>NW_019154133.1:10157151-10308364 GCF_002288905.1 Enhydra lutris kenyoni | reverse complement strand
TGATCTCAGGGTCCTGGGATCGAGCCCCGCATCGTGCTCTCTGCTCATCGGGGAGCCTGCTTCCTCCTCTCTCTCTCTGCCTGCCTCTGCCTGCTTGTGATCTCTGTCTGTCAAATAAATAAATAAAATCTTAAAAAAAAAAATTCTTTAAGTTTATTAGGAATTGGGAGGCAAAAGTATGTTCAACCTGCTATGTCTAAATGAAAACAAACAAACCCAAAAAACCCCCCAAACCCTATTTAGGACCTTCATAAGGCTTCTGGGTCCTTGTGCCTCTGAAAGTCTGTATCTTGCATTCACACTTTATTAGTAGTTTGGCTGACAGACAATTCTAGCTTCAAAATTATTTTCCCTCAGTGCTTGGAGGCCTTATTCCATTAGACTCAAGCATCCAAGGACACTGATGAGAACACTGCTGCCTTCCCATGAAAAGTCTTATTCCTTTGGAGGTAATCTGTGTTTTCTCTTTCTGGAAGGTTTCATAGTCTTCTTTATCCTTGATTTTAAATTTCACAAATTTGTCCCTAGTGGTAGGATGTTTAAAATCCATCTTGTTTGTTGCTCAGTGGGACCTCTCCACCCCAGGAAGAATGGCTCTCACCTCTATTTCCACCTTCTTGTCTGCATGTTTTAAAGAGTATACTCTTTCCATTTTGGTTTATCCATCAGGATAAGCCAATTTACTTGCAATCATCAAAAAAATTCCTCAAAATCTCTGATTTGGGACTGATTCCTGCCACCACCAACTCTGCCCTCCTCATCTGTGTTACGGACTTCTCTGCTGTGAATCCTGCAATCTCAGTGGGATTTAGAGGAGGAGAGAGAGTAAATGTGTATCCACTTGTCACTATCTTAGAGGGTTCACCTGTCTTTCAATATTCCCACCACTTGATTGCTTATACCTCAGAATGTCCAGGTCTTTATTTTCTAAGTCCACTTGAGTTATTTATATGAATATTCACTAGAATATTCTTAGCGAATAGAACCAGTTTTATTTTGTATCATGTTTATGCATAACCAGGAAAGATGGCTACATTATTGCTGTTGATATTTATGGTTAATTACAGCATTCTCAAAAACATCCCAAGAAAGATCCTAAAAAGAGAATGGTGTGGTTATTATTTACCCTGACCCTTTTCCTCTCTCCCCATCTCTTTATCATTCTCCCCTTCTAAGTGATCACTATCCCTAATTCCTTTCTTCATCTTTTCCTGGGTTTGTGTGTGTGTGTGTGCATGTGTGTGTGTGTGTATGTGTATATGCACATTTATGTGTATATATGTAGACATGTATATACATTTGTGTATTAAATATATGTGTGTATAATTTTTATTAAATACATATATATTATAATTTGGGGGGCATATTTATTTTTGTTCAAATTACCACATACACTTTTGAAAAATCAACCTATTAAGTAATTCTAGGATCCACATATCACTGTAGAGCGCCTGTGGCTGGGACCCCAGCCCTTTGGTACTCAATGAGAAAGAATACTGAAGGGGTCTTAAATACTTTGATCTTTAACCTTGAAAATAAAACTTTTGGTTCTTCCTTAATCACTTAGACTACAATTTTCAGTTTTGAACTGTTTCCTTGGACTCTGCTAGAACTAATAACAAGCTTTTCAAAAACAGTAATAGTTAAGTCTTCTAGCCTATGAAGTTGTTCCCAAGAATAGAAATAACAAAAATGTACTTCACTGTGAAAGTAATAAATGGCCAGCACTAAAAACTAAATACATAAGGTGAAAAATGATTTTATACAGCTCAAATATGTTAATCATGATATAACACAGCCTGGAACTATAAATACAGCATAGCTTTGTGGCTGATAGTCTCCATATGTATGCCTGTCAATTCTGAGGGACTTTTTAAATTTTGGTTTTGGTGAAATTTTGACCAGTCCAGAAAATATGGGTATTTTCTAGTCAAACAAGTAAAGACCTCTTACAAATGTGAACAGAGAGTTTATTAATTGGTATAAAAGTTTTATGCAACATTAAAATTATCTTCAAAAATCTTGCTTTACAAATGTTAGAAATGGTCTTAAAATGTTAATACTGAACTTAGAGTTTAAGGTCCTAACCTCAAGGAGACTCAAATTTTTTATTACTCATCTCTGAAGAATTTACCATGAAAACAACTCTGACAGTTAAATGAATATACCGTGAGAAATACTGCTGCTCTCAGCATTAAATATTAGGGACTTTTCCAGGCCTATTAAGTTTGCTGTTGTCGTTCTTGTCATTACATGGAAGTACCAAGAAATACGTATTTTAGTAAATCATTTGTTCGTGAATAATACTTTATACAATGAACCCGAAGGAGTTTAAATTTTAAACAGCAGTTCTCCAAAGAAAATGTCCTAAATTTAAAATTTGTTTCAGAATTGAAAAGGGCTTGGCTTTTCATAGCCAGGCTTTTCATCGAAGCTGAATCCCAGATGAGAAACTGAGAGCGGGCTCTGTGGCTGACCCGCAGAGTAACCCGTCCGTAAGCCACTTTGTCTCTGGCTCACTGGTTTTCCAATCATAAAATAGAGGACGAATACTTCTGTGTGTGTGTGTGTGTGTGTGTGTGTTCATCACATTTGTAATAAAATCCACGTCTTCCATAATTTATAACTGCCTGCCACCCAAACAGAAGAAAATATGCTGTAGAAAAAAAGTAGTAAGTAAAAAAAAAAAAAAAAAAAAAGAAAGAAAAAAGTTTAGTTTAAACTTAAATCTGAAAGATTATTTTAGCTTCAAGTTGTAAGCCTTGGAAACAATCTTAGGTGCTAATGATGGCAAAATCTGCAAAATGAAAGCTTTGTTTCATTCACCGCTGCCAGAATTCTCTTCATGAAAATCATAGCATTGAAGGAATTTGTATTGACCTAGAATGCACATCTGATAGGACTTATCAATTAACCAAAAAAAATTTCTTCTTCGAAAAAGTATTTTTAACACAGCTGTTGGTTTTTCATTATAAAACGCTTACTAAATCTTAACTTGTCCTGTGGAAAATTATTTGTGACTGCTTTCTTCAAATTATTATTTGACAATTTATGGAATAATATATGGGAAATGTGTGTGTGAGAGTATACAGATATCTGTATACATTTTTTAAAGCGAGAAGTTTTTAAGAGATTACAGAACAGAAAGAAGGAATGCAAGATTCAAAACACGGGTGCCCTTGAATGACTACTCACCAGAAAACGGACCATATTGTTGTAATTTCATTGCAAACAGACGTCCATTCTGTGTTATGTGGGCGACCTTCGAATGAGAGGACTCTGTAGAAGGCCAAGGACACAAAAACCACAGGAACCTTCGGGGCGTGTCCTCAAGGTAGTAAAAACAAAGGTACTGGGTATCTGGAGAACTGGCCATGCATTTTCTTTCTCTGCTTCAGAATGTGGCAATGACATGTGTTCAGGGACTTAGGCCAAATGGTTTTTGAAGTTTTATGAAGCACTGAACATGACATGGTAAGGTTTAGCATGTTTACAAACACATTCTGAACTATTTACATCTCAATCTATATAAAAATAAAACTGTGAACAGCTGGACAAGAGCACTGATCCACTCGCCGGACTTTTTTCCAGGTTCCTTGACATCGAGGATTGCCGATGGCTTGCCAATGGAGAGTCTGATTTCTGAAATGGTATTTTGGAAAATGTTAGTTATGCTGAAAGCAAACCAAAAAGAATTCTAATTTATAGAATCATAAATTGAGGTGTTTTGTTGTTCAAAGAATGATCATACCTGGAGTTTTGAAGTGCATTAAAAATTGAAATAAAAAAAATGATCACAAACTGAGTTTCCCTTCTTAGGGGCTCCATCAAAACAAGTTACAAGTTAGTCTCTATTTGAGGATACCTTCTTGTGGAGAGAGCAGTTTGAGGTTACTGTATTCATTTCTCCCACTTGATCCGAATATACGAAGTGTTACATAAAGGAAAATGGCTCCCTGTTTCATGTATATTCAAATTAGAGGGGTCTGCCCAAATGAGCTCTTGTAATCCTGAACTCCTTGATTCCATAATGAAAAAACGGGAGAAGCGGGAAGAGCAAAGGCAGATTGTTGAAATTATTATTTTTAAATTTATTGGAACCTCAGCCAGGGTTTAAGGTGCTTTCTGAGTACAAATTCAATTATAAATTCATTTAAAGACAAAATATGGGTGAGAGATTCAGAAAAATGTTAAGTCTAAAGATTGGTTTCTATTTGATAGGAATGTCTTACCTACTTTACTGTTCATGTGGTGTACTCCTTACAAAGTTTATTAGGCACAAGTGACAAACATAAATTCAAGTTATTAAATATTAAAATACACTAAGGGAATGACAACTAGTTGGAAAGGTCGGTATTTTACTTCCTAATCTGTATTTCTACCAGTTCCACCTAACATACTTAAAACCATAATCCATGTGTGACTGAAATTGGTCTTTGTCTAATAGCTGACAAGCATGAAGTCCTCTCTTAGGAAGAGTGTTATTACCAGATTTAACTGATAAATGAATACAGGATTGGAACAGATTTTTCAGGGTAAAAAAAAGTTCTGAGGGTCAATTCTTTTGGACAATCTATAGATTTCTGTAGGTTTCTGATCCTGCAAAGCTGAGCCCACCACCATCTCAGTCATGGTTCTAGGATGCCCACCCCCCGCCTTGGGCAGTGGTTCTGAAACAATGCTGTGGGAGTGAACCATCTGGGCAGGGGTCAGCAAGCCACAACCCATGGGCCAAATCCAACCCACCCTTTGTTTTTGTGTGGTCTGTGAGTTAAGAATGGTTTTTTGTTTCTTAAAGAAAATTGATGGAAGAATATGTCGTGACACATGAAAATTACATGAAATTCAAATATTAGTGTCCACAGATACAATATTGTTAGAAAAAAGCCAAGTTCACCTGTTCACACAGTGTCTGTGGCTGCTTTCATGCTATGATGGCAGAGTTGAGTAGTGAGACCATATAGCCCACAAAGCGAAAGAATCTACTATCTGCCAACTCCTGACCTAGAAGGTGGTTAAAAATCCACCCCCAGGGGCACCTGCGTGGCTCAGTCGGTTAAGTGTCAGCCTTTGGCTGTGGTCATGATACCAGGGTCCTGGGATGGAGTCCCACATCAGGCTCCTTGCTGAATGGGGAGCCTGCTTCTCTCCCTCTCCTCCCTGTCCATGCTCTATCTCTGTCTCTCTCTCTCTCTCAAATAAATAAAATCTTAAAAACCAGACCAAAGATTCTGATTCACTTCATCTCAAGTGAGGTCAGGAATGTGTGTGTGTGTGTGTGTGTGTGTGTGTGTGTGTGTGTGTGTATACATACATTTATATATATATATATATATATGATCTTTTATTTATGAGAGAGAGAGAGAGCATGAGTAGGGGGGAAGGGCAGAGGAAGAAGGAAGGAAGAAGGAGAAGCAGATTGCCCCACTAAGCAGGGATCCCCAATGTGGGGCTTGATCCCAGGACCCTGAGATCATGACCTGTGCTGAAGGCTGTCGCTTAACCAACTGAGCCACCCAGGGGCCCGAGGAATCGGAAAATTTTAATTCATCATCCCAAGAGGTTCTGATTCAAGTGGTTTTCAAAACACTGCTTTGGAGTGATCAGGTTTTCAATGGTCATTCGGGAGCATGATATGAACGCCAACATCCAAATTTACCCAGTCATCTCTGCTATAGAGCCTCTGGGTCCCATCGCGTAAACTGGGTCCTGGATTCAGGACTTGCTAGACAGAGGATTCTCCTGACTTGGTGTTCTGACTCCCGACTCATGCCCTGATATGCTACATCATGGTCTGCTGTTCAAGAGAAGACAGATGTGTGTCAACGGAAAATAAGAAAAGTCCTTCAGCCGATGTCTCTCCCTCACCCATCTGAGTCCAGGCCATCTCCGGAACAGCGAAGGCTCACAGAGTTCATGGCTGGGGGCTGACAATCGACGCACACTGTGTACCCCTCTCGGAGATACTGCATCCATCGAGTCAGGGGGCGGTTTTCCAGAGCGCAGTGAGGAGTCAGGGACTCTGTCTTGAACTCCATACAGTATCTAGAGCAAAAACACAGGACACTTGCACAGGCTGTAATGAGAGAGAGCCTAATGCCGTAAAAGGTCTCAGGAAGCCCGCAACCCCCAAGGACACTGGACAGACGGGAGGAGGTGGTGCGCGCATCTTCAGAGCCTGGCCACCCTCACAGGACGCCCTGTCGAGTTTCTCATTTGCGGAACTTCGATGATGGACGATGCCCGACGGGCAACTGCCGTGAGGCTTGGGGTTCTTCTCCCATCCATGATGGAACTATGTGGTCAACGTGAGTTGGCAGAAATTGGGATAGCCTGTTTTCTACCTCATCTGACAACCAAATTATGTATAAAAAGCACATTTCAGTAGGAAAATTGCCCTTAATAACTTTGCTGGTAAAGAAAAATAGAAATAGAATAAGAACTTGCTTGAGTGTGGAGTCTGAGACATGTGAGCCCCTGAGGGCTGGTCCTCAGTGCCCTGCCCAGCCCCCGAGACGTTCTGCCTCACAGATGTTCCCAGGGGCCTGCCCCATGCTCCCCAACTCGCTCACCTGCGTGATCTGGGCTAATGATGAGTTGGGAACTTGAATCCAAGCATCAAAGTTCTACTGGGCCTCAGAGATAAAGGGAAATGGGAAGCTGGAGACATTTTTCTGTGACAGAAGCTAGTGTCACCTTACACGGAACTGTGGAAATCTCTAGCACCATAGTGACTAGACTCTGAAGGCCCGGGGGGAGCATCCAGATATGGTTGAATACTTTAGAGTCTTGTACTAAAAAACAACATAATTTTAAAATTCTTCAGGGAAGTAAAGCATAGTAAAACTCCTGCACGTTGTGTTTTTGGTTCTAATTAAGCTCCAACGGACTAGTTTCTTATCTCTAGAATTATGAGCTGCCCCAGGTTAGACGGAAAGCCATTGGAAGTTCTGCTTCCGTGAGCTTTAACAGCAGTAGGCCAGTTTAGGTCCTGAGGTAGGAAATTCTATGACGAAGCTTCAATCAACTTTAGCCAGACAGCTTAGCCCAGACGTCTCTTCATCATTCTCTCATTAAATCCTCCTTACAATGCCATGTGCTAGGCATTCATATTCTCATTTTTCAAGAAGAAAAACTGAGGTGGGACAACATATCCAAGGTCTTATGGCTAGTGTGTGGCAGTGGGGGGGATCCGAACAGGCAGCTTCCTGGGGTCCTTCTGCTGACAGCTGAAGAGCAGACTTCAGGTAAGCATGGAGGTCCCCCCCAGGCTGTGCCTTCTGTCCTGATAGAAATCCTCAGAGCTGACGTGTGGGCCACTTTCAAATTAGCCAAACACAGGTGGTGCTAGAGTCCATGTTCTCCTAATGACTCTAAGAGGAACATCCTGAGTACGACTGATAAAGTGATACGATCCTTTTACATAGCGGGTTTCCTGTTGAGGGGACCCTCAGAGACAAACCTTTGTGGCCGCACAAAAACAGGGAAGAAACAAGTAGGTCCCAGCTCTGTGGTAAAGGGTCACGTTTTACCCAAAGTCAACGAGCAAGTAACAGAAGAAACGCCACCACACCAAGACGAGCTTTGTGGGCTGACTTGGCCACGCCCCTGGAAAAGCATACGTTGAAAAAACCAAACCATACAAAACAAAAACACCAAATTACCCAGTGTCCTCTGTGTCTGCAGACCACCGTGGAGACGCGGCTTGTCTTGTTCTCTCCTTGTTGAACGCAGAGGTAGTTATAAAGGCAGGGACTAGGAAAGAGAGAAGAGCGTCGGACACATGCGGCCTAAAGTACTCGCGGTGACCTTTCCCAAACTTGGTGTCGATCCTGCCTCGAGCCCCCCCAACCCTGAGTGCAACGGGCCGCGGCACACCACCAGGAATTGGACGGGGCCAAGTTACCGTGTCCCCAGAACCCAGGTCGAAGAAGATTTGTGTGCACGCCGATGGGCGGGGAGAACTGCAGGCCTCTGACAGGTAGGCTTGTCCTTGGTAATAAGTTGACTCTGTGTGAGAGGGGAGGATGGGGGGCCCGGAATAAAAACCAAAAGGAAGTAGTGAAAGATGCTGGTAAGTCAGGGGGAAAAGGGGGGGAATGGAGAAAGGGAGAGATGGTTTTTTTCTTTTTCCTTTTTAAAGAATGTATTTATTTATTTGACAGAGAGAGAGACAACAAGAGAGGGAACATAAGCAGGGGGAGTGGGAGAGGGAGAAGCAGGCCTGCCATTGAGCAGGGAGCCTAACGCAGGGCTCGATCCCAGGACCCTGGGACCTTGACCCCAGCCACAGGCAGAAGCTTAATGACTGAGCCACCCAGATGCCTCGGGAGAGAAGGTTTTTAAAGATGAAAGGAAGAGAAATAGAAGGGAAAAGGGAAAAACAGGAAGAATAAAGTAAAAGAATAGGAGGGAGAAAGGACAGAGGAAGAAGACAAAAGAGAGGGAAATGAGGATGTAAGGAGGAAAAAAAAAAAAAAACCACCAGAGAGAGAGGAAATGTAAAAAGGAGAAAGCTGAAGTACCAAGGAAGGTGGTGTGAGTCCCCCAATCCCTCCCAGGTCCTCAACACCTCAGCCTGGAAGCTTCCCTGACTGCCATGTGGCCTCAGGGTGACTGCCTGGTGCCAGCCAGCACAGAATCCCCCCCATGCCAACCCTCAGCCTCGGGGAAGGAGTCAGGTTGGTCCTCTCCTCCCTGTCCCCAGCCCCAGTCCCAACTCCAAAGCTCCGGACCAGACAGAGGAAAGGGAGCCAGGAATCCCCTATCTGTGCTCTCTTTTTCACTGACTTTGTGTGTCTCCTTCCTGTTTGCCGCTAAGTGTGGGGGTGTGGGGAGGCATGTGATGCTAGATATGGTACTGCACCTGGAGATGACCTCCCAGTGCGGTCTGCTGTCAGCTCAAGGAAGGCAGGGTTTGCCCTGGTCATCACCGTGGCCCTCACACGTTGGCACACGCAGTAAGCTCATAGGCAACGTATGGCGGCTCAATGAAGTCACGGAATTGCCACCAAGCCACACGGGTCCTACCTCTCTGTGGTCTTCTGTTCCCACACTGAGCCCTGTGGCTGGGAGGGCTCAGCCATCCTTCCTACCTTTCGTTTCAGAAACTGGACCGTCCCAGGATGGGTAGGGGCCAGCTGATGTTGGCTTGTGCGCTGCCCACGCCATCATCCACCTGAGCAAAGTGGCCAGAGGACCACCAAGCAGATGGGTCGAGCCCACGCGTTCATTTGACCCGGCTGCTTACTGGCTCCTTACGGCCACAAGATGGCAGCCCGGATTCTTTTTTAGATTTTCTCAGGGAGGCCTTTTGCTAGGACCAGAGCATGTAAGACCCGAGTGGCTGAAAAACAGGTAGCCACCTGCTCCTGCGAGTTGCAGGAATCCTTCTTGTCCTACGTGGTTTGGTGCTTAGTCTCTTCGGTGTCAAAATTACTCACATCCAGCATAAGAGTCGAGGCCGTGAGACTCTTCCTTGCTGCACTCACACATTTAATCGTTTCCCAGAGAACATGTCATTCCTTCTCAACGGGACCGTAGCTTTGGGACCTCCCAAACCCGTGGACAGAATCAGAAAGAACGAGGGAGCACATATATGTTAGGAACTCGCTGTTTTCTCTTAGCTCTGATTCTCTGGAACAGAAACGTCGAGGGGATTTTAGCTTTCCCACGTATATGCCTCCATTCCTGTTCTTCTGACACATTTAGGAATTCATTCAGTACGTGAAGAATACAGTTGCCGCTCAGTCCATGTGGCGTCGGGCCAGCCAAACTATGAAATTTTCAGGATGTGTTTCTTTAGCTCAAAACATATATCTGATCTCCTTATTTGTACCGCAACTATTATTACAGAAGTTCAAATGCAACGCACTTAGTACATAGCTCGGGGCGGGGAAGGGAAATGAGGTTAGGAGGGAAAGGGCAGTATGTGACTGTAATATCTGATATATAATCCTCAGAAAAAGTTCTATAGTAATAATAAGCTCTATAGTAATAATAATATAATTATAATATAAATATATAATATAATATTATATTATATTATAATATAATATAATATAATAATAATAATAATAATAATAATGAAAACTAACAATGATACGCTTCTAAGTTTCCAGGCATAATGCTAAGCACCTTTCACGTGTGAATGCATTTAATTCTTACAACAACCCTCTGGGCTAGGAACTATTATTTCCCCATTCCACAGATGAGGAAATTGTGGCACAGAGAGGTGAAGGAACAGGTTCAAGGCTCCCATCTAAACACAGCGGTGTTAGGCGTTATCTCTAAAACCATGCTCCTCACTGCCTGGAGACTCTTGCAAAGTGAACCACAATGTTTCATTGTTTTACGCAGCATATTTCCTATGGATTGCTTAAATGCTGTTTTATTTTCCCTTTCTGGTCCTACTGTGTCCCTAATATAACCTAACTTTAAAAGAATAAAAGGGAGGGGCACCTGGGTGGCTCAGTGGGTTAAAGCCTCTGCTTTCCGCTCAGGTCATGATCTCAGGGTCCTGAGATCGAGCCCCACATCGGGCTCTCTGCTTGGCGGGGAGCCTGCTTCCCCTCTCTCTCTGCCTACCTCTCTGCTGACTTGTGATCTCTCTCTCTCTGTGTCAAATAATTAATAAAAATCTTTTAAAAAATTTAAAAAAATAATAAAAGGGACATCATGAGGCCCCTCCAGGGAGAGGGGGAGGGCTGGGATGGGGCCTGGGGTCCCCAGGGTAGGGCGGCTGCTCACGGTGGGCACAGAGGAATGCCTGTTAGGACAGCGCCTTGTATGTTTCCAGCCTGCTTCTTTACAAAGTACTTTCTCATCGTCTGTGACTGGTCTCCACAAAAAAACTTTGTGAAGAAGTGCCCTGATGAGATGTTCTCGGAAAGCTGAGGCTCAAAGACATTAAAGGAAAGGAAATTAAAAAAAAAAAAAAGATTAAAGACAGGGGAAATTCACAGTAAATGATGAAGCAAGGACCTCAACACTAAAGACTGCTTCTGGTTTTTCGATCTACTCTCCACGTTCAGCATCAAGCCTCTGCAGGTAGGACCGATCCTAAAAGCCAGCCAGTAACCCTGGGCCTTGTGTCTTCTGTGTCCTGCCCCCTTGAGCTCTGGCTTGGCTCGGTGGCACATTTCTACTGAGAGGAGGCACTTCCTCCTTGAACGAGTCTTCAGAAACTAGACCAGCAGCCAGATTGCCTGGGGGTCTCTGAGCCAGTGTGACTTTTTAATATCTCCCCCAAATTTAATTTCCATTACTTAAGAGTGGTAAGTAATTTAGAATTATTTTTGCCTTTAGTCCCACTGCTGCTTATGTGTGGAAGAACATAGTCGGGTGCCCGGGGACAAAGGCTCACAATAAAAGCCAGTTCCCCGCCTTCCCCTTTCCTGGCAACAATATCCAGATGTAATAGATTCTTTTTTAAGAGACCATTTGCCAACTTTCCTGGCGTCCTATCAGCCTGGCATTGTTCGGTTTTACAGCAACTTCACTTCTAAAAGCGTGGCACCGTGCATACTTACTTTGAACATGAAAGTAAATTGAATTTGCTTAGGGAATTTCATAAAAAGTTCTCTGGCACAATGGGGTGTCACCAAGGCAGGCTCAGAACCACTGTTCTGTAGATAGAGTGTAAAAGGGAACAGAATGAAAATGTGACAAATAACACCAGCCCAGAAGCATACAGCTTATACACATCGATCTCCTTTTAGGAGGAGTCAGGATGTACAACTAATACAATAATAGGGCTTTTTGGACTTGTTTTTACAGTAAGCATAGAGTTAAGATCTGCATTAAAGGAAATGCGAAAAATTCAATAGCTACTTTATCGTTAATAAGAGAGCGTCAGTGATCCTGTTTCATTCACGGGTCTCACAGAGCCTTTCTATTTCTACTTAGTTACCAGAACCTGAAATTGCAATTTTAGCTCTAATGATAACAAGAGCAGCAAAGCAATATCAAGACGGAAAATCCCATAGGATTTAGAGGCTGAGATCCAGGGTTGGATTCTGGAAGTCCTTTACAAATGCTGTCACCTGGGGCGCCTGGGTGGCACAGTCGGTTAAGTTAAGCGGCTGCCTTCGGCTCAGGTCACGATCCCATGGTCCTGGGATCGAGCGGCGCACGTCAGGCTCTCTGCTCAGCAGTGAGCCTGTTTCTCCCTCTCCCTGCCTCTCTGCCTACTTGTGTTCTGTCAAATAAATAAATAAAATCTTAAAAACAAAAACAAAAACAAATGCTGTCACCTTCCTGAGCTCCAATGTCCTCTTGGTTTCAAGGATAATGAGGCAGTCCCCTTTTCCAGGTAAGCAGGATACTGGCCCCTCAAAGATTTCCGCATCCTAATCCCCAGGACCTGTGAATATGTTATTTCATAAGAAAGAATTAAAGTTGCAGATGGAATGAAGGTTGCTACTCAGTTGGCCTTAAAGTGGGGAGACGATCCTGGCTTTTCTCGGTGGGCTGAGTATAATCACGTCCTTCAAAGAGGAAGAGGAAGGTGTTACTACAGAAGAAAGCAGAGATGCAATGTAGCTGGATGTGAAAAGGGAGGAGGGGCCATGAGGAGAGAAACTGTGACCCTCTCTGGATGATGGAAAGGGCAGGGAACTGGATTCTCCCCTCCCCAAGACTCCCCAAGAGCAATGCAGCCCTGCCAACACCCTGATTTTAGCCCAGGGATACCTGGGTTGCATTTTTATCCCACGGAACCCTAAGATAATAAATTTGAGTTGTTTTCAGCTACAACGTTTGGGGTCATTTGCAACAGTAGCCATAGGAAGTGAATATGCTGTCCTATAGGATGACTATGAGCACTGAGTCAATAATGTCGGTCAAAGCTCTCCACCCGGCAATTGCGAGGGACTGCTCAGCTGTGCACCCAAGTCTCCTGCTCGGGGAATAGAAGTCTAGTGAAGCCGGGCGGTGGTCACCGGTGACCACACAGCCGGACTGAGAGCTCCCAGTGGAGGAGGGGGCCCCTTCTCCGTGTCTCCACACAAATCCGTTCGCTCCTCACCCTGAGCTAGAATTAGCTGATAGGCTTGGTACTCGAGTTTGATCTCCAGAACCCAGCATAGCGCTGGCTGTCGAAGATGCTCAGTGAACCTTAAATGAATGACCCATGTCAATGAATGCGTGGGAATTGTGGTGACACGGGTGAGACAGGGCTCAGGGCAATCCATCACGTCCCTACTCTCATTTCCCTTTTGTTGTCCATCGTTTTCCCAGGTGTCTTCCACAGAACACTAGTGACTCGGTAAGATCCCCTGGGAAAAGGGGTCATTTAATCAAGTAAGGTGGGAAAGCATCCCATATTCTATCTCCCTCTTGTAGAATGAAAACGCTTATCAGCATATTAAAGCCTCTGAGAAGGTCTTCCTTAGAGAAGACAGTCTGATTTATCCCATGTTTTCCTGACTAAACCCCTGTTTTGCATTTGGGAGCTTCTGCCCTTGGGAAAGTGGCATGTGAGGGATCCAGCTATGAGTCAGGGCTGAGGGAAGGACGGTGCATTCCACACCCAGGCTAGAGCAGTTCTGGAGCTTTGGTGAGCAGCAGAGTCCCCTGGACACCTGGATACAAGCACAGTGCTAAACCCAGCACCAGCGAACCCGACCTTGTGGGTCTGGGTGGGGCCCGAGGAACTTTTTCTAACAATTTCTAACAATTTCCCAGCTGAGGACAACGCTGCTGGCTGGGGACCACCGTTTAGGAACCACCAGACTGGAATATTCGAGGGGTCCTGTCTTCCCTGACCAACTTGTGACAGCAGTCATCATTTCCATGGCATTACCACAGGAGAGTGCATCTCAGGAACCGAAATCAGGGCTGCAAATGCTGGTGCTCAGCCCCCAAGGAGAGAGTTCTCCTCTCTTCCCAAACTGGATTTTACCCAACCTTATTAGGAGAGGCGGAGGCTGAGTACAGATCTCTCCTGTTGGTGTTATTGCTAAGTCACTAACACCTTGTGGGGAGTCACCTATGAAGACTGCTGCCTTATGTGGAGTTTGGTGGGAGGGGTGGGTGAGAGGGGTAATTTAGGAACAGGAGGACAGGTGGAGGAGCACAGGCCCAGGGGGTTTGCCCAGAGGAGAGAGGAGGACAGCTCCAGTCAGAGACCAGAACCCTAGTGGGGCGGTGGCGGGGGTGGGGGGGTATAGGGTGTGGGCCCAGTGCTCTCTGGTGTCCTTGGCCCATGTTCCATAGCATTCTCTTATTGACCTTCCTGTTCCTTTTCCTGTGACCTGCATTAGGCTATTATAAAGAGATACCCAGGGGCGCCTGGGTGGCTCAGTAGGTTAAAGCCTCTACCTTCGGCTCGGGTCATGATCCCAGAGTCCTGGGATCAAGCCCCGCATTGGGCTCTCTGCTCCGTGGAGAGCCTGCTTCCTCCTCTCTCTCTGCCTGCCTCTCTGCCTATTTGTGATCTCTCTCTGTCAAATAAATGAATAAAATGTTAAAAAAAAAAAAAAAGATATACCCGGACTGCAAAGCAGGTCTGTGACAGCCTGGAGTAGCACTGAAGAGTCAAATGTACTTAAGAGGGACCTTCTAGCAGCCAGACTCCATAGATGAACAAAGTAGCTGCTTCCCGATGGATCAACTACAGGTTTTAAGAGTCATCCAAAAAATCAGTAATGGCCTCCAGCGACTTCCTCCCCGATAGCCTTTTTGTTGTGCTCTGTTGAGGACATGAGCTGACCGTGGTTTTGTTCCACAACTGTTTCTGTGAGCACCGAATTATTTCCCTGGGAGCCCACAAGACACCTCCCTGCCCCCTCAGCCCTTCCGTTAGCCACGCCCCTACCACAGCCACAGTTTCAAATCCCAGATTGGACCACATGAGAAAATGCTACAGTGGCTCTCCAGCGTTCGTAAGATAAAGACCAAAATCCTAATCAGAGAGCTGGACGGCTGCTTCCCCTCTCAATGCCAGCCCCCCTCTCTGCGCTCCCCAGATTCTAGCCTTCCTTCAACCTCTCAAAGGGGCCTTTGCTTCCCCACCATTAGAGAGATGAGTCAAAGATGGTCTCTAGGTCGTTGACTTCCCCCACAGCAGGCTGACAACTGTTAGCTCCAAAGCCCACTGGCGGCAAACTCAAATTTTTATGCATCCAAATTGTTCTCTTTTTTTAAAGATTCATTTGTTTATTTTGAGAGAGAGAGAGAGAGAGAGAGTGTGTGTGTGTGTGTGCTTGAGTGAGCATGGGGGGAGGGGCAGAGGGAGAGAGAGTCCTAAGCAGACCACCCGCCTTCTCCCTCATGAGCACAGAGCCCCATGGGGGGACTTGATCCCACGACCCTGAGATCAGGACCTGAGTGGAAACCAAGAGTCAGCCCCTCCAGCAACTGAGCCACCAAGACGCCTCCCAAATTGTTTTAAAAATTGCCAAACTAGCAGATTTTTAGCCATTTGGGCCCTGCCTGTTTTACCTACCCTGTGAAACTGTACCTGGCACCTGCTGGCCATTGATGAGCTAAAAAGTCTGGGAGCTGTAAGATCCCAAGCTGCTACCACTCTTGGCCTTGGACACTCTGACCCAGAGACTCCCAACTATGCTGCCTAGTTGCCATCCCCTAGACACATAGCCGCTGGAAGATTCCTCTCCTCCGCCTCTGGATGGTCAGGCCACAGCCTCTGGACTTCCCTTTCTCACGCAACTCCATCCAAGCACCACCCAAAAAGGCTTATTGGGCGTTACGGCCTCTTGTGGTCCTGTTTTTCCCACATCAACCCCAAATTCCTTGAACCTCTCTACCTGACTACCTGGTTCACCATGCAAGTCTCTGGAAAGTTCTACACTTCTCAGCCTTACCTGTCCCCCCTTAGAGAAGTCCCTTCCCTTCTCCACCCCTGTGGCTCCCCTCCTCCCCCAAGACCGGGGGATATCAACTTATTACACACACTCAAAGCTCCAAACAACTCACTTGCTCAGGACCAGTTGCACCAAATTGCAGTGGTAATTTTCTGGGACTGATTTCCTAAGATAATCGATTATCAACCTCCCCATTCTCCCCCATCCACCCCCCATCTGCATGACAGCAGGCTCCCATCAGCTTATGTCACCAAGGTAACCCTGGCACCCAGCTCAGTGCCTGGCAACCGGTAGATGCTCAATAAATATTTGTGCATAGAATGGGGTGGGGGGGGGAGGAGCAAAATGGCTTGACGAGTGTCATGTTGGCATAAAAATTTCCAGTTTCCTATGAAAAACATATGGCCTTTGTTTTCCAGAGAAGTCAATGTTTTTACTCTATCAGGTTCAACGTAGATCAACACCTTGGTGTTGGCCTTGATGCTTATTTCTTTGTGAGCTTTGTACAGCTCCTGACTCACCCATCGGTGGAATTCTGGCCCCTCCACCGGCCACTCCACAACCAGAATGATCTTTTCAAATCACAGATCTGATCACATCAGCCCCACTGCAGTCTGGTGGAGAGGACGAGGAGTTGTTTTATGAAAATCATTTATCACAGCTTGGGAATTAATCATTTTTCTATTACCTCCCCACGTGTGTGGTGAGCCTTCCTGACTACACAGGCATTAAAGAAGCAAGATGAATAGTTACCTTATGGACACTTACTATCCGGTGTGAAATACTGTCATCGTACCTACAGTTCTTTGCCGCCAGCTTGAGTCGGCTAAACATGCCGACGCACGCGCCCTTTCCACCAAGCGCAAGCACAGAAGCGGGGGCC
The DNA here is from genome assembly GCF_002288905.1 of Enhydra lutris kenyoni. NCBI lineage: Eukaryota > Metazoa > Chordata > Mammalia > Carnivora > Mustelidae > Enhydra > Enhydra lutris. The sequence goes on along the minus strand of NW_019154133.1, from coordinate 10,291,654 downwards.
ACCCCGGGGTTAAGAACGCCCCGACCCCGGAGGGCTGGAGCAGGGAGGCCCTGATGCCGCGGACACTCCTTTATCAAGCATTTCCTGCGCTTCCTGTCGGCTCTGCGCGGGCCGGCCCATCCCACTCCCCCGCCGCGCGCACAGAACTTTCCCGGCTCGACGGAGGGCCTTTCAGGGGGAGGAAGAGGTGGAAAACCAACACAGACAACAAAGGCGGCCGCGGTGAAGCCCTCCGTACCGAAGGAGTGCCCGCAGCCCTGGCCCTGGGGCGTCGAGTAGTCCAGGCAGCCGGCTCTCTCCTCCAGGGGCGGGCAGGGCGCGCCGCCGTTCCGGGGCTCCTGCCGCACCTGGCGCCTCCGCACGCGGGCCGCGGGCTTGCACTGGTCGGCGCAGCCGCTCCAGGGGCTCCACTCCCCAACGATGCACGGGCGAGCTGAAAAACAGCACGGCGGGATGGGACGCTCACCTGGGTAAACCCAGCCGCCTGCCAGGCCGCTCCCGCCAACATCAACAGTCGGGGTTAGCCCACGCACGCCGCGCTTTGACTGCGCCCTGCATCGGAGCGGGGGCACAGTCTCGGCCGGGCTCGGTGGGCAGGGACCCCCCACCCCCACCCCCACCCCGCTCCGCCCGACAGGGTAGCTGATAACCCGCCCCTCTCCGAGCCAGACAGGCAGCTCTTCTGGGGTCATGAAGGTGGGTGTCAGCCAGGGGCACAGCCCAGTTAAGAGAGTGACGCCTTTGGGTACTTCCTCATACTCTGTGGGCTAAGATAAGGTCTTTGCTCTTTCATTTCCTTGATTTTAAGTTTATCCTGCCCTGCTCGGAACATTTTTATTTTAACAGGAATAGGTATTCATTGTGGAAAAACGTCAAGGGGAAAAAAATGTAAAAGAAAACGCCCGTCACTTTTTATCCTCAAAGGTGTCCCTCCATCAGACCTGGTTAGGGCCACACTGAGGGACCTCTAGACTTGGGACTTCCTTCCGCGTTCCATTCTCATCCTCCACGGCTCTTAGGCCCCCTAGACCAGGATAGCTGAAGTTTGCAGGAAGGCAACCAGAGCCCACAGAGGGAAAGAGTACAAACGGTCAGGCATGAAGGGGCAGAGTCCGGGGCAAGAATTTGGCAATTCTCTGGCCATGACTGGAAAATCTCTGTGGTTGCATTTTTAACTTTCCCATTCAAAGTCCTAACAAACCTTTTAAAAGGACTATAATGAGTTTTTCAGTGGAATTATTTCAGGACTTGAGATTGTTTATAAGAACAAGAGTAAGAAAACAAAAGATGTGCCTCCGAACTAGAGGCCCAGATAATTCCCTTCCCACGAAATGTGATCCACTTTCTCTACCATCCTCATACTTTCCAGCTTACGGAGTCTTCACCAAGAAAACACTCTAACTTCTCTGAAATCTTGACTTGGACTTCTGACAGCTTGTACTTGAAAACTCATTTGACCTCTCAGCACACTCTCTTTGGGGTTCATGGATTTTGAAAGACCCATCCTTTGGCAGCACGCAGCTCATCCTGACACGAAGAGGGTCCCACACAACATGAACATCGGTCAGTAATTCAAAAACTGCAGACCGTTTTAAACCATGCTTCTATAATCATCTAAAAACTCACAGACATCCCACGTCAGGTAGGGAAGGAAGCAAGAGACTTGGAACCTGAGACTTGTCACCTGTACCTGCCATGCGCACATCCATTGGAAAATAAGTAACAGGCGACTTCCTGCTCTTGTCATTTCTTGTGAATCCTGCTTTTCATGATCTCAGTTGGGCCCTAGAGCCAGAGGCGCTGAAAGAGACTGCCTGCTGGGCTAGGAGCTGGGTGAGAAGCATGCATTCTGTCCTTAAGTCTTCCACAACTCCCTGTTACCTGAATCTCTTCATCCCTGAGCCTAGTTAGTCTTGCCCTGATGCGTTGACCTTGAACAACACTTACTAATACGCTTTAAAAAAACAAAATGGGACACTTATTTCATAGATCAACATTGGACACCACTCTGAAATACAGTTTTGTCATGGCATTAACTCAGAATTTAGTAATATGGCCTCGGTTTGAATACACGCTATCCATATGGTAAAAGATCATATTGGGGACAGTTTTCTGACAGAATTTAGTTTCCCGGTATTTCTTCAGCATTTGTGTCTCACGTGCAATGTTTATTTATTTTATTTGGTTTGCCTCCCAATTAACATCCTCAAATCACAGAATCACTGAATCAGTTGTTTTTCCTATCAGTTAACGTTTGACCTTGGAAAATGCTATGTTTCATATTTTCTTCCTTTTTTAAAGATTTTATTTATTTATTTGTCAGAGTGCACAAGCAGGCAGAGTGGCAGGCAGAGGCAGAGAGAGAAGCAGGCTCCCTGCTGAGCATGGAGCCCGATGTGGGACTCGATTCCAGGATCCTAGGATCATGACCTGAGCCAAAGGCAGCAGCTTAACCAACTGAGCCACCCAGGCGTCCCTGTTTCATATTTTCAATCCATGACTTTAACAGCCTCATAAAGAAAATCAAGGAAGTTCTGGGTCCTGAGCATCATCTTGACGGCTTCATTATAAAACAAAATGAAAAATAGTTCACATAGAATTATACAAATATAAGGGGATTCCACAAAATATTTTGAGTCGGAAGGCAAATCTGAGGTACTTATTCCTATTCTGCACAAAAGATTAAATTCATGATTAACTTGCGAACTTCTAATTGTTTGCAGTGCAATTCGTCATAGATCACAAGAGAGCTTTGGCCGCAGAGGCCAGGGGAAGTACAGGAACTTCTGACAGATTTATCATCTCAAGTCATATATTACAGCTGCATGACACACATTTCCTTTGAATTATTCCATTAGTATTCACATCTATAGCCAGTGTGTCAAAATATTCTTTCTTAAAATCTGACTTTCTCAATCTTCACATTTCCCTAGTTATCACTGGAGGCCAGGAGACCTAGTGAGCAATGTGATCATTCCTGACTCCAAGCTTGTCACAGTTTCCCAATGTCCTAATGGTAGGATTTAATGACATCATCCCACTCCTTTTAGGAAAAAAAAAAGAAGCTTAAGTTTCACGGATGCCAGGATGCTCCATGAACGGCGGTTTTCTTTTTTCCTGTTTAAACTCAATGTAATATTCAGGTGGAGTTTCCCAGAAGCAGACTCTGGGACGTGGATTTCTTTCTTTTTTTTTTTTTTTGAAAGATTTTTATGTATTTAATTGACAGAGAGAGACACAGCGAGAGAGGGAACAAGCTGGGGGAGTGGGAGAGGGAGAAGCAGGCTTCCCTCGGAGCAGGGAGCCCAATGTGGTGCTCCATCCCAAGACCCTGGGAACATGACCTGAGCCAAAGGCAGAGGCTTAATGACAGAGCCACCCAGACACCCCTGAGATGTGGATTTCAATGCAAGTAATTTTTTTGGGAGGTGGTCCCAACAAGTGTAGTAAGAGCAGAGACATAGACACAGAAGAGAACATAGACATAGATCCCTAAGTTCCTGCTTTAGGCCCACTGGGCACGTCTGGCTCTCCACTCACTAGGACGTGAGATAATGGATAGATGCAGAAGACAAGGAATTATCAAGTCCTTTCTGAAGTTCTGGCTAGTCCCCCCTCCTCAACAACTTTCTGGTTATCATATGTCCCTACCACAACCAAAAGGAGAATGGCCAACAAGGGGAAATAAGTCATATATTTCAGTAGGGAATCTGCTCAAAGCAAGAGTAGAGCCCACTTTCTCATGTCCTCACAGGAATAGCCAGTCATATCCAAGTACAATTACCTTAAAAGATTTTACACTAAGCTTTAAAAATATAATAATAATAATAATAAATGGCTTTTTAAACTCAGTGCATTGCTATTGAATTTGAAATAAAATCAAACTCAATAAATCAATAAATATTTGTCGAATGAATGAATGAATCAATGAATGAAATGTCATTGGACAAATTCCTCCTCCTTCCAAAACAAATTTTCTACATTGAAACAGATTTTGGTTTGCTCATATCATTAGTTAGAAGCCAAAGCACTAAGGCTCCAGAGTGGGAAAGGGAAGCTCGCTGAAGGACAGGAGCAAAATCAGAAAATCCCAGAGCCAAAAGTATGGGAATTCTTAACCTGGGCGAGAGCTGTCTGGGCTCTCCCGGCAACGGTGGCCCCAAGGAGTGTCCTGGGAAGGACCATGGCTTTCTGTGCCTTCAGGTTACATAGATCCCAGCTTCTCCTGGCAGCCACAAATCCCTCAGATGCTTTTAAGTCCATTTATAGCTCCTGGCAGTACCGCATCTTGAAAATAACAAGCTCCTTTCATTTTATTATCAGTGACATGGAGCAGTATTTCCTCTTATTTGATCCAAATTTCCCTCACTCAAGAATTTCAGAATACGGTGGGGAAAAAAAAAAATCTATGTTTATCTTAGCCATGCAGCTCAGGGACTTAATGTCTCAGGAGGTCCCCTTCCTTCTCCGGCAGGGACCTTCCAGGCTGACAACTCCAGCTAAGGGACCCATCTTTCTAGACCCCTCCCCTGCCGCCTCAGAATTACCAGTGGGCCCTGTCCAGGTCCATTTGCAGTCTCTGTGAGCAGGGGCAACCAGAGCTAGACACATTACTCTCAGTCTTAGGTGCCAAAAGGTAACTAAAAAAAACCATCTTCTATGTTTTGCTTGATGATCTCTCTCTCTCTCTCTCTCTCTCTCTCTCTCTCACACACACACACACACACACACACACACACAAACAAACTGAGCTGACAGTCAGTCCTTCCTTTCATACATAGAGTTTGGGCTCTTTCTTCTTAACATAAAACCTTGCTCTCACGTTCATGCGCTGTCTCCTTGGCTAATCACAGATCTGGCCCTGCCTGCTTGGCTCTTTGCCACCTAAAAGTTTAAGGCCACCCACGAGCAAGTAATTTCCCTCTCATGGTTTTTGTTTTTAAGATTTTATTTATTGGAGTGCCTGGGTGGCTCAGTGGGTTAAGCCTCTGCCTTTGGCTTGGGTCATGATCCCAGGGTCCTGGGATCGAGCCCCGCATCGAGCCCCGCATCGGGCTCTCTGCTCGGCAGGGAGCCTGCTTCCCTCTCTCTCTGCCTCCCCTCTGCCTACTTGTGATCTCCATCTGTCAAATAAATAAATAAATAAATAATTTTTAAAAAAGATTTTATTTATTTGACAGAGAGAGACACAGTAAGATAGAGAGAGAGAGAGAGCAAGCGAGTGCACAAGCAGGGGGAGTGGAAGCGGGAGTGGGAGAGGGAGAGGGAGAAGCAGGCTTCCGGCTGAGCAGGGAGCCTGACATGGGACTTGATCCCAGGACTCCCGGATCATGTCCCAAGCCCAAAGCAGACACTTAACGACTAAGCCACCAAGGCACCCTTCTCCCTCATGTTAAGTTCAAATAGTCCTAAGTCATTGCTATGAAAGTATATTCTTATATTTTACCCACAGTGTTAACATTTACGCATAGATTTGATTCTTGAGATTCTGTGGAAGAAAAATAATTCACACACACACACACACACACCCCTCATGGCAACATGATTTTAAATGTCATGGGCCTTTTTCTCTTTCCTCATGTATCCCCTTTTCTGAGAAATCTTGTCAAATCTTCTCTGAAGGTCAAGAGGGCCCACATTGCCCAAGTGCCTATTTGCCGCCCCCTCCGAAAGCTCCAATAAAATGACCAAGTATTTTTTCCTCGTGCAGAATACAGGCCCCTGTGTTTTTTTTTTTTCTTTTGAGATATTAACCGGATAAGTTCATGGAATCTGAGAGAGAAATAAAAAGGTCTCCTTCATTAGAAAAAAAGGAAATTTATACACCAGGCAACCCCAGAGAAAAAGGACACATGAATCAAAAAGGTAATTGTGCTTTTACTCAGTAGTCAGTGTCCAGGTGAGGTGTTCTCTGCTTTCTTGCATTTCTGTATTTTCCAAGTTTTCTGCAACAAACATATTTTGCAGACAAGGGCGGCAAGGGGCATATTCGAAGACACAGATGGTTAGAACCCAGCTGGTGGAGCTCTCTGCAGCCACAGACAACATCCCCTCAGTGGAATGACTGCTCGGGTTGTTGAAACAAACCTAATTCAGTGACACCACCATGGCTGTTGGGGATTGTAAGGAGGGGCAGGACACACTTTTTTGCCTTTGAGGAGTATCAGCCAAAAGAGAGAGAAGGCTCACTCACTCTACCAGTATTGATCTGGGATGTGCCCGGCCAAGTACAGAGCTTCTCATAAAGCCTCATTCCTCTGAGGGTCAAAACATAATGTTTAAGTGTGTGGGCTCTGGAATTAGAGTTCCTGGGTTCAAATCTCACTCCATCACAGGTTGGCTAACCATGACTTGGGACGGATTCCCCAACCTCCCAGTGCTCTGATGACCATGGCAGTGAGTGGGGAGACCCAAGTAAGACTAGAGTTATGAGGTGCCTGGCACGGAATGAGTGTGGCGGAAGGGTTAACAACTTTACCCTCTTCCACTGAATGCCCAGGGCTGCAGCCCAAGCCTGCAAAGTCAAGTCATGCTGAATGCTGGCGCCAGGCCCTGCTCATTTCTCCTCCAGAGACAAAGGCAGGGGAAGCCGCATGCTGCTCTCGACCTCTGTGGTTCCAGTAAAACCTCAACTTTTTAAATCAACGTAGATGGTGGAGTTTCGGAGCCTGTATTTTCCAGTACATTTGTCCTTTCTCCCGCCAGGTATGTGGTCAGCAGATTTGGGCAAGTTAGTTTCCTGGATTCTCTGGGAAATCCAGAAGAAAAGACTGGGTCACACAGGCTACTCAACGTTTGCCCTGCTCCCCTTGGGTTCATTATTACTCTTTCCTGAATTTGTTCATCAAAAAATCTAGTGCCGCCTGCTGTTTCTACGATCTTAGAATGCAGACTCTAGGAACCCAGGTGATGAACTAGAGACTGGAGCGTCTTGAACCTGATAAGGAAGCCTTCTAAGAAGTTCTTTCAGAACAGGTAACTTGGATCTGTCTCCTCCTGTACCACTCCCCATCCCTGGTCAGGCACAGTCAATGGAGAATTTTCTATTCCTTTTTTTTTGGGGGGGGGGGGGGGTTGGAGATAGAGGTATATAATTGGTGTTGAAACTGATACCAACATCATAATGAGATTTTTCTGAGATTCATTTCAGAACAAATACTTTGGGCAATTCAGTAATTCCACAGATCCAATAACTTATTTTTATTTTTACAAAGTAAAAGATAAAAAGTCCTCTTCAGAAAAAGAAATTCCAGTATTTCATCTCTTAGCTACACCAAAAAAAAAAAAAAAGTCTTCACAAAGAAGAAAAAATCAGAAGGAAGAGAAATAAGGCATTCTCAGTTCTCCTGACACAGCTCCATTTTTGGTTCCCATATAATGTCATTTCAGTCCAAAAGGTTTCAGATGGCATCGACAGGTAACATAACATTGGGTAAGGGGAAGAGATCCTAAGGGACAGAATGGTTCTATGTCTTTGGAGTGGCTGGTGGTCCCCGAGGTGCCGAATGTTGACATCTTTAGGAATCAGTAACAGCCATGCACAACAGATGTGGCAGATGGCAGCCCAAAACCGGGCCGCCGTGGGCCCAGACGTCACTGTGCTGCCCATTCACGTTAATTGACTGATGGGTGGGCCCTGGGACGGCCCCCGCTCCCGAGTCTGTATAAGGCTCCTGCGAGGCCAGGAGGCCTCTCCAGGGCTAAGGAGATGGAGCATCTTGGCTCCGCCGCGCCCCTTCTCACCCTCAGCCCTGCAGAGCGAGCAGGCTCAGCCTTCTAAGTGGCCAGCTTCCAGCTGTCTCTATTTTCTCCTCCCCTCCCCAGAAACTCTGGGCGCAGAGGAGTGTTTTGGTCCTGTGTCTGCTTCTGCTCAGGCCAGCGAGGGCCTCTGCTAACTCCCTGGAGAAGGGCAGTGAAGGCTGAATATGCTCCTTTTAAAATTCTTTGGGGGCTCCTTTCTTTTCCTGGTTTCGGTTTCCATGCCCACTGCTCGCAGCTCTTCCTTCCTCAGGTGCCAAGATGCTGTGATTTCTTGGAGAGCCCCTCCCAGGATGGGAAGGTCATCGCTTCTCTGCTCCTCCTTACCCAACACATCCCCTCTCCAAATGATAGGCTTTTCATTGGAATAGTTCTACCGCCTGCACTGAAAAGACGGGATTTCTTTGTGACCAAATAAAGACTTTGAGGATTCTGCCACCCCTCACAGCCTTGCGAGGCCTCCCTGGATAGCCAGTTCTTCTCACGACACTGGGTTGTCCTACCCGAGCCTCTTCCATGCCTGAATCACTCCGCATCCAGCTGGGCTTGCCGTCTGTCCCGCCTCGGGGCCGAGCCCAGTTCCTGGCACCAAAGGCAGACACCCACAGGTCTGTGGAGAAACCACATGGTGCTTTCCTGCGAGAATTCTCTCCCCCTTCTGGAGACTTCCCGCTCATTCTCCAGGACCAGCCTTGCACATTACTTCCTCCGGGAAGTCTTCCTTGAATCCCTTGGGTCTTCCGAGTTTTCGTTTCCTTGCCTCTGGGAGCCCTCATTTGGGCACTAAGCATATTGTAGGTGGTTCGCTGGTGTACTCCCCTGCTTGACTGTGAACCTGTAGGGAGCAGAGCCTGTGTCTTCCTCCTCTGCGTAGCCCTGTGCTTCCCACAGGCCGGGGCACATTATCTGGTCTACAGGAATACAGGAGTTTATGTCTGATGGGCCTAGGGACTGGGCCTGAGGGCCGTTTGTTTCCTAAATAAGTGACTCTTCACCTTACTTGAGTAGTAAAATACCCTGGCCTTGAAGCAGGAAAGGGAGACAGGCTTATCAAAAAGAGGATCAATATTTGTAGGTTAATCATTAGCTTTCAAACAGGATAACAAAAAATCTTCATGTTTTTCAATTGCGTTCTTTCGGGAGCAGGTCTGGGTGCTACCTTGCCTGGGGTGGTGGACTCTTCTGGCTTCACAGAGGCAGAAGGCCTGCTCCTCTCCACAGGACGTCTGATTCACCAACTAATGACACAGTCCTGCAGGTTATTTTCCCAAGAAGATGCGGAGGATAACACAACCTGGGGATCCTTGAGGCCAAACCCTGACATATGTGAGGCATTTGGGGTGACGAGATGAGCAAGTTTACTCTTATTTCTGGAGCTGGCTTCTCTCAGGTAAACCTTGTTCTTTAGGACTAAACTCACCATTCTTTTCATTTAGTTAAATCAACATCTATTGAGCCCTTGCCAGGGGCTGTGGCACTGTGGGAAATTGAGAGATGAAAGTGACTGACGCGGGGCGCCTGGGTGGCTCAGACTTTAAGCGTCTGCCTTCAGCTTGGGTCATGATCCCAGGGTCCTGGGATCACGCCCCACATCGGGCTCCCAGCTCAGCAGGAAGCCTGCTTCTCCCTCTCCCACTCCCCCTGCTTGTGTTCCCTCTCTCACTCTCTCTCTCAGTGTCAAACAAATAAATAAAATCTTTAAAAAAGAAAGAAAGAAAGAAAGAAAAGAAAATGACTGACCCTACAGGAAAGCCAGCAGGATTAAAACATAATGGGAATCCCCAGATAAAAACCTTTATCATGCTATAGAGATAAAATTGAGTGCAAGGAGCTTATCAAACACCTCCTAGGAGAAAGGGGCTGTGCCACCACATGCTGGAGTCTAGAAATAAGGGCCGCTGTGATCCTCCAAGAACTTGTTCTGCAGAAGTAAGTACCCTACGAGGGCAAGCCCTGGGCACCAAGTGGGGTAATTACACATCCCTTCTCTTTTCACCCCTCATAAGGCCCGGAAGATCCCTGAGGGTTCACAGAAGGAACATGGTGGAACCTGGGCCAGGGACGTGCCCCACAAGCGGACATGCCATGTTTCCAGGTAGGAGGTTCCTGAACCGCACACACTTTGAGGAGAATGGATGACTCCAGCCCTTTCCATCCAGGCTTTCGTGGGGAGAGGTGCTTTGGGGTGCTATATCAAAACAGAGAGGACTGAGGGATCCCTGGATGGAGGGGGCTGGAGGACCCTAGGATAGAGGAAGCTGGGTGTACCTGGATGGAGGGAGGGGTCTCGAGGACTCCAGGATGCAGGGAGCTGAATGCACCTGGATGAAGGAGGCTGGTGGACCCTAGAATGGAGGGAGGTGTACCTGGATGGAGGGGTGAGAGGTAGGCCAGGAGAGACGTCTGGACACGCCTGGATGGAAGGGGCTGGGGGATCCTGGCGCCTGAGCTGCGGTCCCTGGTGTGGGATCGTGTGTCCCTTGACGGCTGGCAAAGGGCCGGTGCCCCACCCTCGGCCCCGCCACCCACCTGGGCATGCCCTGGCGTAGTCGAAGCAGCAGTCCCCCGTGAGGCGGCAGGCTTGGTCGCAGAAGCACGTCCCGTAAACCCTGTCCAACCTCCAGCCGCGCACGAAGCAGGCGGTGTCCCGGCCCGGGCAGCAGCGCCCCGCCTCGGCGCAGCCGGCCAGAGTCCCCGGCCACAGCCGCGCTAGCGCGCACAGCGCCAGCCAAAGGGTCCTCATGGCCAGCGCTCCTGCGGCGCCTGCCACGGTGCAGAGCTTCGGAAGAGTGGCGGGCTCCTCGGAAAGCGGCGGGCCCGAGCAGCCCGAGCGACCGGCAACGCGCAGCCCGGCCCGGCCCTGCCCCGCGCCAGGCCCGGCCCTGCCCCGCGCCCGGCCTGGCCCGGCCCTGCCCCGCGCCCGGCCCCCGCCCTCCGCGCCGCCCCTCCCCAGCCCTGGCGGCGGGCGGGTCGGGGCGCGGGCGGGTGCTGCGGCAGTCCGCTCCCAGGTGGGCAGGGCGCCTCTCCCCGGGGCGCCCGGATCAGCGCTCGGGGCGCCAGCCCCTTGCCCGCTGCCAGCCCGCTCGCCGCCCTGCGCCCCTCGCCCGCGGGGACCGCCCTGGGAGAGAGCCGAGCAGCAGGTGCCCCGGGATCCCCGCGACCCAGGACCATCGGATCCGCCAGCGGCTCGGCCAGTACGGCCACATTTCCTGCCTCCAGCCTCTGTTTCCTAACGCCGGGTCTCAGGTTCATGAGTGGGCATTTTACTCTGAATCCTGGAGACGAATAACTGTCGCTTGATGCGCAACAAACCGGTCTCCGCCGCCCAGTGTGAGCGGGTCACCCTGTCTTCGCCGGGGACAACTCACGCTGTATTTTCTTGCGGAACCCCAGTCTCCGCGGGTCACAGAGGCCCCTTAGAAGCAAGGAAGTAAGACCAAAGCAGCATCCTCTCTTTGCCGTATTTTATGATGAGATTTTTTTTCCCTGGCCCAAGGAAATGCCACTTTGCTTCCCTGGAGGGGCAGTTGATGGATGTTAAGGAAAGGATAACAAATAAACTGTGTTCTGCTTTCTGTTAGAGCAGATTTCCCCAAAGAAACCCTGCTTCATGATACTGTAGCAATAACTCCGGCTTTAATAAAGCGCGCATCTAACTCCTCATACACATTTCCCTCCCCCTCTCTCTCCAGATTTATTACACTTTCTGCACCTCACTCTTTCTGTTAACCAAAAATTATCCTGGAAGTTTCATTTTATTTTATGTTCTTAAATCATTTAAACTATTATGGTTTGGGTGAGAAACCAGGAACATGACATTTCCTGTATCTGTGAATCTAAGATTTCTAATGAATTTCAGAGATGGACTTTTTCCCTTTCTCTTGCAAAGACTGCTTATAGAGTACTTTACTTTACTCTTTAGAGAGACAAGTAACAAAAACGTTAAAAAAATTCTTCACTATAGAAGTAGTAAGACAATAAAAAACAAGAAGTTATGAAGTGAAAAAGATTTCATACATCATAAGAACTGTATCTTATCAACTTTAAGGAAAGCACAGTCTAAAGTCAAAAGAAATTCATTCTTGGTGATTATTCATACAAATAAATCTCAGGGTTGGAATTTCATTTTTGCTTTACTCTTTAGTTAAGTCTCTCTTAGTTTAGCAATTTAAATAAATAATACATAGCTTTAAAATGTTTTGTATTTTAAGTTCTAGGTAGTTGGTACTAAATAACTTTGTCAGCAAATTACACCCTCTGCTTTTACCTGCGTTGTAGGTTTTATTAGCAGCTTTGTACTAACTCATTCATGTAATTTATCCCCCGCTTCTCCCCTAAGGCTGTCTCCTTTATGGAATGCCTTTAGCTGGAGACAGATTCTGTAATGCCGTAAGAATCTGGAGTTGTTCCAGAAAAATGTAAAGGAAATGATCCACTAAGTTCATTTTCAGGAATAAAACATGAAATGAAGTGATATGGGAATGGAAAAAGATGATGTCCAGTTTAGAAGGAATAAACATATAATGTCAAATACCCCCCCCCCCACTGCCCTTTTCTTTATGCCTAGACAAAACCAAAACCAAAAACCAAAAAAGAAAGTTGGGGGTCTGTGCTCAGGAGGTTTGGGTCTGTTTCTGATTCTATGATTTCTGACAAATCACCTCAGTGTCCTCACTTCCAACACAGAACGCTACAACTTTTGAGATCGCTGTGAGATGGCTACAGAAACAAGGTAATATGTGTAATTTGAGCACAAAATGGGCACTGATATCTACTAGTGTCCTAATGCCCACACCCACCCCCGCTCCATAATTTAACCCTAAAACCAAGCAAAAGATAAACTTGGTTTTAATCGTGTGCAAAATAGAGGCAGGCACAATGTAGGAAAAAAAAGTCGAAGAAGAAAACCACAAATAAATGATTACTACTTTAATGCCAAACATAAAAGGGAGCTTGTCTCTGATAAGTAACATTGAAAAAAAAAAAAAATTCATGGTCTCCAGTTAAAGCTTGCACTGTCTTGCAAAGATCAAGATAAGGCTCCCCTAGCAGGCCCAAGCAAAGGGAACAGCTCCTGCAGGATGGGGCAAGGTCGGGGGACGCTGACATTTAAAGCAATGGAGTCCACATACTTGCTGGAAACTGCGTGCAGTCCAATGTAACAGTCTGTCACTTTGTTTTCCGGTCTTGTAAGTGTTTGGAGAATAGGAGTCATCCCTGTGATCATGTGGACGAATATAGGAAGTAATCAAAAGCACCTTAAAAGTCACCCTTTCTTCTGAAATGTTGTCTTTGGAAGCTATTCAAGATGGGTAAAATTACAGAGGGGGAACAGAGGCCTTTCTGTTCATCAGATTCCAGAATGCAGTCATTTTAAAGGACATTCACATATATGATCTCATTCAACCTTGCATAATTGTGAGGAAAATATTGGCACTCCCATTTAGCAGATGACAGAGATTAGACGTGTAGCTAATTAGTGACAAAAGGGGACTAGAACTAAAATTATTCTTTCCAAAACATTACAGAGTTCTTCCCATGACTTAAAGCTTGCTGCTGGTGGGGAGATGGTAATGGAAAGTAGAGACAAGTCAGATTAAGTGCTTATACTAAATACTGTAACTAGTATTTGGGGAAATGAAAATACAAATCACTTCCCAAAGTGTTTGGATACATTTAGAATATAAAATGGATCAGGGGTTATGAAAGGCATCCAGAATGCTGTGAGCGAGGTGGAGGGACCCTCTTGAGGTTGATGAACAGAGCAGTTGATTCTGGCTGGTTTGGGGACATGTGTCAGAGGCAGAGTACTGCATGGATCTCAAAAGCTTCATATTTTGTTGAATGCCAGACACCTTTGATGGTAAGAGTCACCATTCTCTTATGCAACACTAAAATCTGGTACATAAGACATAAGGAAAAAAACCCATCGAATAATTAAGTTTGATGCATATAAATATGCCTGGATTGCAGGATTTTCTTAGTCTGCTTGGGCTGCTGTGTATAAAAAAAAAAAAAAAAAAAAAAACCAAAAAACAAAACAAAAAAAAACCAAAAACATAAACTGGACAGCTTAGCAACAGCACAAATTTATTTCTCTCAGTTTTGGAGGCTGGGAGGTTGAAGATCAAAGGACCTGCAGATTTGGTGTATGGTGAAGGCTGCTTTCTGGTTCATAGACAGTGACTTCTAGCTGTAACCTCATATCCAGAATATGAGGATCCAGAAGGGAGTGGGAACTTTGTGGGGTGTCTTTTATAAGAGCACGGATCGCATTAATGAAGGCTTCACCCTCATGACCTAAGCCCCTTCCAAAGGCACCACATCCTCATACCACCACCTTGGGCATTAGGTTCCAGCATATGGATTCGAGGAGGCCATAAATGTTCAATCCATTGCAAGAATGGATCTCAGTTTTAGAGACGTTAAAATATGAGAAAATGTGCATCTTAGAATTCATGAGAAACCGAAAGAGATGACACTTCCATCATTTACATTTTATAGCATATTTTCCAGTTCCTCCTATAAGACAGCTGTTGTTAATGTTCTCATTTTGTGGAAGGGGAGTGTCTGAGGGTCTAAATGAGCTTCCCGGTAGTCCGTGGGCACAAGCCCAGCTCTCTCCTCAGTACCAGCACGGCTCATTTGGTTATAGTCACTCACTTCCCGTGGGTCAGATGTTCCTTCAGGCTGAGGACCAAAAATGGGTAAGAAATGGTTCTTTCCTAAGGAGACTGAGGTCCATTGGACATGCGAGGTGTATAAAGTTATCGCGGTGTGTTGTGATGAGAATCGTCCTGAATGGGAATGCTGGGAGATGTTGGAGTCACTGGAGCTGGCCAGACAAGTGAGACACTGAATTATAATAAATTCTTAGTTATAAAGACTAGGAGGAGTTATAAAAATCCTACTCATACAAGACGAGGATTGGGTCCCTATTCCTCCTTTTCCTTTCTTCCTGCAAAATGCAGATTTAGCCACTAGGAAAAGATTGAATACTTTTGGGGAAGGTCCTGCCTTCATGGGCTGATGCATATTCATTTAATAATGCCATAAAGCAGGCAAGTATCCAAAGAAACTTGTTTAAGATTGGTGTACACGATGTACTTTGAGCAATTTTCCCCTTACCGCCTTCCAACAAGTGGTCAAGAACACCACTACCAAGCTTTACGCTGCCAACTTTGCATCTTTGATGGTATCAGTTAAATAAACATGGAGTGGGCGGGATGCCTGGGCGGCTCAGTCATTAAGCAACTGCCTTAGGCTCAGGTCATGATCCCAGGGTTCTGGGATCGAGCCCCATTTCAGGCTCCCTGCTCAGCAGAGAGCCTGCTTCTCCCTTTCCCTCTGCTCTCCTCCTGCTTGTGTGTTCTTTCTCTCTGTGTCAAATAAATAAATAAGACTTAAACAAACAAGCAAACATGGAGTGGATATGGAAGTGGTAAGGAAATTCACTGGTTGCTCCCAAAATATTTATTCTTCCCTTCTTTTTTGAAAGCCCCCAGATTTTCACTTGTGGGGAGAGTAACCCTTCCTTCCACTGTGTGACAGATCTTTCTGGGTGGATGAACCCCACTCCTAGCTCTAGGGATGGGCTCTGAGGGCTAATTCCATCCTTAGCCTATGGCCCCATCCAGGGACTCGCCCAATCAGAGCTCTAGCATCTGGATGTTTGTTCCATACGTGATCAGGTTTCACCTTGACCCTTACTGGATGCGAATGAGGATGCAGAGTGGCCTAAGTGAAGCCAGCCCCAGATCTCAGCCAACAAGCCAAGGAAGGCTGAGCCAGGAGGCCCAGGGCTTGGGCTGGCTGGCACCTGAAGTCATACTTCCCCTTCGCAGTTCCCTACGCCAAGTCCTTCTTATTTATGCCTTTTTTTGGTTGGGATTTCTGTGGTTGAAAACAAAAGCATCCAACAGAGGTGCATGGAGGGTGAAAAGCTCAGATTTTAAAGGGAAAAGTAGCTTTGAGCTGAGGTTCTGTCACATACTAGCTATGTAACATGAATAAATTACTGTAAACTCTTCAAGCCTCAGCTTTCTGAACTATCGAGTGGAGATTAATAAGGAAAGCCTGAAATGCAGGTATGAGTGATATAGTTCTTAATATGTAACAGTGAGTTGACAATCAATGGTAATCATTGTATTTGTTCTCTGGACTTCGACACAAAAAGCATGCTTTCATTCTGAGTAATGGCTCTACATAAATTGTAATCTGTGTCAGGCAATCTGGTGCAGGTGAAACAGCTCTGTGCTAGGAGTCCAAAGACCTGGCTTCTGGAACCAGAAGTGACTGGTCTTGGGTAGTGCATTTAGGCTCTCTGGATCTTAAATTCCCCCATACAATGTCATGGTGTGAGCCAAGAAAATCTCCATGGGACCCTTTTAGCTCAGAAATTCTAATATTTAACTTTTTTCTTTTTTTTTTTTTTAGACTTTATTTACTCATTTGACAGACAGAGATCACAAGTAGGCAGAGAGTCAGGCAGAAAGAGAGGAGGAAGCAGGCTCCCCGCTGAGCAGAGAGCCCGATGCGGGGCTCGATCCCAGGACCCTGAGATCATGACCTGAGCCGAAGGCAGAGGCTTTAACCCACTAAGCCACCCAGGTGCCCCACTAATATTTAACTTTAAAAAAAAAAAAAAGATTTTGTTCATTTATTTGACCGAGAAAGACACAATGAGAGAGGGAACACAAGCAGGGGGAGTGGGAGAGGGAGAAGTTTTCCCGCTGAGCAGGGGCCCAATGTGGGGCTCAATCCCAGAGCCCTGGGATCATGACCTGAGCCAAAGGCAGACACTTAACAACTGAGCTGCCCAGGCACCCCTCTAATATTTAACTTAAGGAGAAATTTAAGTCATGAGAGAGAGGTCTCACTTGTTGTCTTTGACCCTAATAGCAGGCCGCAAGCAATGGTTGAGTCATTACACAAAGTCCAAATCTCTCCCAGTTGAGGTCAGAAGAGCTAATGTGGAGACAGACAGTTATGCCCACAGTTTAATTACAAGTTCATCATAAAAGCTTGCATGGATGTGTGCAAGTCATGGTAATTATTGAAGAATGCCATGGTTTTGAAAAAATCTGATTTAAGAAACAGGAGATGGGGACTATAGTTTTGTCTCTCTAACTCACTGACTCTATGCCTTTGAGGGAAGTATTTCATTTCTCTGTGCTCCAGAATCTCAGCTCTACAAGGAGGGGACTTGAGAAGCTCTAGAAGGTCTCCAGCAGATCTAACACTGATTCTGTGACTATAATCTTCTAGTGCAGGGATAGACAAATTATGACCATTTTTGTACGGCCTGTGGGCTAGGGGGAAAAAAATCCTAAAAATTATTTTGTGTCATGTGACGAGGAAATGAATGTCAAATTTCAGGGTCCACAAATAAAGTTTTATTGGCACACAGCCATGCCTGTTCGCTTACATATTGTCTAGGGCTGCTTTCTTGTTACAAGGGCAGGGCCGAGTATACAGAAACTACACGGCCTGTAAAACTGAAAATATTTACAGTGTGGGCCTTTACAGAAAATGTCTGGCCGACCTCTAGTCAATATATCTGCTCTAAAATTCTGTGAACTTATGTCCGTGAAACACTTTGTAAACTACATAGCAGTCATCCATATGGAAGGGGTTCACATAAAATGAAATTCTGAAATTAAAAAGGCACAGCCAGAAAACTCATGCCCTGCAAGGGTTGTTTATGACGGGTGAAGCTAGGACAGCGCCAAGTGTGGCCCGTGCCGCTAAGAAATTCCAGGGAGCTGTAAGCAAAGCTTAAAAAATGAGAAGGAGAAAATCATCTGGATGACATTAAAGAAGTCATGTAATTTGCTCCTTTTACGGTAAAATAACCTCCTCCGATCCACAGCAGGGATCTTTATAGCAAATTGTTCTTGCTTCCTACATTCAAAACTCCCACTTAGTCCGTGCAGGGCACAAAGCCCTGAGAAGTGCCTGCCATGCGACAAGCGGGACAGAAACGTGCCCCTTCAAGGCAGAGGAATGTTCTTCCTCCATTTAGTTCTAAGAAGTGGGAAGTGAGTGTGCTCACTGACTGCCCAGCAGCCCTGCGTGGGTGTGAAGTCGGTCCACGGCTGCATTTTATGACTTGACCTTGATCCTAGGCCTTTGCTTTAGAGAAGACGTGTTCTTTGCACGCTGGACCTCCAGATACTCTCTCCTTTGTGGGGAATTATAGAGCTACCATTTATAAAGCACTGCTTGGTTCCAGGAACTACATTAAATACTTACTGTATCTTATTCTGTGAAAGCTTATGAGGCCAAGTATTACTGTTTATTTTTGGCAGTTAAGCAAACTGTAGCTTGATGACGTTAAATCTCTTGCCCAAACTAGAGAGGTTCAAACCCATTCTGTGCACTTTCAACAGTCTACATTTTTTCCTACTCAGAGCTAAGTATATAATCAACAACTGTATTTCTATTAAAATTCACAGGCTCTTAGTGATAAATATCTTGAGAAATAGCACATGGTTCAATCATTTAAAAAACTGAGGACATTAAACCATGTGGTATAATTTTCTATTAACAGTTCCTTAATCTCTTGTGTTGTTGTTGTTGTTGTTTTCTTTAGTTACAAACTCTTTTCTTGTGATGAGAACTTTTGAGAGCTACTCTCTCAGCACCTTTCAAAGATACAACACAGTATCATTAACTGTAGTTGCCACATTGTACGTCACATCCCTATGACTTATTCAACTTCTGATTGGAAGTCTGTACCTTTGACCCCCTTCACCCATTTTTTCCTTCTTTCCTCCCTCTACCTCTGGTAACCTCCAATCTGTTCTTTGTATCTATGAGTTCCATTTCTGTTCTTGTTTTTGGATTCCCCGTATGTGTGACATCATATGGTATTTGCCTTGTTCCTTCTTATTTCATTTAGCATAAGGCCCTCAAGGTCCTTGCATGTTACAAATGGCAGGATTTCCTCCTTTTCTTTGGGTGAATAATAGATATGTATGCATACATATGTATATTTACATACATGTCTCAGCTTCTTAATGCACTTGTTAATGGGCACTTAGCTTGTTTCTATGTCTTGGCTCTTGTAAATAAGGTTGTAGTGAGCCTGGGGGTGCAGAGACGTTTTCTAATTAGTGTTTCCATTTCCTTCAGATAAATACAGAAAAGTAGAATTAATTGCTGGATCATACAGTAGTTCTATTCCTAAATTCTCGAGGAACCATATTGTTTTCTGGAAGGGCCACACCAATTTCCATTCGCACCCACTGTGCACAGGTTTCCCTTTCCTCCACACCCTCATGAACACTTATTATGTCTTGTCTTTCTGATAATAGCCATTCTGACAGGTGTGGGGATATCTCACTGTGGTTTCCATGTGTCTTTTTAACAGTTCCTTAAATCCTTAAACATTTAATCAGTGACAGAACATGTTGAACTGGGGGTTGGAAGAACTAGGCTTTGGTTTTTCTTCTGCTACTTTCTACTTGTGCTTACACTCTAGGAGTCTCAATTTTCCTTATCTGTAAAGCAGGCTATAAGGTCTATGTTGATAAGCCTACAGGGTTCTGTGCAGAAGTGCTTTGTAAACACTTCTTATTTTTTGGTCACTGTTATATTGAAGTTTCTATATTAAAATGGTAGTTTAAAATATTCTAAGAATATTTAAAATATTCTAAGAAATATTCTGAGCCTGGGTGGCTCAGTGGGCTAAAGCTTCTGCCTTCGGCTCAGGTTGTGATCTCAGGGTTCTGGGATCGAGCCCCACATTGGGCTCTCTGCTCAGCAGGGGGCCTGCTTCCCTTCCTCTCTCTCTGCCTGCCTCTCTGCATGCTTGTGATCTCTGTCTGTCAAATGAATAAATAAAATCTTTAAAAAAAATTCTAAGAGGGGCACCTGGGTGGCTCAGTGGGTTAAAGCCTCTGCCTTCGGCTCCAGTCATGATCTCAGGGTCCTAGGATTGAGCCCCGCATCGGACTCTCTGCTCAGTGGGGAGCCTGCTTCCCCCTCTCTCTGCCTCCCTCTCTGCCTACTTGTGATCTCTCTCTGTTAAATAAATAAAATCTTTAAAAAAAAAATTCTAAGAAGTAAATAGGAGCATGCTTCAAAGACTTAAGTAGATGTAAATATAGTCTTTGTTTTAAAGATTTATTTATTTGACCAAGAGAGATCACAAGTAGGCAGAGAGAGAGAGAGAGAGAGAGAGAGAGAAGGAAGCAGGCTCCCTGCTGAGCAGAGAGACTGATGCAGGACTCAATCCCAGGACCCTGAGATCATGACCTGAGCCGAAAGCAGAGGCTTAACCCACTGAGCCACCCAGGCACCCCCAAAATGTAATTTTTAAGAAAAAATGGTGCCTCTTTTTAGTAGGCTTAAAAGGATAAAATTATTATCACAAAGAACAGCTATTTTCTAACTTTGTTTAAGATGCTATGCAAAGAGAATGGCACAGTCACAGTGACAAACCCTCTAGAAGTTTGCACTTTAGTCCAATGCAGCGAAAGTTTAAATTCCATGTCCACATACCACACTGCTCACCCATCTGGTTATAACCACCAGAAATGTTTCCCACAAGGCCCCCGCTTGCACTCTTCCAAGAATCACAGAGGATGCTGGACACAGCTTAGCAGTGGTCTGCCTGTACAGCCATTACCACCTCTGGAGACTCCACTTGCAAGCCTTTGACAAATTGGAAAGACCCGCTGGCTCTCTCCGCTACCTGAGAGCTCGTCCAATCAACACCGCCATCTGCTGGCTGGCACCTGGAACTCACGCAATGTCCTCTTCTTCCTCAGAGCTGTCTTCGACCAGCGGTCCCTCCGCCTATTTCTGTATCTCACAGTTCACAATTCTGTTCATTCTGTTTTAGGAAATTGTTCTTCTACATGTATGCACATATTCTCTTTCATTCCTAGATTAATTTGCGAGGACTGCTGTAATGAAGCACCTCAAACTGGCTTAAGCAACAGAAATTTGTTGTCTCAGAGTTCTGGAGGCCAAAAGTCTGAAATCAAGTTGTCAGCGAGTTGGTTCCTTCTGAAGGCTGTGAGGGAAGGGCTCATCCCAGGACTCTCTGCTTGGCATGTAGACAGCCATGTTCGTGTCCGCATGGTGTTCTTCCTGAATGCATGTCTCTGTGTCCAAGTTTCCCTTTTTTGAAAAAGAAACACTAGTCATACTACATAAGGGCCTCCTCTTTTTTTTTTTTTTTTAAGATTTTATTTATTTATTTGAGAGAGAGAGCTTGAGAGTTGGGGGAGGCAAGAGGGAGGAGCATAGGGAGAAGCAGGCTCCCTGCTGAGCAGGGACGCCCCACCCCCAATGAGGCGCTCCATCCCAGGACCCTGGATCATGACCTGAGCTGAAGGCAGATGCTTAACCAACTGACCCACCCTGAAGACCTCTTCTTAACTTAAGTAATTACATCTATGACATTATTTCCAAATAAGGACACGTCTGAGGTTCTCAGGACTTCAACAGATGGTTGGGGGGGGGCACAATTCAACCCATAACAACTTCCCTACTCCCTCCTTTTAACTTGCCCAAATATCTCAAAGCAATCTTTTATTTCATTCTCTCTGCTGTGCCTCCTCCTACCTACCTTGGCAGCCTGTAAATTATCCTATATATAATGGGAACATGTAAGAATGGTCAAGTCTAGGAAAAAGAAGTCCTTGTGCTTTGAAATGTATCTTGACCTGGGTAGAGGTGTGAGCTCCTCCTAGAATCTTCAGAAGACCCTTCCTCACTTCCTTTATTTAAACCACTTTGTTTTCTCTTCCTTAAACACCATCGCTCAAGGATTTCCAACACAGCATTTTTCTATTTCAATCACTAATAGTCAAACTGTATTACATTCTGCTATATTTTCGTTGTCGATATGTAGTATTTTACCTATTATAAAATAAATTGAAGTAAAAGGCCTTATGAGATGGTAACTAACACCCTCTTCCCCTGCCAAGTCATCACTACAATTCTTGTTCTCTAAGTATTTACAAGTAACAGTTATATGGTGGGCATTGTGGTAGATGCGGGAGATAAGAACATGTGAGTGATGATGTCTGCTATAAAGAAATATCCAATCTAGAGGGGCAGACAGACAGAACTAATACTCTAAATCTTATAATAGCGGTATTTATAAGATGATATGGCAACACAGAAGACGGAATGGTTAATTAAGCACTAGGAATCACGAGTCATCAACCCCTATCCATCCAATAAAGGACAGCATTCTTGGTGAAGGTAAAATGATTGAATGATGGCAGAGAAAGTCTGGCATGCTGAAGAGAAGGGCATTTTAGCACATTGAGGGCAAACTGGAAAGTAGATGGCGGACACAAGTGTGACAGCAGATGAAAGAGTCTTTGAACAATCTTCCCTCCAACAACCGGCCTCCGTCTACTGCTGTGGATTAGTTTGAATTGGTTAAAGGCCCAAGTATGTCAAAGTGACGGATGCCATCTTTGACCTCAGGGACAGACACGCTGCCCGGTGGAAGTGCATGAAGTATTTCTGAGCTTGCTTTAAAAATTGCAATTCAAGCCTCTTCATCAATTGACCAGGTCATTATAATCATCCAACCAGGGAAATGTTGACACACTATTTCATCTACCCTGCAGACGACTATTAAGGGAGGCAATGTGACCAGTCGTCCATAGAAACTTTTCATTTTCTCTTGGTAGTTAGTCTCACAACATTTCCACTTGTAGCAATTCACACAGTTTGTTTGGGACTGAGTTATTTCAGCATTTTGCCATGTGCTCACTGAGCTAAAACCTGGACATGCTCATAAGCAGGCTTTAGAATTATTTCTTTGAAAGGACAGTCTTAGAATCCCAATTTTCATTAGAACCATTTGATTGTGTCATCGAAAGCCAGAAGGAGCATATCTGCTCCGTTTGTTGTCTATGACAGCAAGTTTTGGTTGAGATCTTGCACAGAGGATCTTTTATTACCACTGATTTTTCACTTTTACTTCTCATCAATTAATATGAGGTGGACATATTCATGAGCCAGGTTGCTCCGACCAAATCCCAAATCCTATCTCCTACTCTGGAATATCTCCTACTCCTACTCCTGTCCCCCAAACAGTGCTGCAGACCCAAGAAATCTCTTAAAGCTGAGAGAATTAGAGATCATCTTACCCAACCATATACTTTTCACAGTAAGGTAGCTGAGGCCAGAGAAGTCACAGGACTGATAAGGTTATGCAAGATCCAAACCCGAACCCAGGTCTCTAGGTACTCATTTCTGCTATTAGTTTTTCCCATTAAAAAAATAATAATAATAAAAAATTTAAAAAAAAACAACACCACCACCCAGGGGTGCCTGGGTGGCTCAGTCAGTTAAGGGTCTGACTCTCGATTTTGGCTCAGGGCATGATCTTGGAGTCCTGGGATCAAGCCCCACATTGGGCTCCATGCTCACTGGGGAGCCTATTTGAGGTTCTCTGTCTCCCTCTCCCTCTGCCCCTCCACCCACCCCTCTTTCTCTAAAATAAGTAAATAAATCTTGAAAAAAAAATCTGTTCCCCACCTCTCTTTTCACGTAAACCATGTTAAGGATGTTGATCCTTGTCTAAAAAGATGTAAGTGCGAGTAAAGGATTTTAAGCTGGAGTGAGCATGACCTGATTAGGATGTATTTTTAAAATCCCCTGGTGGCAAGAAGAGGATGGCCTGGAAGGAGAATTGTCACAGACAGGTATTATGGAGTTTCTCACGATCACAACTCTGAAGGGAACCCCAGTGCCTCCTGAAGCCCAGGGCCCTGGCACAGCTCAGTGGCCCTCAATAGACCCCTGACAGCTGGGCAACCAGTCGGCAGCCATGACAGAGGCTGCCCAAACAGAGATGTGCTGGTTTATTACTGTCTTTCTGGAGATTCCCATTGTGTCATCTGGGACAGGACACCAAGAATCTCTGTGCTATACAAAGCCCCAAACGATTTCAATGATCAATGAGAAAACAAATGAATGAAAAGGTACTTTTCTAAGGAAAAAAGAAAAGAAGCAAGCAAGAAAGGAAGGGAGGGAGGGAGCGCTTTAGGGATGGTCCACTTCCTGTTTAGATGCCAAGGCCAGTCCTGGGGTATGTTTTGTTGACTCTCTCTATGCGCTCTATGGAGGGATGGACGGTTCTCCAGGCTTTGTGTGCAGAAAGGGGAGGCTAGGCACACCACCAAGACCAAAAGCAGAGAGACGCCATCTGCCCCGGGGAGAATCTGCTCTTCTAACAGAGGACTTACTCAAGAGCAAAAACACTTTGTTCCTGTTTCAAGTTTAAATTATAGCCACAGTGATACTGAGAACTTGATGAAAGGACCGTTCAGGTCAGCTTCAAAGTGGAGCCAAGACTAGGCTCTGTCTTCGGAGGGCAAGCTCCACCCACCTCCCCTCCACCTCCCCTCCTCGCAGCCCCCCTCCCCCCCGGGGGGGCGGAGACAAACACGCCCCCTCACCTGGGGCATTCTCCTGGGGCCTGAACTGATGGAATCAAGATGGGGAGACTTCAAACACGCTGCATTTTTGTGTTTCTTTCCCCCTTCTTCCCTGACTTGCTTATTTCCTTGTGTCTATTTACTCTGTAGATCTCTCTCTCTCTTTTTTTCCTTCCCAAGAATCTAAGATGAAAATTCCTCAAAACCAGAAGCTGTCTGGCCGTTATGCACACAGGGTGTGATTCTGTGACTCACAAATTCATTCCTGGATGTCCAGTGGTGATTTGCCTTCCTTCTGGGGCTGAGGGCTGAGAGCTGAGAGCTAACTTCTCACGAGAACACCGAATCATTTAGGCTTCTAAGAATCCTTTTCATTTTATTTTTAAGAGAACTTCAAGCCTCCCCCAAGGACCCTTATTTTTCCTCAGAAAATTACATTTATTTCAATATCTCAGATACCTAAATAATAAACCTAATAATAAACCTAAAGCGATACCAGACAGGTCAGATTAAACTAGCATGGTAATGATCCAACGGCTCTTTCGGTTCTGGGCTTCCGAGGTCAACCTTCCAGAAAGAGCATCCCCCCCCCCCCTTTATGAATAACAGTGAGGAGCACTTGTATTTTGTTTTTGCTGCATGCTAAACTTTTTTGCATTCTCTTGGGAGGAACTTTGTAGAGTTCTGCACTGGAAACAGGGCATGTGGTATATTGTCTCCAGGGTACAAGGACAGGAAATGGAGATTCAAAAGGTTAGGTGATCCACGGAAGAAGGTAGCCTCTGGGACAGGACTGAGGCACAGTTGTTCTGGCCCAAGTCTCGGCCTCTGTTCCGAACCGGCCACTGCTCAGCTCGGTTCCCACAGAGAAAAAAGCTCATCTCCTGGAATTTACTTTGCCTCCCACAGACACCGTGGTTAGGGTGCTGTTGAGGAAGAAGCTGGAAGCTCTCTGAAATATATTTCCAGTAAAACTGTATGCAATGTGTGTAATAGTTATTAAACTTTTTTTTTAGATGTGTATGGTGTTTCGAGCCAGTGAATCCTAATCTTTGATAACTCACTCTGGAATACATTTTTAACCTATACAGTCTTAGAGTCATAGGAACTCGAAGCATTTAAACTTATAGGCATATTTTTATTGTAGAAAATTATGATGGAATGGTTAATAGAACTTCCAAGCGTAACAAGATAATAGGATAAAATTCTACGGGAGAAGTAGGATGGAAATACAAGTTCGAGGAGGCAAAAGAACTTTGCAAACTTTCCCACCATTAGAGCAGAGTTTTTCCATGTATTACAAATGGATGACAGCAATTGTAAAATAATGGTGGTACTTGTAGTTCCGTGGATGTATTTAAAAGAGTTACATAATTGTATCATTTTTTTTAAATATTTTATTTATTTATTTGACAGAGAGAAATCACAAGTAGGCAGAGAAGCAGGCAGGCAGAGAGGGGGAAGCAGGCTCCCGGCTGAGCAGAGAGCCTGACATGGGGCTCGATCCCAGGACCCTGAGATCATGACCTGAGCTGAAAGCAGAGGCTTAACCCACTGAGCCACTCAGGCGCCCCATAATTGTATTATTTTTAAGTATCAATATTTATACTACAATGGGAATTGCATCATTTGTCTCAAATTATATCAATGATAAGAGAATCTTAGATGAATTTTCTTTTTTAGACATGAGCGTTACAAAGTTTACTACATTTTTTTGTGGGTGTGGGAATATAAACAAATATTTTGAAAACCACTGCATTAAGCAGTTGTGGCCTCATCTGAGTGTGGGATGGGTAGGGAAAGGTGCTTGTCTAAATGAAATACGTAGTGAGAGAAAGGAACTTTCGATGGAATAATACAAGTCAATCACTAATTTCAGTAAGAGACTTCATTTTAGACTCCACTAGATCTGACTTTTTAAAAACCAAAGATGACCCAGGGGCGCCTGGGTGACTCAGTGGTTTAAAGCCTCTACCTTCAGCTCAGGTCATGATCCTGGGGTCCTGGGATCGAGCCCCGCATCGGGCTCTCTGCTCAGTGGGGAGCCTGCTTCCCTTCCTCTCTCTCTCTGCCTGCCTCTCTGCCTACTTGTGATCTCTGTCAAATAAATAAAAATAAAAATCTTTAAAAAAAATTAAAAATAAAAATAAAAACCAAAGATGACCCAAAAGTTGTAGGACAGAGTATTGACAGAGTATTTTTAAAGGCAACACCTGGATTTAAAAAAAAAAAAAATCGTACTGTTTTGTGTTTGTTATTAACTAAGTTCTGAGATTCAAGAATCTACTTACACCACGTTTTCACCAAAAAAAACCAGGCCTTTGCCTTTAATTAATTCAGCTGGGCTGTGTGAGAGGGCTGAGGAGAGCCACAGAGGGTTCCCTGTAGATTAGTCCAGACTAGGAGACAGTGTGCACATTCCCAGGAAAGGGACAGTAGAGTAAGTGCTTCTCTCACATCCACAGAACCTTCAAGAAGGGATCTCAGTAGCGGGAGGCCCTAGGGTATCCTGGGGGAAGGCGGCCAGGGGTGCAGGAGTGCTCCTGAAATATATCTCTTAATGAGTTAGCTGAGATTTTTTTTTAATTCATTCATATAACCATGAATAAATATACTTATTCCTATAATGAGATAGGGCAGTATAAAGTTTATTCCTTTTTTTATAGGAGAACTGAGAAAATTGTTCACATAAATAAGTATATGAAATGGAAGATATTTTGTTACAGGAAAGTCCCTCGACTCTTTGAACTCGGTTAGAGTATTCTGTCATCAAAAGTGTTTTTTAATGAGCAGCTTACAGTTCAAAAAGGTCATTCTTCAATTTTGTTCAAAGTAAATACTTGGAAAAACACCTGAGTTGACTTTCTCCACACCAACACTAGCATGAACTTGGCTAGGCAGCCCAGGGTTTTGTGAGCCCCAGGACAATGCAGTATAGTAAGACTAGAGATGAAGGAGAGCTTTCTTCTGTAAAATGGAGGGACAGCCTAGAAAGGAGAGGTGGAAAATTACCATCTTCCAGCCTATCTGTGCACCACTGGACAAAGACATATGAAGTATAGACACAAGTCCACTCTTTATCGTGGTTCTACTTCCTGTGGTTTCAGTTATCCGCGCCCAGAAGCAGATGACCCTCTCTCTGATGTGTGGTCAGAAGGTCAAGAGTAGCCTAATGCTACGTCGCAATGCCCACATCATTCCCCTCCCTTCGTCTCATCGCACAGGCATTTTATCATCTCTCATCTTCACAAGAAGGAGGGGGAGTACAGTACAATAAGATATTTTGAGAGAGAGAGAGAGAGACCACATTCACAAAACTTCTATTACAGTAGATGGTTACAATTGTGCTATTATTGGTTATTGTCCTTAATCTCTTACTAGGCATTATTTATAAGTTAAACTTTATAACAAGTATGTATGTATAGGAAAAAACAATCGCTCTGAGGTTGGGTCCTAAGGGCTGTTTCAGGCATCCACTGGGGAGCTCTTGAAATGGATTCCCCGTGGATAAGAGTGGGGCAGACTACGTATATGGATGTTGATGTTTAGAACATCATTTTCCTAAAGCTATCTGGGAACTGCACGCTCTTGGGAAAGTTTTTGTGTACTCCAGAGTAAAGGGTTTGTGAGATCATGGAAAACATATATTGGCCTCTACCTCTGGTTCCTGGTACAGGACTCCTGAAACTCTTGTAATTTCCTGGGGGGTGGGAGGATCACCTGATGTAGTAACTCTGGGTGGGCTCTTGGATGGCTCCTGGCTGAGAGCTAGTCACAGGAAAGCCTGAGCCATGATGAGAAATGTGGAATTTTTAGCCCACCCTGTTTCTCTTGAGAAGGGAGAAGGGCTGAAAAGAGAGTTAATGATTACTCACACGTACAGGATGCCTCCATAAAATCGGCAAAGTATAGAGCTTGGAAAGCTTCTTTTGGTGATCATGTGGAGGTTCTAGAAGACAGGCATGCCCTGACAGGACGTGGAAGCTCTGTGCCCCTTCCCACATACCTTCACCCTATACATCTCCCATCTTGGCGCTCACCGTATCCTTTATCAGATCCTTTTGTAATGAACCAGTAAATGTAAGTAAATTGTTTTCCTGAGTTCTGAGAGCTGCTCTAGCAAATTAATTGATCCCAAGGAGGAGGTTATAGGAACCTCCAATCTGCGGTTTGTTGGTGAGAAGCACAGGTGACAACTTGGGCTTATGTTGGACATCTGATCTGTGTGTGTGGGGGGGCGGCTAGGCAGTCTTATTGGACTGAGAGCTTACCCATTGGAATCTGATGCTATCTTTGGGTAGAGTGTTGAAATTCAATTAAATCAAAGGAGACCTAGCTGGTGTCCCAGAGACTTGCCTGTGGTGGGGCAAACTCTACATGTTTGATGACCAAAGTAGTAGAGGAGACACACAGGGAAGAAACATACAGATGGGACACTGAGGTTTTCCATTGTGTTCCAGCTTGGGGACCACTATTCAGGTCATCTTCTGGCTCTACCCTGTCTCTCATTTATCTGTCCTCTGAGCTCTTGTTTCTGCCTCCCTGTAAATTTCCTTGGCATCTGCCCTGTCCCCACAAATCTCTTGTGTGGTCTCTTGGCTCCACAGTGAACTTCCAAGGGTCAGTTCCATCCTTTTTCTCTTTTCCAGCCAAGCACCTCAGAACTCAGCTTGAGTCTAGTGCAAAACAAACAAAACCCAAACAAACAAGAAACAGACATTTGTTTTAAGCATACTTGGTCAGCTCCGTATTAATAGCTCAAAACTGAATAAGGAGGTCATCTCCAGTACCTCCGCGGGCTCCTTTTCTACCAAGTTATCCAAAAAGAGAAGGAGAAGAGGTAAAGCACTCTAGAAACAGCCACTCCTATAATAATTACGGGGACAGGTATCAGTTCTTGCTTACTTAGTCTGTGGTTAAAAACCTTGCATACATTAACTGAAATATTCTTCATAATAGAGACAATCTGTGGTCAATTGTATCCTCATTTTTAAAAAATTGTATCCTCATTTTACAGCAAAGGAAACTAGGAATCTGGCAGGTTAGACTGTCTGCCTGTGTATAACTAACTGGAAGAGCCTAAATTAAAACCCATGCTGTTCTGATTCCCAAGTCAATTGTCTTACCCACTGAGCCTCCTTGCAGCAAAGTCACACGAAAAGTAACCATCCACGTCTCACGTTAATATTAAGGATGGTTAAGAGGTAATGCTTCAGGAGTCATTGCCCCTTTATTAACCTTACCTTTCCTTGTCCTTCCCACCCTTGATCGTCCTCTTTCGGCTCTTCTCATTGTGCTTTAGGTGCACCCGTCTTTGAAGTCCCTTAAAAGCACCCATGAGGATTGCCTCATTCCACCCAGGGTTGAAAAGCTCAGTACACATGGGTCTGGTGGGCAGGATACTCAGGGTTTGGATCTGTTTCTAATGTCACATTCCTTTTCTGGACTATTTTTTTTCCCTCTGAAGCCCACACAGAGTAATTAATATCAAATAGTAAGACAAGTTCTTCATTAATTCGCACCTGGAGAGGAGCCAGTCAACCAGCACCAAAGCCAGACTCCGTGCAATTTGGTTTCGTTGAGCCGGACAAATGGAGGAGAAGAGAACATGCAGTCACCGCTGGGGAATTCAGGCTTTAGTGCAGTCATGAAAGCTGGACAGCAACCAAAGAGAGGAGCTAGGAAATTGGAAGCCACATGGAGCAGCCTTGTAGACAGGGGCTGCTGAACTCAAGCGACAGATGCTTTGGAGATGGGACATCGCAGAAAATATTACGTGGCCCTTGGACAGTGGAAGGCTTTATGTGGTTAAAACCACAGAGCTAACTGAGCTTTTGGAAGTTCTGCGTCGGCAGTCAAAAGGGGCATTGGATTAGCTAAACCATTGTTCTGAAACTGGTTCTGTTCCAGCAGCGCGGGCTGTACCCCTGGGCTTGATGAGATGCACGGAAAATGAGTGGAAAGTCCCACCTTTGCAAATGCCATCTGCTTGATTACCGCTCAGCCACGGTGTCCCAAATTCCCCCCACTAGTTACCCTTCTGGGTTGAGGCACTCCAGGTGCTGTTATAATGTGTACCTTAATAGTAGGTTGCAAGATCCTAACAAGAGAGCCAACCATTCCTCTTTCATTTAAAACAATAACAACAACAACAAAAGTAACCTAACTATCCTGTTCAGTTTCCCTTTTCCACCCAGTAGGCTGGAACTATGCATTACTGGGTTGGAGGCACTCCCAGCCCCTGGTCAGGCCCATCACCAGCTCAGGCCACCAGTGCTACAGCAGCTCTCTGAGCTAGAGCAGCTACAGTCATGGTTTTACTCTACCCTGGCAGGGAGAAGTCACTTGGACTCTGAAAAGCAATATCAGGTCCAGAGTTCACTACCAGTTTTGCTTGGGATATTTGCTCTTCAAAAAGTTTCTGCAAAATTTTCTTAGGTTTACAGAAATACAGTAGAAAAAAATCTACCTTCTCTTTCAATAATATGTTAAAGTTCCCGAAAAATCACCCTCACTAACAAGTGAGTAATTCACTGCGGGTTTTTTTTTTTTTTAATTGAGGTGAAATTGACATAACATAAATTAATCATTTTTTATTTAATTTTTAAAGATCTTATTTATTTATTTGACAGAGAGAGAGAGACAGGGAAAGAGGGAACACAAGCAGGGGGAATGCAAGGGGAAAAGCAGGCTCCCTGCTGAGCAGGGAGCCCAACATGGGACTCGATCCCAGGACCCTGGGATCAGGACCCAAACCGAAGGCAGATGTTTAATGACTGAGCCACCCAGGCACCCCAACTAATTTTTTAAAAGATTTTATTTATTTATTTGAGAGACAGAGAGGGAGAGTATATGAATAGGGGGAGGGGCAAAAGGAGAAGCAGGCTCCCCACTGAGCAGGAGGGCTTGATCCTAGGACCCTGGGATCATGACCTGAGCCGAAGGTGGACTTTTAACCAACTGAGCCACCCAGGTGCCCCCAAAATTAACCATTTTAATAGAAGCAATTCAGCCATCAAAGCCAGACTCCATACAATCTGGTTTCATTGAGCTGTACAGATAACCGAGAAAAAGAACACTGAGTTACCACCAGACTGTTTGAGACTGCAGTGGGGTCATAGAAACTAGACAACAGAGGTTTTCGTGTGTTCACAATATTGTGCACCCAGTACTCCCAAGGAGTTCCAAAACACTTTCACAACCCGAAAAGAAGATCTTGTGCTTAATAAGCAGTTACTTCTAATTCTCCCTGCCACCCCACCTCCCCAGCCCCTGGCAACTACCAATCTATGTTCTATCTCTATGGATTTACCTGTTCTGGTTATTTCATATAAACGGAATCATATAGAGACTTCTTGAGTCTGGCTTCTTTCACTTAGCATAAAGTTTTCAAGGTTCGTCCAGGTTATAGTATGTATTGGTGGTTCATTCCTTTTCATGGCCAAATAATATTCCGCTGTGTGGATATACCATTTATTGTTTCTCCATTCATCTGTTGATAGACATTCCAGTTGTTTCTACCTTCTGGCTTTTGTGAATACCACTACTTTAAACATGGGTTTACATGTATTTTTTTGAATACCTATTTTCAATTCTTTTGGGTATATTCTTAGGAATGGAATTATTAGGTCATACGGTTAAGTATGTGTTTAACTTTTTTAAAAGATATTATTTATTTGAGAGAGAGATAATGATTGGGGAGAGGGACAAAGTGGGAGGGAGAAGTAGGCTCCCCAATGAACAGGGAGTCCAACCAGGGGCTCCATCCAGGACCCTGGGATCATGAGCTGAGCTGAAGTTGGATGCTTAACAACCGAGCCATGCAGGGGTCCCTATTTAACTTCTCTCTATTTTTTTTTTTTAAGATTTATTTATTTTAGAACAAGCTTGAGACAGAGAGAGTGAGAGAGGTAGGGAGGGGCAGAGGGAGAGGAAGAGTCTTAAGGAGATTCCATGCTGAGCATGGAGGCCTACATGGGGCTTGATCTCACGACCCTGAGATCACAACCTAAATTGAAACCAAGAGGTGGTCACTTAACCAACTGGGCCACCCAGGCACCCTTATGTTTAGTTTTTTGAGGAACTGTTAATGTGTTTTCCAGAGACTGTAACATTTACGTATCGCTGTGACTTTCTCATGGTGATATGTAATTTCTCTACATCCTCCCGAATACTTCTTTTCTTTTCTTTTTCTTTTTTTGTCATAGCCAATCTAGTGAATGTGAAGTGTTATCTCATTGTGGTGGTAATTTGCATTTTCCTAATAACTAATGATTTTGAACATCTTTTCATGTGCCTATTGGCCATTTGTATATCTTCTTTGGAGAAATGTTTGTTTAAGTATTTCACCCATATTTTAATTGCGTTGTTTGTGAGTAATTCACTTTAAAAAGTGATGTTTATGGCTTCAAAAAATCATTCATAGTATTTTCTAACTTGTGGGGGTAATGACAGTCAGCAAGCCTCCTGACTCATTATATCTTTACCTTGACACTATTTCAAGAGATGCTCTTCTGAGATCACAGTCCCAGATAATAACCACACTAATATTCTGAGTCTCTACTATGTGCTAGAAATTGTTTTAAGTGCTTTCATGTATATTAGTAATTCATCAAATCATCATAACTTATGGAAATATGAGCCATAGAAGAAAAAAACCAAGACTCAAAGGCATCAAGTAACTTGGTCCAAATCACATAGCTAGAAAGTGGTGGACCCAGGATTGAAACCCAGTTCAGACAGACATTAGTAGAGGTAAAATAAGATTAGATCAAGGTGGTCGTCAACTCAAATTTTTGTCCTGTTAATCATCCCTAAAATGTGGCTTTCGGTTGGTTTATACTCCAGAGTTCTATAAAGCTATTATGACAGGAAGATGAACGACCATGTACAGAACTGAACTTTCTCAAAAGAGGGGCAACCAGGTGAGTCTTAAAATTTTATCTGTGCAAATAGAAAAGATGTTGACAAAAATAAACATCCATAGGGTAAAATGGACAACTTTCTGTGAAGAACCGTAGGAATGTCCCCTCATGAATGGGGTGGATGCTGGAGGACATGCAGAGTAAGAATGTGGCTTTAGAGGTGCTAAGACGCGGAGGACTCCATAAAAAGAACCCGCGGACTGTTCACTCCCTTGCCATCAGGAAAATGGTGAACAACTGGCAAGACTATTAGGTGCGTCATCACGTGCTACCTTAATGAAAACCAGGAGACCAACATTTGTTCACCAAGGAATTTAAAAAAAAAAAAAGCTCAGTGGCTTGTCCTATATTTTAACACAGAAGAAAAGGCCAGGCTAATTATTGAGTAAGGTTTTTTTTTTTTCTTTTTTTTGTAACTGGATTCATTTAGCACAGGATGTGTCCAAATTTCTTCCTGAAAGTATGCTAAGTAGTCTTTGAAGATGTTGTTGGCTCAATGAAATGCATTAATAAACCTAAAAATGTTAATATGTCTTAATATAAGTGAATCATGAACACGAAATACAGCTTATTCCCCCAAAGCCCTCATTTCCCCCACCCACTTCCATCCCTTTAGTTACTTCCTATTCCTTTCTTTTAAGTCTTTTTCCGTCATTAAAAATGACTTACAACTTCATAGCAAGAATTGAGGTCTATAAGAAACTATTATAAACCGGAGAGCTAAAAGCCAGAAAAGAAGGGAGGAGTCTGGGAAAACAAAATCAGTTTGGACCAAAGCAGAGAGCAAAATTGGCAAAGAGCAGGTTGAGAGCAGACTGCTCGAGGGCACGGGTTTGGCCATGTGGTCCATGTCTGATAGTAAATGGACTTTATAAATAGCCAATCATCTAATGCATAGGCATTCCTTTTTGAAATACCAGTACATGTAGAACAAGCTGATGTTTGACCAGGATAAATATCAGAGACGACTATGAAGCTCACCACCACCATTACACAAATGCCGCTCAGCAAGGGGCAGAGAGCAGCGACTGTTTCCTTGTGTTTAATGAAATGGCCTCTTACGCCACTAGGCATATTATCAAATGATGCTCTTTTCAGAATGTGTTTCATGGAGAGTTGAGTGGATGTGGTCATGGGAAAGTGGCTGGAGGAAGAGAGATTGCTAGACAGAGAGTTAGGAGAGATGTCCCTGTGGAGTATGGTTTGGAAGAGGATCTGTAAGGAAGAGAAGGGGTGACCAGGCAGGAAGTATGTGGGAGGCTCTTTCAGCTGGAGTGGGGAGTGGGGAACAGAGACATCCTGAGGAATAAGGCAAAGGTCATGAATGTGTCTGCTTGGGAAAGATGCAAAAAGGAGCCCAGCGAGGTGAGCGGGATGAGAACATCACAATGTCCCCATGCACAAATACAGAAGGGGGAGATGACCTGTGGCTGGGTCAGGAAGCCTGGAGAGTGAGATAATTCCAGAAGAACTATTTGGTCTCGAGAAACCAAAAGCACTGAGCTGCTAAGAGTGTGAGTGAAAGCCCGCAGGTCACCTCGGCAAAGTCTGTCCGTCAAAGCAGGTTTTGTTTTCCTTCAGCAGATGTTGGAAACCTTTAACGCATCACTGACTTAGGCAGGCTAAGTATCATTTCCATCTCCATGATTTATGTGGTTGGTAACAAGAAAGGTAGAAGACTAATGTGTAGAGCAGTGTCGCTCTCAACTGGGGGCAACGCTGCGTCCCAGGGGACGTTTGGCAATGTCTGCAAACCTTGCTGGTTGTCAGGACTGTGGCAGGGAGGTGACCGGTACTGGCAGCTAGTGGGTGGGGGACAGGGATACAATGCTTAGGACAGCCCCCACAACAAAGAATTATCCAGTCCAAAATGTCAGCAGTGCCAAGGTTGAGAAGCTCTGATATAGACTGACCCACCATTTTCCTTCTCTTACACCTCATGCCCAGGAGACACACACACACACACACATACACACAGAGCGAATTCGGGAATCCGAGTCTGGGTCCCAGGTGTCAAGGTTGTGTGGGCTGTCATCTGGAGACTAGCAAGTGACCGAATAATGACAATAGTAATAGCTACCAATTTGGGGGTTTCTGTCAGGTGTTGGGTATGGTTCTTTACTTACCTCTCATTTCATCTCTGCAGCAGCCCCAGATGGTGGGTGTTCTCCGTTCAGTTCCCCAGAGGGAGATGCTGAGATTCAATCAGAAGCGTATCCAGGATCACACAGCCAGCCCCTCAGCGGGCTTAGCGAGATTCAGAAGGCAGCTCTAGAGATCCGAAGGCCACATCTTTTGATGGGACTGTTTCAACATCCCTTGTGATGCCAGAGCCCGTTTGATCTGGGACATTCTGCAGTGGAGAGAAAAGCTCATTCAACTCTCAGCTGTTTGGTTTAACCGATGACATTTTGGTCTGTTCCAGACCTTCACTTCTTTGATTGCCTGGGTGATGGTGAAGCTGAGTGAGGCTCAGAAATATCTGTTGTTTTAGGTTTGGGTGGGGGAGGCAATGAAAAGAAGGTGGCTTTCCATTAGTCTGACTTCATCTCTGTTCTATAACATAATACATTTCATCTGTCATATATATGTAGATATGAATCCTTCCTCCTTCTTCGCTCCTTCCTACCTTCCCTTCCTCCCTTCCTACCTTTCTCCCTCCCTCTCTCCCTCCCTCCCTCCCTCCTTCTCTCTCTCTTTCTTTCCTCTTTCTTTCTTTCATGGGACAGTACACAGCCCATGATTGTTTTCTGTATAACAGACTGTTCTGTTTTCTTAAACA
The DNA here is from genome assembly GCF_002288905.1 of Enhydra lutris kenyoni. Lineage (NCBI taxonomy): Eukaryota > Metazoa > Chordata > Mammalia > Carnivora > Mustelidae > Enhydra > Enhydra lutris. The sequence goes on along the minus strand of NW_019154133.1, from coordinate 10,255,772 downwards.
CTTCTGCCCCTTCCCATGCTGTTTGAGCCCAGGTATGTAATTAGCCCAGTGCCATGCCCTCAGCAAACATCTCATAAATGTTAGTGGTGATTATTATTATTTCTTCATCTCAGTGCTTGTTACAGTATGGGGCCGGCTATCCTGTCCATTTACCTGTCTCCTCTCCAGGACTGGGACCTCCTGTGAGGCAGGGACTGTCCCTTTCTCATCGTTGCAATCCAACTCCTGGTAAATGTCCGGCAGTCAATAAATACGTGTTGAATGACTGTTCTATTAAAAGGTAGGCATCAACAGCAAGGTTGATGGTCCAGGAGGTATGATTTTATGCTTGCATTCAGCCCTTCTTCAATTTCAAAACAATAACTGAAATGTTAAAAGCTTGAAATTTTTAAAGTGCGTGTTTATGTATGTATTCTAATTTTTAAATAAAAGCTCATTTAAAATCCAATAAAAAAGAGGAAAGAAAAAGGAGAAAGAAGCAAGGTGTGGTTTGAACTGTCCTATCACCTCATTTTTTTCTAAAAGAAGTGTATGGTTAGATCTTGGGATTAGAAAACAAACAAATGGGACCTTGAGTCAGTAAGTAGGGCTTTTCCTTTTTTGCATTGGTTCATGGAGTGCAAATTACAGAAAATGGTTTTTGTAGTTCTTGGCTTGATGATCACCCTGGAAAATGATTTTGGATGGAATGCTTGTGATTGCAAGAGATTGTTTATTTCATTACTTTCACTCTGACCAAGCCCACGTCTTTCTCTAAAGTAGGTCTTATTTTTAGAGTTTATAAATCAAATGTATTGTAGAGATGGAATGCAGCATGAAATGTGCTCACAAATAAAAATTCAGCCTGATTCTGCAGTCCTTACACAGCAGAAACAGAAGTGTAGCCACTAAAACTTTTTTCTTTATGAGGCTGTAACTTTGGGAACTTTTTGAGATAGTTAACATGTTATTATTTAAAAAAAATTAAAAATCTACTTTTAAAGAAAATTTGGTTATTTGAAGAAATATGTAGCAGGAAAGACAAAAACCAACACTTAATTCTTACTCATTCCAACATTTTGGGACCACAAATTTTAAACATTCTAAGTCCACCGAAGATACAGAGATATTTAAAATGAGCATAAAAATGAGAGCAAGCAGAAGAAAGCAATTCATTAGCATGCGATCACTTCTGTACCTAAAAACAAGCCACGTAGCCTTGTGAATCTTGTACACTCTCTTCCCAGTCCCTCACCTGAGAGATGAAAGAGTCGAACCTTGTTTTTTCAGGTTCCTTCCTGGTCTCCCCTTCATGATTCCCTACTTCTCACTCCCTAGTCTATTAACCATCTCATATTTTACATAACGCTGACCCCACAGCCATTTGGAGGAGTGTTATTTTAGACACAAGTCCAGTGAGAATCTCTCCATTGGCTTGATAATGGAACCAGCTTCCAGGGGAAGTCAAGCTGCTCGGAGAAGGACTAGACCCGTGTATTTGACCGCTGATGAGCTGCCCCTAGATACATTATGGGGAACTTTCTTAAGTCTGCTGATGGCATCCGGATGCCTACAGATCTCCAGTTCTTACCCCCTGACCCAGGGGTCCCAGCCCCTGGGGGCCTTCAATTGCCCATGGCCTTCCCCACTTTCTCACTATGAACCTCAGGCTCACCACTGCAGATTGGTTTCCTTGCCCCGGTAAATTCCATTCAGATTTACACCTTAAAACTTATTGTGTGCATTTTGTACGAGCCCTAGTGACTTTATTCCTTAGAAAGTTTTTATTTCTATTAGCTCACTGGCTGTTCAAAAATGGCAGTATTCAACAATAATCTCAGAACATCTGGTTTCTAAATATAGTCCTGCTATTAGAAAAAAGAAAAAAAAAAAGAAAGGAACCTGTATGTTTTACTTTACCTTACCTTTTACTTTACCTTGACTCATCTGGAAAAATGGGAAATACTCACAGCCTTTGTTCCCTCACTCAGATATTGTAAGGATAAAATGAGCTATATAGGGAACAGAGGGCTGAAAGTTTTTGGTAAGGCTGATATCAATATAAAGTAATATTCCACATGAAATTAATGCTAGAACAACCTCCAAGAAATATTTTTAAATGTGTGTGATTCCCTTTTGTGTCAGATGCCTGATAAATTATAGCTTTCAGATCCAAGTTAATAGAGCGGTGGGAAAGAATCCTCCCTCTCCCCACGCCTCCCACCCCCTCTTTTCTCCTTGCCTCAAACATCTGGCGGCCCTTTGTAGTTCTGGATGATTTGATTTGGAATTCATTAGTAATAATTGATGTGCTTTCTGGAATTTGTTTAAACAGTTAATCGTGTGGTGAGGAGCTAAGCCAAAAAGGATTGTTCAAATGGGGCCTGCCAACCTGGTAGAACCGAGATGGACAAGCATTGAGTGCTCGGTGCCTGAGGCTTTAGAAAACTCCCTACAGCCCTGCCCCTCACCCGACTTGGGTGTGAGGGAGCTTGTCCATCATGAGGACAACGTTGTAGTGTTTTTAAGAGCTCCCTTTTGGCAGAGTGATGAGAACAACCAAAGACATTTGGACTTTAATGACTATAGGTCATGGGGCCACACACTTGAAGAGCTAGGAATTTGTCTTCAAGAAGTTTAAAATCTGAAAATCTGGAGGGAGAAAAAAAAAAGTGTCCATACAGGCAACCCTAAGCAGCATGGGGAGGATTATTCAAAGGCAAGGGTTTGTCCACATTGTGTGGGTCGTGGAGTTCTACCGGAATCTGATGAAAGGTATCGACAGGTGTGTGCTGCAGGCATACGAATGTATGGAGGTGTTTGTGAGCAGGGATTTGTGTGAAATTCCACTGGGCATACAAGTGCAGTGGGTTCACAGACTTCCTGAAGCATGCCCAAGGACCCAAGTCAAGAACCCTTGGAAAGACGTGTTGTGGTGAGCACTGGGTATTATAATATGCTACTAATGAATCATTGAACACTACATCAAAAACTAATGATGTACTATATGTTGGCTAACTGAAATAATAACATTTTTTAAATTAATTAATAATAATAAAAAAGAATCCTTGGAAAGAGTGATGGTAAAATAACAAATATGTTGGTTATGAATCTTTCTATTATAAGTAACAGAAACCCCGTCTGTTTTTTATAAGCAAAATTTTAAAATTATTAGAGCAATGGCCATAAAATTACCCTCAAACTGTTATAAAGTTCAAAAAGCTGGGATGCCTGGGTGGCTCAGTCGGTTAAATGTCTGCTTTCGGCTCAGGACATGAACCCAGGGTCCTGGGATTGAGTCCTGCATTGGGCTCCTTGCTCAGCTGGGAGCCTGCTTCTCCCTCTGCCTGCTGCTCCCTCCTGCTTCTGCTCTCTCTCTCTCTCTCTCTGACAAATAAGTAAATAATATCTTTAAAAAAAAAAAAGTTTCAAAAAGTGTACTCTCAGCTTCTGAACTTACCTTGTCAAGGACCAGTGACAGACTCTGTAGGCCGGTATGGGTCCGTGAGCTCCCCCGTGTAGCCAGGCCTGTATCAGAGCCCAGCTTGTTCATTTAGGGACAGTACTCCAGAAATTTCTCTTCACTCTATTGAATCAGTTTTGCCTTCTTTACTAGATAACTATCATAAGCATTCACGCATACTGTTAAGAAAAGTCAGTTCAAACTGACTTAATCACGAAAGGAATTGATACTATGATCATACAAAAACCCGTTGAAGCATTTTAAAGGCTCTTTTCTCCATAGATAGTTCAGCATACCTTTCTAAAAAGTAAAGTCCGTTTTTATACAACAATTATGCTAATATCACACTTGAGAAAATGTAACAATAATTCCTTAATAATGCCTTACATTCTAATTTTCCCCAGTCATTCCCCCAATATTTGTTTACAGTTGGTTGTTTTCAGCAGGGTCCAGATTAAGCCCATATGCTGCATTTGTTTGCTCTTTTTCCTTAGTCTCTTATAATCTTCAACAGCTTCTCTCCTATCAACACACACACACATGCTGTCTTCTCCCCTGCCATTGACATGTTGAAAAGATGGCTCAGGTGTATTGTCAAAGTTTCCATGTTCTGGATGTCTCTACTGGCTTCTTCATGGTGTCATTTAACCAGCTCATCTATCCTTTGTTATTTCCTAAAAACTGCTACATTAGATCCAGAGTCTTGATAAAATTTGAGTTCAAACTTCTTGGTAAGATACTTGATAACGATGCAATGTATTCCTAATGCATGACATTGAAGACATAATGTCTTATCCTCTCACTTTTAGTGAGAAATGAAAATTGATAGTGGGTTCAGGTGATGACAACTTTATCCCTCCTTTGTAAAAACACACTTCTTTAGTTGTGACCAACAAATCATGGGTGAATTGATATGAAGTGTTACCAAGTGTCAAAGAAGTTTACCTCTGCAGTAATTGGCTAAAGCTTGAGTTTGTGGAGTTTTTTTTTTAATTTAATTTAATTTTATTTATTTATTTGACAGAGAGAGCGATCACAAGTATGCAGAGAGACAGACAGAGAGAGATGAGGAGAAGCAGGCTCCCCGCTGAGCAGAGAGCCCAATGCGGGACTTGATCCCAGACCCCTGGGATCATGACCTGAGCCGAAGGCAGAGGCTTAACCCACTGAGCCACCCAGGTGCCCCGAGTTTGTGGAGCTTCTTATGTGGGGTGTTATTTCGTTTAACTTCCCTCCCAAAACATATGGAATATTTCTGTGACGCTTTTGGCCTCCAGCCCCCTAGGAAGTATGATCAATATGGAAATTCCTAGACAAGACTGGATCATTTTTGCTTTAGTGTGAATTAAGTGTCTGCAATGTGCTATGCTCTTCTTATCCAGCCCCTTGTTCTTTCTCTTCCTCGAGAGCATAGAACCTGGCAAATCTTAGAAAAGATTGGTGACACTGAATATTTGGTACTGCACTTTCCACAAAGCAATGATAGTTGTTAGAAGTCAAACATTTCTCAAATTTTCTTTATATTTCATAGTTCTCATATTTGCTTCCTTTCATCTTTTTCTTTTTCTTCACCTGTAGAACCTCAGACTTTTCCCTTTTTCTTTTCTTCTTTTTTTTTTTAGATTATTTATTTATTTATTTATTTGACAGACAGAGATCACAAGTAGGCAGAGAGGCAGGCAGAGAGAGAGGGAGAAGCAGACTTCCCGCCAAGCAGAGAGCCCGGTGCGGGGCTCGATCCCAGGACCCCGAGATCATGACCTGAACCAAACAAAGGCAGAGGCTTTAACCCACTGAGTCACCCAGGTGCCCCTTTTTCCCTTTTTCTTATAGGTAAACATTATCATCACAGGAAGCCATTTATTTAGCGATATATGCCCCCTCAGAGCTTGAATTGATAGATGATATCATGGAAAGACTTGAAAGACCCAAGTTTTGATCCTTTTTAAAAACTACATACCTTGTTGGGCAGAGGCAATTTATGTTTTACTGGTATTTGCTCCATTTGAAGTAGTCATCTTTCTTTAGGAATTCTAAAAATGTGCCCTTTCAATTTTGTAAAGTAAGATATGACAATGGGAAGATTTTTCACAGATTACATTTTCCAATTGTGTTATCAAAATAGAATATAATTAAATAAAATAAAAAATTTGGAACTATGTTAAAGACAAATTATAGCACTATTTATAAACCTTTCACAGGATGCCTGAGTGGCTCATGGCTCTCAGTTGCTTAAGTGTCTGGATTCAGTTCTGGTCATGATCTCCGGGTCTTGGGATTGAGTCCCACATTGGGCTCTCTGCTCAGCAGGGAGTCCGCTTTTCCCTCTCCCTCTGTGCTCTCCCTCACTTTAATAAATAAATAAAATCTTTAAAAAAAAATAAACCTCTGACAAGCAAATTTACCATAAATCTTTAACAAATGGCCTTTCAGATGCAGATATTGGCATTCCTAAACTTGCCCAAATACATAAGCATTATAGAATTTTAGGTGTTCTTAAAAAGATTTATTTATTTATTTAGAGAAAGAATATTCAAAAGCAACCATGAACAGGAGGAAGGGCAGAGGGAGAAGGGGAGAGAGTGTCCCAAGCAGACTCTGCAGTGAGCGGGGAGCTGGACACAGAGGTCAATCCCACAAGTCCAAGATCACGACTTGAGGAGAAATCAAGAACTGGAGGCTTAACCGACAGAGCCACCCAGGTGTCCCAGAATTTTTGGGTTTTGAGGCATTGGAAAGTCATGGAGTCTAACCATGCATCTTATCCATGACTCTCGGGTTCCAACAAATAGAGGGTCAAGCACCCTCTGTTCTGGTTTTCCCGGGAGCAGATCCTTCCTGTCTTGTGCATTCCCCTACTTATTTATTATGTGCCTGCAATGTGCCCGCTGCTGTGCAAGGGGCTAGATGACCTCAAGAGAGAACTTTGTGGGTAGAGAGAATAGGAAAAATACAGATGAGGCAAAAGAGATCCTTGAACAGAGAGAAATGGTTCTGGATGCTAAGAGTAAAAACAAAACACAGTGCATCCAATAATCCCTGTCAGGAATTTCTGCTTGGCCATTCCCCCCTCCCAACCTGTCCATAGTGACAGCTGCTACAGCAGACTTGCCTAATGAGTCTTAGGTCTCCATTGATGTTTGCCACTCAAGTAGTGTTAAATTGACCCACATTCCCTGTGGAAAGGTTTCATGATCTAACTCCTATAAAAATCAAGATAGTACAGAAAAAGGATGGGAAGGTTTGTTTTGCCAGTTTCTGTTCTCTTGCATCTCCATCTGGTGTTATTGAAAATAACTCCAGGCACCTTGCGGGACTTCTAAGATCCTAGAGATGGTCTGCATGTCCATGTCATTTCCTAGCCCACCCTGGCCCCACTATATCCCCAAGAATGGCCGGTGGACGGTGCAAAGTAACCTGCAGACATGGCTGTCTCAGACCCTGTCACCCAGGTAGACAAGGCAGTGGAGAGGAGCGACTCTGAGCCAAGCTGCTGTCATAAGGGAACAGGAAGGAGATGACAACTGCTATCCATAATGCCAACCACTGTGGGACACCCTATGCTTCGCTTGGGCTTGGGATGATGTTTTCTTTTTCTTTTCTTTTTTTTTTTTTTTAAGAAATTCTTTTTCTTTTTTTTAAGATTTTATTTATTTATTTGGTAGAGAGAGAGAAACCTGAGAATGCAATAATTCCTGAGAGAGAGAGAGAGAGAGGTCACAAGCAGGCAGAGAGGCAGGCGGGGGGTGGGGGGTGAGCACGCTCCCTGCTGAGCAGAGAACCTGATGCAGGGCTCCATCCCAGGACCCTGAGACCATGATCTGAGCCGAAGGCAGAGGCTTTACCCACTGAGCCACCCAGGCGCCCTGATGTTTTCTTTCCAAGAGAACAGACCATTATTCTTATTCACAGACATGGAGGGTTATGGCTCCCAATTGTCCTTTAGGACGTCCAGGGTCTCTTTCTTTTCTCCTTCTCTCTTTTTTCTTCTTGTCCTTATCCTTTTCTGTTTATTTCCTTCCCCTCCTTTACTCCTTTTGTTCTTTCTCTCTTCTCTCTGTCTCTGTCAGTCTCTCTCTCACTCTCTCCCCCTCTCTGTGTCTCTCTCATTCTCTCTCCAACTATGTCTTCTCTGCAGATGGACAAGCATTCTGGGCAGTGATCGAGAGACTGAGATAAACGTCTTTCAGCAGCTTGAGGTGGACAGAACATGGGGCTAGGGTTTAGGAAACCTGAATTCTCCGCCTGGCTTTGTCATTAATATTTGTGACAGACAGGATAAGATGAAAGATGTAAATGTGCTTTGAAAATTAGTACAGAGTACAATTGTCTATTCTTCACAAGCCACAGGGAGGCTCGGTCTGCCCAAGGACAATAAGAAACCTGTTCAGTCCCCCGTTGTTGTGCCTGGCATTGGGTCAGAGGTTCCACTCAGCCTATAGAGTTATTTCTGAGTTTAAAAAGACCCACTTCTAGCAAGAAAGCCTGAAGAATTCAGGCAATACCAGACATGCGGCGAAACCTGAGCATGCAATAATTCCTGAGCTCGGTTTAAAATCAAGGTCAATGTTGTCCTTCTGAAGCCACTGCTCCATTTAGCTCCATACCAAGGATTACCGCCACACTGAGTGATAGGTCCCTGGACCCCGCTCTGCACCATGAGAAGCATAACACAGACAGATGTTGTTATCTCTAATTACACTCTTGAATGCTCCACCACTGATCTCTGCGATACGGGCGTGTCCCCAAACACAGGCTGCAGGGAACACAAGCGACTTCCACAAACTGCTGTGGGCATGCTTAGGGCGATGTTTGCTTCATGATACCCATACTTTCAAGGCCTCTTTTCACTTCATTTCATTTTCCCTACCCGAAGGATACAAAGGATGGCAGATACATCAAATGAGACGCTTGCGAAACTGAACGACCTGGGGCGGTTTAGGGCTTTGATGAAAGAAAGCAGAGGTTGTAAGTAGGGTTTTCTAGTCCAGTGACCTGGGAACTGCTTAGAATTCTCGGGCCCCACTGAATCAGAAACTCTGGGGGATGAGGCCCAAGAATCTATATTTTTTAAAAAGATTTATTTTGCATGGAAGGGGCAGAGGGAGAGGGAGAGAGAGAATCCCAAGCAGACTCTGCACTGAGCACAGAGCCCGACATGCGGCTTGATCCCAGGACCCTGAAATCATGACCTGAGTTGCAATCAAAAGTCAGATTTTCAAATGACTGAGCCGCCCAGGCGCGACTGTGAGAATCTGCATTTTAATAAGCCTTCTAGGTGTCCTGATGCACACAGAATGTATTCTTTTCCTGCTGCCGTAACAAATTACCACAAACTTGGTGGCCCAAAGCAACACTGATGGGTTATCCTGCCTTCTAAAGGTCAGAAGTCTGATGTCAGTCTCACAGACTGATCACAAGGTTATCAGGGCTGCATTCCTTTCTGGACGTTCCAAGGGAGGACTGTCCCCCTGCCTGTTCCAGTGTCTATGGGCCGCCAACATTCCTTGACCCTGGGCCTTACTCTCCATTTCCAAAGCCAGGAATGCAGGTCCAGTTCTTTCCATTCTCATGTTCTCTAACCTTTCTTCCACTTTGAAAGACTCCTGTGATTAGATGGAGCCTACCCACACAATCTCTCGTCTCATTTCAAAGCCGGCTCTTCCCGACCTTAATTGCATCCATCCCCGTTGCCATGCCATGTGACATTTTCCCAGGTTCTGGGGATGTCCAAGGTGTGGACAGCGTGGGTGGGGGTAATTCTGCCTACTGCAGTCCATCCTCTGGCCCCCAATGTTCCATGTCTGCCCCACATGCAGGATGTACTCACCCTACCTGGGTCCCCAAAGCCTCAATGCACGGCAGCATCAACCCGAGGTCCAAAATCTCACTTAAATATCTTCAGCTCAAAAGTTCCCAATCTCATATCTAAGTCATCTAAATAGGGTATGGGTGAGCCTCTGAGTGTAATCCACCCTGGGGCACAATTCTGCATTTTTGCAGACCTGTGAAACTAAAGATACAATGGTTGAAGAGGCATAGGATAATGATGAGAAATAGTCTTACTCAAAAAAGGACAAAAGGAGGGGAAAAAGGAATCACTGATTTCAAGCAATTTCCAAATCCATGTGGGCAAACTCCACTTGGTTTCAAGACCTGGGAGTAATCTTCTGTGGCTTGTTCCTTTGCTCTCTGGGTCAGTATGCATGTGTTCACACGGAGTAGCTATATCAGCCTGTTCACTGAATTTTGGAGCACCAATGGGCTTCTTTCATTTCATGATCTCTCTGAACCTTTCAGACCAAGCTGGAAGGGGTTCTGCTGGTTTAAGATTCACAGGAACCTGGTGGGTTTTCCAGGTAAGTCTTGGTGATTCACTCCATTAGACAAGAGGATCGTCCCAGGATCTTTTTCAGATAACCCCATGTTCATTTTTGGTCTCTCTTGAGTTGCCTGATGGGATCTATGAGACTTCATGTACAATGAGATTTTTTGGTGACCCAATATTTTGAATGTTTGGTCTTTCTTTCTTTCTTTCTTTCTTTCTTTCTTTCTTTCTTTGTCAGACAGAGATCACAAGTAGGCAGAGAGGCAGACAGATAGAGAGAGAGGTGGAAGCAGGCTCCCTGCAGAGCAGAGAGCCTGATGTGGGGCTTGATCCCAGGACACTGGGACCATGACCTGAGCCAAAGGCAGAGGCCTTAACCCACTGAGCCACCCAGGTGCCCCGAATGTTTGTTCTTTCTAAGGTGCTGTTTAAATATGGTTCAGCCACACCTTCAGTTTTCCGCTATGGCATGCTTTCCTGCCAGTGATTCTCTGAATTTAAACATCTTTACTAATCTGGATAAGCTGATAATTTTCCAAATCCTCAGCTCATGGTTTCTCTTGGTTTAACTGTTCTTCCCTCATTTATCTTGTCCTTCTTACATTTTACTCTAAGCAGAGAAACCAAGCCACACCTTCAACACCTTTCTTGGAAATCTCACCCGTTGCCCAAGATCATCACTCTTTGGTTGTGCTTTCCACATAAGTGCAAGATACAATTCCACTAAGCTTTCTGACTCTGTGCAACATGGGTTCCTTTTCCTCTAGTTTCCCATAACTACTGTCCTTTATTCCTTCTTTATGCTTTCTCTACCATGTTCCTCACTTCCCCCTATGTCCTTACTAGCAGAGCTGTTAGCATCTAAATTTCTACAACAATCTGCTCAAGGCCATTTGTGCTTTTCTGTCATGCTCCTCAAAATTCTCCCAGCCTCTACCCATTGCCCAATTCCAAAGACACTTCCACATTATGGGGTATTTGCTAGAGCAGCACCCCAGTGATGGTACTAAAGCTTGTATTCGCTTTCTATTACTGCTGTAACAAATCAAATTTAGTGGCTTAAAATAATACAAATTTCTTATCTTACAGTTCTGTAGGTACAATTTCAACAAGGGTCTCTCTGGGCTGAGGTGACAAGGTGTCCAGGTGACCGGACAGCATTTTTTGGACTTAGAGTTTGAGGTGGAGAGGTTAAAAATGTGTCTGAGACCACACAGCTGTCACAATGGTAGAAACTCTGGCACAGTGCTTAGGTTTTTAATAAGAGTTTAATAAATATGCATTGTACTCGGGGCACCTGGGTGGCTCAGAGGGTTAATCCTCTGCCTTTGGCTTGGGTCATGGTCTCAGGGTCCTGGGCTCAAGCCCCACATCAGGCTCTCTGCTCAACGGGGAGCCTGTTACCCCCTCTCTCTGCCTGGCTCTCTGTCTACTTGTGATCTCTCTCTCTGTGTCAGATAAATAAATAAAATCTTTAAGAAAATAATAATAAATATGCATTGTCGGCAGCTATGACTACAACTTTTATTGCTGGCAAAGAAGGAAGTAAGATATAAATACTATGAACTCAAAGAAAAATACAAAGAGATGAAAGCAATTTGAGTATGATAACTACAGAAGACACAGATGTTCCGACATAAGAATAATTGGTATCCTTGAACTAAATAGCCTAGTAAAAGGATCAGTATCAGAAAAAAGTATTGTAAGCTATTATATGGGGAAAGTTTTCCTGAATTGGAGGAAAAGTGAGTTGGCAAATCAAAAGTTCATACCATTTGCCTGGAAAAATTCATACCAAACACTCAAAATGAAATATGCTCGGGGTATTAAAACTGAAGAATAAAAAAAAACAAACTTCTAGGCATCCTTGAAGAAAAATAGAACTGCCTACAAGGAAATTAGGCAATTGCCAAATTTCTCTAAACCAATATCCAATGATGAAAGGTAATTGAACAGTGTGTGAAATTCTGAGGCAAAGTGTAATTCAAGAGTATTATATCTAGTCAGATTATATTCAGAAATAAATGCAAGAAATAAATTTATGTTCCTTCCATACAATGGTAGACTATGTATGCTTAAAAGAACAAGGCAGCTCTCTGTGTTCTGATAGTAAACAATCTCCAGGATGTAAAGTTAACTGAAAAAAATATATTGAACAATGAACATAGAATAGCAATTTTCATCCAGTGCCACTTTATAACTTTTGAATTTTTGTTGTGGCCATATATTTTTTGAATCACAGAAATAAAAATGTTTTCTAAAATGAAAATAAATGTATTTTAAATAGATATTTTAAAAATAAAATGGAGGGGCCCCTGGGTGGCTCAGTGGGTTAAAACCTCTGCCTTTGGCTTAGGTCATGATCCCAGGGTCCTGGGATCGAGCCCCGCATCGGGCTCTCTGCTCAACAGGGAGCCTGCTTCCCCCCGCTCTCTCTGCCTGCCTCTCTGCCTACTTGTGATCTCTATCAAATTAAAAAAAAAAAAATCTTAAAAATAAAATGGAAATATTTTAAAATCAGAAAATAAATATTTTAAAATAAATATTTTAATTTATTTATATCTTAAACATTCTCATCACAAGAAAAAACTTGTAACCATGTGGTGAGGTAGTCACTAAACTTATATGGTCATATTTCATGGTGTATATATACATCAAATCATCATGCTACACATCTGAAACTAATATAATCTTACATGTCAGTCATATTTCAATAAAGAAAAATTTTTAAATATTTTTAAATATTTTATAAATGTAAGAGCCAATCCCCAAAATGTCTCAGTTAATATGGTTTTTATGATTTTTTCTTTTTAAAAAAAGATTTATTTATTAATTTTAAAGAGTGAGAGACCATGCACATGTGAGAAGGAAAAGGGGCAAATGGAGAGGAAGAGACGGAACCTCAAGCAGAACGACCGTGCGCTGAGCGTGGAGCCCGATGCCCTGAGATCATGACCTGAGCAGAAGCCAGGGTCAGATGCTTAATAAACTGTGCCACCAGGGCACCCCTGTGAGTTTCTCTTTAAAAACGAAAAATTAGTTTGGTGAAATGCATGTATCGCAAGAAAAATCAACATAAAGAACACAGAAATGGAGAAGATCTAACAAAAGCACTCTTGTGGATCATAGTTCCAGGCAAGTATAAAATTAAAACTACTATTTGGGGTATTTTGGACTACAAAATGGAACATAAATTTTATGAACTCTGCCTAACAAAATAAAAATAATATAAGTCACAAAATCTTAAGATGGGGTGTGAGAATCTGGATAGTGAAATATTGATTGAGGTTGCCTAAAAATTCTTAATGTAAATAAAAATAAAATAGACACCCAAACTTCTGAGTGTTAAAGGCAGACTAGACCCACCTTTTCAAGATGCGCAATATATTTGGGGTTTTAAAGGAGCTGAGTAGCCACAGTAATCGAGTGACTAGCATGTCTCAGATTAACTACAGAATACTTTGTCACACGATGTTTTGGAGAACATACCTCCAAGAATGCAGCGCCAGTCACAACAGGCGGAAGATGAGAACGAGCAGGAATCATGCAGAGAATTGGGGCTATTTGATTTAAAAAAAAAAAAAAAGGAGAACCACCTCAGTCTTCAAACATATGAAGGATTGTTGTAAATAAGTAAATAAATAAATAAATAACATCCCATGTAGCTGTGTAATTGAGCATCAAGATTTGTCATGAAAACCATGATGTGAACAAGACTGCGGGGTAAGGGAAATGCCATGGGAGCTGGTGATACTGTAAACTGGTTCTTCGAAGTAGTCGGATGGGAAACAGTGTTTCCACAGAAGTTCTAAGCCGCGGACAGAATGCATGTCGATGTGGAAATGACTTTTTAGAAAAACTATTTTTGCTTCTATAAAGAAAGAAACAAAGGTTTTTCATGCAGCAATTGGTAAGATGTTCAGTACAGAAGGCTGAAAACCACAGCCCTATTGGCCACCCAGAGAAAATTATAATGGATCCAAATGATCAACTCTTTTTTTTTTTAATGTTTCAAGTTTTTACTAAAGTTATACTTAGTTAACAAACAGTGTAATATTAGTTTCAGGAGTAGAATTTTATGATTCTTCACTTAAATACAACACCCAGTGCTCAACACCACAAGTGCCCTCCTTAATGCCCATCACCAGTGTAGCCCACCCCCCACCCACCACCTCTCCAGGAAACCTCAGTTTGTTCTCCAGTTAAGAGGCTCTTGTGGTTTTCTTCTCTCTCTCTCTCTCTTTTTCCCCTCTCCCCTATATTCTTCTGTTTTGTTTCTTAAATGCCACATCTGAGTGAAATCATCTGGTATTTGTCCTTCTCTGATGTATTTTGCTTAGCATAATAGTCACTCGAGCTCAATCTATGTTGTCACCAATGGCAAGATTAAATTCTTTTTCATGGCCGAGTAATATTCCATTGCAGATATACCACATCAAATGTTCAGTTCTTGGGGCACCTGGGTGGCTCAGTGGATTGAGCCGCTGCCTTCAGCTCAGGTCATGATCTCAGGGTCCTGGGATCGAGTCCCACATCGGGCTCTCTGCTCGGCAGGGTGCCTGCTTCCCTCTCTCTCTCTCTCTCTCTGCCTGCCTCTCCATCTACTTGTGATCTCTCTCTGTCAAATAAATAAATAAATAAAATCTTTAAAAAAAAAATGTTCAGTTCTTAAGAGCTTCCTGAAATAGGACATAATATGGCAGCAAATGGCAGCTTAATACACAACAAATTCTGAAGGGATAAATTCCTTTCAATATGGGAGTCCAAAATGGAAATACTGACTGTGAGCCCTGAGATTATAGGAGACTTTAGTGGGGAAAGGACTTTGCAAAAGAAAGTACAAGAGTCTTCACCTTAATAGTGATTTTAATTTTGTTTTGTTTTGATTTTGGGTCCAAACAATATTATTTACTGGAGAACAGATGTTCAGTAGAAACTGGAAGTAGTAAGTTCAATCAAGGGCGTTACTCGCTTCGTGTTCAACACACAGAGTCAAAACAAATAAGCAGAAAAAGTCCTCCAGAGAATTTTCCCTTTGTGACTGCTTTCTCCAGGTGACATGAAACAAACACAGCCTCCCACTCCAGCTGAGCCCTGGGCCTCTGGGGAGGCGGCTGCGGAGTGCTCTGTTGTGCGTGGGCTGGAAGCAGCCAGTGTCTTCGACAGACTGGGACCGTCCCAGACAGAAGGATGGGGATGAGTGCACGGTATCCTCAGACGCTGCTTTCACATGATGTTAGGGCCTCTTTATAGAAAGTGTCTTTTCGATAAACTCAATTCACAGGGGAATCCATCAAGCCTCAAACCTCTTTTTCAAAGGAATCTGTAACATGTCTATTTACCTTGTTTTTCGTAACTTGTTTTAAAATGTCCTGATTTGGGTGCCTGGGTGGCTCAGTTGTTTGAACAACTGCCTTCAGCTCAGGTCATGATCTTGGAGTCCCGGGATTGAGTCCTGCATGGCGCTCCCTGCTCAGCACGGGATGTCTGCTTCTCCCTCTGACCCTCCCCATTCTCGTGCGCTCTCTCTCTCATTCTTCCTCTGAAATAAATAAAATCTTTAAAATTAAATAAGCAAAATGTCCTGACTTTCTATGTCCCTCTTCCATTGGGCTGTTTCTTGTATCACCTTTTGAGTATATAAAAGACCTTCAGAAGAATGGCATGAGTAATCCGTGAGCAGGAACTATATTGTAACCTACCTGGAGAGTTCAGAAGGAGAAGCCAGGAGGGTTTCTTCTGAGAAGCACCAAAAAAGTGCCTAAGAAGCCTTCTGGTGTTGGAAGTCCCAATGAGAGCCTCGTCTCCCTCACTTTGGGCAAGCGGTCTCAACATGCTGTACCCTACGTCTCCTAATTAAAAACCTCGTCTCCCTCACTTTGGGCAAGTGGTCTCAGTATGCTGTACCCTGCATCTCCTAATTATATTTTTTTCAGAAGCAAATTGGATTAGGTCATTGCTAAGTCAGAAACTGGAGGGTCTGAGATTTTACCCTACTTGCAAGCTAATGAGTTAGCCTGCCACAGGTGTATATACTTGTACAGACAGGAGACATGAGAGCTCTGGGTCAGAGACAAAGACCATCTATTCCTCACAGTAAAAGCAGCAGCTAGAGCAATGTCTTGCTTTGGTCCCCAGCATGATGAGGGCCAAATGGCTCCTGCACATATGGTGGGGTGGGTTAGAGCTGATGAGCTCGGAAATTAGGAAAACCTGATCTTATACAGGGCGGCTGGTAACCCTCCCAGCCTCCCCTCTAAGGGGAGAGCTTACTCATTACCTTGGAATGTAAGCAAATCTCTAGGGAGGGGAAGAACTAGGCTTTATCTTCATTACTGGGTTGTCTCCAGAGAAAGGGAGAAACATCTCTAAGCTTTACTATCCTGGAATGTCTCTTTATACAAACATTGGCTATCAATTCCTTTGCTCAAAGAAACTGGGCTGTGTAGGAACATGAGGATCCCATAGATAATGTCATCCAGCAGTCGCTTGCTTGCTTGAAGCCCTCGGTGGTTCCCCTCTGTCATTACAATAATATCCAGCTCTACCTTGCTGTGGGCCAGGATGTCCTACTTATCTGGTCCCTGCCTACATTTCCAGTCTCACCTCATTCATTTCCACTAGGCTCCAACCACACTGGCCTTACATGCATCCCTTAGACACAATTTATTTGTATGTCAGAGTCCTTCAACTTGCTGTTCCCTCTGTCTGGAATACTATTCCCTAGGACCTTCCCAGGACTGACTCCTGATCCTCATCTTGGAGCAGCTCAATTACTTGAGCTGAGGTCACCACCTCAGAGAAGCCATTGATGTCCCCAACACTAGTCCCTCCGGACCACATCGCCACCTCATTGTCTTCATGACCATTACCATCCTCTTCTGTTTAGTTCTCTGGTTTCTGGTGGTCTGCCTCCTGAAAGAATAGAAGTCCCATGAGAGTAAAGAACTTGATTTGCACGCAGTTTTTAATCTAATAGCTAGAATAGTATCTGCCTTAGTTCAGTAAATATTTGTTGAATGAATGTGGGATCTGTAAAATGGGGATAATCATAGTTATTTCATAGAAGTCTAGATAATTTAACAAATGCAAACATGCTTTGTAAACTGTAGATACACGTAAGGGAAATGTATTTGCATTGAATCCATTCATGCGGGGATTGAGGTGAAGGCATCACATTAAGGGTAAGCCCTACATTGTACTCTAAGTAGTCATTAGTCTACTCCAAAACATCGCATCCTCAGGCAGAGGACATAAGCCAAATGCAAAGCACTCAAAAATCTGTGGGGGTCTCATTTACATATGCATCTTAATTTTGACCTATTTGTGAACAGCTGTAGAAAATGCATAAATGAATTTGTTGTAGCCATATGATAATTTTTTTTAAGATTTATTAATTTATTTGAGAGAAAGTGTACATGGGGAGATGTGCAGAGGGAGAGAGAGTCTTGCTTAAGACTGCTTACGACTGAGCATAGAGCCCGACTTGGGGTTTGATCTCATGACCCTGAGATCACAACCTGAGCCAAATCAAGTCAGATGCTTGACAGACTCTGCCACCCAGGTGCCCTGAGAATTTCTTTAATTTCTTGGGATTTTAGGCCCATATAGGACTAGATACTCATTAAATATGTATTAAAATGAATTGAATTAATTATCTAATATGTAAATAAAACTGCTCCTGAGGCATAAAGATTTTCTTTATTCAACAAATGTTTATTGAAAATCTTCAATATGGCACAGAGATTTCCCCATGATCTGCTACCAGACCAATTCCCTAACATCATTTTTCACTCTTCCCGACCTCACTCTATATATACTCTAGACACTGTTGACCTGCTTTTACTCCCTGACCTTGATCTACTATTTCAGACTTCTCTTCCTTTGTTTAACCTATGTTCACTTCCTGGAAAACCTTGACCACCTTCACCTTCACCTGCACAGGAAGGGCTTCACTTTGCCTGGAGGCAGTCAGTTCCTGCTTGATTTTCAACCGCTGTGATTTCTGGAGATGTGCCTTTCACCTGTTCTTCCTGTCTATGTCTCAGTCACTGCACTTACCCTATTCTATGCTTTTCTGTTCGTTTATCTGTTTTCTCCATTACACTTGCCTCTTCTGTGACAGACTATGTTTGAATTATCTTTTAATCTCCAACCTCTAATGTGTTATATGACAGAGTAGGTGCTCAAATTATACTTGAAGGAAAGAAGGTAGGGGGTGGTGGGGATGAATGGATGGAAAAAGGAAGGAAGAAATGAAGGGAAGAAGAATCATTTTGGTAGTGAAAAAATATAACTTTCAAATACAATAATCTGATTAAGTAAGGTGATAGAAAACAGAGACATAACCACTTTGATTCTGTCGTAGTTAAAATGAAAAGAAATTACAAGTGCAAATCAATTTAATACCTTCGGGGCAAAATTCTATTATGCCAATTACCCTCACTGATAGGGAGATGGGTTGAAAAACATTTCCATTCTGGTAATCTCCATAGTATAAGAAACAAAGAAATCAGGACAGAAAAATGTCTTATTTATATTTGAAATATATGGACCATGACTGTTACTAGGTTTCCTTAAGAAAATATGAAGTTTCCTGAGATATTCACAAGTCCATTTCTTTCCAGAATGGTCTTCAGAGTTAAATACAAATTTTCTAGAATGTACACTTTAATCACAGAGCATGTAGAGAAGTGAATTGTTTCTTTAACCTGTAGAACACATTTGTTTTAAGGACTGGAACTTACTTAAAATGCAGATTAACTAGTTTCTCTCTCTCTCTCTTTTTTTGGTTGAGGTGAAATTGATGTCTAACGTCAATAAGTTCCAGGTGTTCAAGATTATAATTCGATGTTTGTGTACACCACAAAGTGATCATCACCGTACGTCTAGTTACCACCCGTCACCATAGAGTTGAACCCCTTCACCCATTTCACCTACCCATCCCCTCTGGTAACCACTAATTGTTCTCTGTATTTATGCATTGGCTTTTGTTTTGTTGGTTGGTTTGTCTTGTTTGTAAAAGAACCATTAATCTGATTCATCATTACATAAGTTGGGTGAAATTCACTAAAGAAAATCATTCAGGGCCCCTGGGTCCAGTTTTTCTCTATGCCAATTTTGTAATACATAATAAAAATAAGAATGTTCTTTGGCCAATTCAACCCCACATAGAATAAGTCCAGTATCTGTGAAAATATAGTATCACTTATTCGACCACACACTATTATCATGGGTCCAGCTTTCTAAGTAGCACTGCTGGAGGTCCAGTCTTACATAGCTTCTGGTGTTAAAAGATAAACTGAGGCACATTGAAAATTTTTTTAAAGTTTATTTGATCATTTATTGACTCAAATCAGACAGTACCGAACCAGAAGTGGCTAGGAACCCTGGGTAGGTAGGATCACAGCAAAGATAGACACAGAACCTTCGGAAGCAAGGAAAGTATTTGGCCTCAGCAAAATCCTAATTGACTTTCTGTGATTGGTTGTCCTTAGTGTTTTGTTTTTCTAATGTTGGGACATTAACAGGCTTAGATTTGGGTTTGCTTAAGTAGACCAGCCAACATGGCATCAGAATCGCCTCCGCCAAAATTAATTTAACGCTGGGTAGCAATTTCTTTCATATTCTTACAGTCTGCATTTACTTTTTAACTTTTTAAGTGTAAAAAAATAATACAAATATCCCCTACTGGATCACAATCTGCATTTCCCAAACGTTGGGAACAATTTGACGCTGCTCCTTGATCATTTTTCTATTTCAGTAATATTTCCCCCTTTCCTCTTACGGAAGAGATGAAGGTTATTTTCCATTTGTGACTTGGCTGCTAATAACAGGGCGTGTCAGAGAAACGTTACAGGGCGTGGTGGGGGGGGGGTCCGCATTCACTGTCTGATTCCATCTTTGTATCCAAAATGAAATCACTTCTCTCCAAGAAGCATGGCCGGGTGACAGCCCAGTTATTGAAGGCACAGGTAAAAGGAGACATCTAAGTGCTCGTCTCAGAAATCTGTATGCAACAAGGCTCTGATTCTGTGTGGCGTGGCTCATCTGGGTTGCAGGGACCACCTGAGACACCAGCAGGCCCAGGCTGGGGGACAGGCTTCCTGCAGCGTGTTTATATCCGAAAAGAACAGTGCAGCTATGTGAATGATAGGCTATTCAGCTGGAAGTGGCCTTAGGAAAAATAAACAAAGCCCAGCTGCATTTCTCACATCTCAGCTCTTCAGTAGAAGGGAGGGGCTTAGGCCCACCATTCTCTCCTGGAAGTAGTAGATTTTTAAGATGTCTGATAGATTTCCAAAGTTCGCGAGTAGGACTAATAATAATACTATTAGCTGCAACTTATGGGACACTTGATCTGTGCTCCATACTTTGCACTTACTGTCTCAGTGAATCCCCTCAGTCACCTACTGAGTGTTACTATTCCCATTTTCCCAGGAGGTGAAGTTATACAGCTAATAAATGGCAAATCCAGGATCTGAACCCCCCCAGTCTGTCTGACTCCAAAGTCCGAGCACCAACCATGACCTGTGGCAGTTGCCTGATGTCAAGCCAACTGGAAGACAGGCACATCTGCTGAGGGAGGACATGTGTCTGCGGGCCAGCCTCAGAAATGAGGAGTCACCAGTATCCTAGCACAAGAAGGCACTCTCAAATGCTTGCTGCCTGAGCTGAGTGTTCAGGACTGAGGAGTGAAAGGCGCAAAGTAATTTGTAGCTGAGTGAAGCGAGTATGGCTAAGGGAGCCTCGGCTTCTCAGGGCAGTGGGCAGGCAACAAGTGATTAAGAGCCTAACGCTAGCAGTTAGGACTTATTTGAGCCAATGAGCAATCCTTGAAGTCATTTAAACAGCCGAGTAATATAAGCAGATTTGTGTTTTGGTAGATCCTTCTAGCCACAGTATGAAAGGTCAGTTGAAGGTGGGCCACTATGGTGGCCATGAGGAGGGAGAGCTGGTGGGATTTGGAGGCTGAGGGCGTGAAGGAGAGGGAAGAGCCAAGGATGACACCCAGGTTTCCGTTCTGATGGGGATGGGTGGCTGGTGGTACCACTCACTGAGATAAGAAACAGGAAGCAAAGAAGGCTCCTGATGATGGCTCAGATTTGGAGGTGTAGGGTTTGAGATGGTTGTAGGATATCCAGGTGAGCATTAGACAAACAAATCTGGAGGTAAGGAGAGAGGTACAATTGGAAAATGGGAATGTGGAAGTCACTAACTTATTGTGACACAGTAAGTCAGAAATATGGATGATAATGTTGTAGGAAAGTCTATGGAATAAGACCAGAAACCTTGGTCTAGACCCTTGAGGAATACCAATAGGTAAGGGATGAACAGAGGAAATGGAGCCATGAAAAATGATTGAGAGGGAATGACCAGAGAAAGGAAACCCAAGATATATTATTCTAGACACCAAAAGAAGAAGTGTAAAGACAACTTGCCCACCAATCTCAGACACGCAGATGGGTCAGTAGACGCCCTCCGTACTCCCCAAAACACCTGTCAAAGCCTTTACTGTGTCATATGCTGCTTGTCTCTTCCCTGTGAGTGGACATGATCGTCAAGGTCAGGGGCTGTCCATTGCCTTAGGCAACAAAAATAGCTTCAAATTGAAGGGGGTGGAATTCTGGTTGGAACAGATTGAGGAATGAATGGATGAGGAGGGATTTAAAATGTTAAATCTCAATTATCCAAGCTAAGAGAACAGAACAGAAATGTGGGAGAAACAAACAGAAAGAGATAAGCCCAAAAGTTTTATTTGACTCTGAACATAGACTCCATAGAAAACTTGTATTCTTTTTTTTTTTTAAAGATTTTATTTATTTGAGAGAGAGTGAGAGAGAGAGTATGAGAGGGGAGAAGGTCAGAAAGAGAACCAGACTCCCCGTGGAGCTGGGAGCCCAATGAAGGATTCGACCCTGGGACTCCAAGATCATGACCTGAGTCATGATTGGAGGTAGTTTCAGCCTTAGCAACACTGTCAAATGCCCAAATCATCCTCCCCCGATCCTGAAGGCAGTTGCTTAACCAACTGAATCACCCAGGCGCCGAAAACTTGTGTTCTTTCATAGATCCAGACAGCCCTCCCTCAGTTGCAGCCCTCCTTTCATATGGCCCTAAAGCCTGCAGTTGAAACTCACCCAGGGGGCACCTGTATTGCTCAGTCAGGGTTAGGCGCCTGCCTTCAACTCAGGTCAGCATCTCAAGGTCCTGGGATCGAGCCCCACATCAGGCTCCCTGCTTGGCAGGGAGTCTGCTTCTCTCTCTCCCTCCGCGCCCCAGCCTCCCCCCACCAGTGCTCTCTTTCTCTCTATCTCAAATAAATAAATAAAATCTTAAAACAACAACAACAACAACAACTCTCCCAGGGAGAGGAAAAAAGGAGACAACAGACACCTCAAAGGGGGTGAGGAGCCCTTGCTCTGTGATTGAGAACTGACTAATATGAAAGGGGCCTAAAAAAAAACGAAGGTTCATGTAAGAGAGCTCTGCTGCTGCAGATAACAGATAATCATAAGGTGTCTCGTCTCTATTTTCGTGACAAACAGAAGGTCTGAATGTTTGCAAGCCAATAAAACATCCGCCAGCATTTGAAGATTAGTGTACTTCAAGATTTTGGATGAATGCCATTCAGAAAATGTTTCCTTCATGAAGCTGTCATTATAATAATGAATGTTTTGCATTTGGGGAAGTGGTGTAATATTTGGAATGTTCAGCCAAAGGGAAAAAGATTAGTAGCTAGCTCTAATGACTTCTGGAGAACATGAGCATTTTAGTTTCTTGAGTCTTCTTTTTTTTTTTTTTTCACCTCAAAGTCAAATGGAGGGTGGAAAAAGGAAAAATTGAAAACAAGGGATTGGCTTGACCATAATAATAACAAAAGTACTTCATGTATGTATCAATTTGTTTTTTAAAGTTCTTTGACATTCATTAAGCTGATTTGGATGTGTATTTATAAATAAACCGTAATGAAGGCATGTTCGCTGTGACAATCCTACGAAAGAAATGAGGAAATTGATGATTGGATATAGCTTCAGCCTTAGCAACACCATCAAATGCCCAAATCATCCTCCCCCCACCCTTCCTTCCTTCTTCGTTTCTCTCCTTTCTTCCTCCCTCCCCCCTCCCCTCTTTCCTCCTTTCCTTCCATAGAGCACTGAGTATTCTGCCATTGGGATACCGTAATATAATAAGAAATATATATATATTTTGGTCTTCAGTCCTGGCTCCTAAAACAGTCCCAAAGCAATAAAGATGAAAGGAGCACGTTTTGTTTTAAGATTTGATTTCTGTCCCCGGTTCCCGAAATTATTCTGGCTCAATAAAGATTTAAAAAAAAAAAAACATCTTTTCTTATTCATTACAAGCCCTTTCAACCCACCTGAGTTTATATGAATGAGGTGACTTCTAGAAAGTCCCTAAGGTTGGGAGCTGGTTCCCAAAGGAACCAACCTTATAATTAGAGAGTTGGAACTTTTTGTGCCCCCCTCCCCATTCCACCTCCAGGGAGCAGGAAGGGCCCAGAGTTGAAGTTGACCACTAATGGCCAATGGCTTAATTAATTGTGTCTATGTAATGAAGCTTCCGTAAAAAAAAAAATCCTACCGGAAGTGATTCAGAGAGCTTCAGAGTTGGTGAACACATGGAAATGCCAGAAGAATGGAGCATCTGGAGAGGTCATGGAAGCTCTGTGCTTTCCCCATACCTTGCCCTATGGGTCATGAGGGGAAAGCCCCACATGTTTGTGTCAGATGTAGCCATAGAAATAGTAGGGGTGCCTGGGGGGGTCGGTCGGTGGGCGTCTGACTTCAGCTCAGGTTATGATCCCAGGGTCCCGGCTTCAGAGCCCCGTATTGGGCTCCCTGCTCCACGGGAAGCCTTCTTCTTCTTCTTCCTCTCCCACTCCCCCTGCTTGTGTTCCCTCTCCTGCTGTGTCTTTCTCTGTCAGAAAAATAAATTAAATTAAATTAAAAGAGTAGTAGTAGTGAGAGAAATGGAGTTTTCTTTTTAGTCTTGTGCTATACAAGGCACTAATCTAACAAGTATCTTATTATAGCCTGTGTTCCCAAGTTATCCTGTTGTCCAACAGTCTTCTTGGACTTCTGTTTACAGGAAGATGGGAGCTGTGTGAGTCCTGGGCCCACGGACAAGCTCTTACCTTGGGCCAACTAATTAAAACGCGTGTGCCTCAGTTTCCTCACTAGTAAAATAATCTCTCCCTGAGAAGGTGGTTAAGAGTAGTAAATGAGTTCGTATTTGTAAAGTGCCTCATTGGCACTCAATAAGGGTTTATTTAAGTATGTGTTTCATAAATAAATGAGCTGGGTAGGTAGGCTCAGCATTCTTTTGTGAGAGAAGAATCGTTCTTTATTACTTGTGCCTCAGCAAATTGTTCACACAATTACGACGGATGTCCAAATACACGGGAGCAAGACACTCACTTTATTGCTTCTTTCCGCCATCTAGAAGAAATTCCATAAATGAAAGAGTTTATGAGAACTGAATATATATCACCAAACATCTCTTACAAAGGCTCAGATCCAATGCCTACTTAAGGAAGAAACGCGGCTCCTTCCCTGGGATGCACCCTTTATTCAAATCCCCGGGGACATTCCATATCTGAAATGGAGAAGTTAATGATTCCCAGAGACCACTTTTTGAAATTGTTGAACTGATTTCATCAGTTTATGCCGTTTGTGGGTGGGTGGGAAGATTTTACAGTCCGCTATCAATTCTTTCCAACGGCTAAAGAAGAAGCATAGTCACTCATGGTTGCTTCTACTGAGGTCATGAGATCACGGCATAATTTTTTTTCTCTTGTCCTTACAAGGAAATCTTCAAAACTTTCTTCAGACAGGGAACCAAAAATAGTGACAAGGAGAAAGGGTTGCCAAAGACGTGTCC
Organism: Enhydra lutris kenyoni; assembly: GCF_002288905.1. NCBI lineage: Eukaryota > Metazoa > Chordata > Mammalia > Carnivora > Mustelidae > Enhydra > Enhydra lutris. The sequence goes on along the minus strand of NW_019154133.1, from coordinate 10,231,098 downwards.
TTTTGCCCCTCCCTCTATTTCATTTATAGTAAAATCTTTAATCTTTGAGAGCAGTTTTGCACATTCCTCTCGCTGGACGCTGTTTCTTTCAAGCTGCCGTTCTTGTTGCATGTACACCGCTACGCTTGGGTTATCTCACATTTAAATATCCACAGCGACCACTAGTCCTTTCTGGTCGTTTTTAAGTGCCAACAGTTTTCCAGAAAGTCATACCTCTTTCTGCCTCTGCCAAAGTCTGCAAGATTTCTGTAGTCTCCGAGAGAGGCAGTAGTGGGCTCTGAGGGCGGAAGACATGAGTTCAAGTTCTGAACTCACCCCTGGCTCTGAGCCTCGGGAAAGACCTCTGCCGTGTTTCCTCACTTCTGAAATGTGGTTGCTAGTACTGAAGGCTCGCCTTCCTTCCTCACAGAGCTACGGAGGAGAGCAAGTGAAATGATGATGTAGGTGCACGTGAAAGCTCTATTTTAAAGTAAGTTACATTGCTTTAAGCAGTTTGCCTGTATGTACATTTCACAATAAATAAGGCTAAAATAATTGAAATCTAAAAAATGTTGAATCAGAAAAATGTAACAGGTGTCTCATCTCTAGTCTGGTGACAAACAGAAGGTCTGAATGTTTTCAAGCCAATAAAACATTGCTGAATTTGCAAAACAAAAGTGGTCTATTCAAATATTAGTTCCGTGTATATATACATACACGCTAGGGTACTAGACACGCCAGGGCCTTAATCTCTGAAATATTAGAACCTAGGATTCAGAAAACAAATTGCATTTTCTCTGCTCATCAAACATGCATCTTCTCCTTTTTCAAACGAACTGGGTTTTTAGCGGAGCACACTGACCTGCAGCTAGAAGACAGCAGGTCTCATTTTCCCTTACAGTTTGTGTGGCCATCGAAGTTCTGGCCAATGAGATGTTAAGCAGGAGTGTTGTGTGGGATTTCCAGGAAGTTCTGTGAGTTCTGTAGCGGGGAGGAGCCGCACCTTCTCTCTTCCCTCTCTTCTCTTGCCCTGCTGTTTGGAAAGTGGCTAAGACGGCTGATAATGCAGCCGCCACCTCAGGTGTGAGGAAGCAGGTGGTGTCCTAGGGAAGGTGAGGTTAAGAGAAGAAGGGTTTTGTGTAATTGGTGACAGTAGAGTTGACAGACAAACCCCCAGATGACCTGGCTCTGAACTTCTTATGTGCAAGAAAGAATTAAACTACTATATTGTTCCAATTGTTTTGGGGGGGGCGGGGGGTAGGAGGAGCGGGTTTCTGTTATTCATAGTTGAACCTAATGCTAACTGAAAAATGTCTCTCTGTGGGTGACCCATCCTTTTGTGTGTGTTTTTTTTTTAAGATTTATTTATTTATTTGTTTGAGAGAGAGAGAGGGAGAGCATCAGCAGGAGGGGCAGAGGAAGAGGGAGAGAATCTCAAGTAGAGGCCTCACTGAGCCTCACTCAGGGCTCGATCTCATGGCCCTGAGGTCACGACCTGAGCTGAAACCAAGAGTCAGATGCTTAACTGCTCTGTCACCCAGTGCTAGATGTTGGGTCCAAACCCATCACTCTTCGAGAAGCTGGGAGTTGTAAGTGCCCTCCTGAGTGTGTGTTGCCATGCCAGGGGTAGGGTTTTTGGAGAAATTCTGTCTCAGCTTCTCCTGCCCTTTCCCCCCCTCATCTGCCCAATGCATAGAATTCACTCAGTTGGTTTCTGGATTTCTTTCAGAGCAAATTGTTCCATATTTAGATGAGATAGATTGTGTCTGTGGGAGTAGGTGAATTTGGGGGTTGCCATCTTGAACCAGAACTTAATACTTCATTTCAACATTTTACTGGAGGCCACAAATGATAATCTTGCACATGAAAAATCCTAATGAATTTACAAAAAATGCTAACAGTAATAAATGTGTCTAGCCAGATCACAAGATAAAACTAATACATAAAAATTAATTTCAGTTCTATCTATTAGTAATAAAAATTGGAAAATGAAGTAAAAAATAAATATAATTTACAATAATATTAAAAAAACATGAAATACTTAGGGATAAACTTAACAATTATATGGCAGACCTAGCCAGGCACCTCTGTGACCCGTCCTTTTTTTTTTTTTTTTAAGATTTTATTTATTTATTTGACAGAGAGAGACAGAATGATAAAGGGAACAGAAGCAGAGGGAGTGGGAGACGTAGAAGCAGGCCTCCCTCTGAGCAGGGAGCCCAATGCGGGGCTCGATCCCAGGACTCTGGGAGACTCTGGGATCATGACCTGAGCTGAAGGCAGACACTCAATGACTAAGCCACCCAGGCGCCCCAGACCTGTCATTTTTAAATTTATTTTTTATTTTTTTAAATTTGTTTATTTGACAGACAGAGATCACGAGTAGGCAGAGAGGCAGGCAGAGAGAGAGGGAGAAGCTGGCCCCCCGCTGAGCAGAGAGCCCGATGCGGGGCTCGATCCCAGGACCTTGGGATCATGACCTGAGCCGAAGGCAGAGGCTTTAACCCACTGAGCCACCCAGGTGTCCCCAGACCCATCATTTTTAAAGACAAGTTTGAATCTCTTTCCTAAAGTAAGATGCTGGGAGGCAAAATATATAATCCCACATGATTATCTGGCAGTTTACTGATGACTTTGTGATAAACCCCCACAACTCCCAATTCTTGGTCTTTGGCAAGCAATATGACTTACACAAATGAAAGGTTGAGCCAGGTCAGCTGGAACAGAGCCGACAGAGCATCTTTAAAAAAGAAAAAAAATCTGAAAATAAATAATTAAAAAAAAAAATCTCTCTGAAAGAACAGTGACAGGTCACTGTGGAGTTGCAGGTCACCTGCTGATGGAAGCTGACCTGACAGAGCCGTAGCCCGTCCCTGGACTCGGGCTGGGGAAGATCCAGGTGGCTCATGGAGGGAGGTGGGTGAGCACATGTAAGTATGTGTGCCTGTAATTTTGTGCACAGCACCGAGGAAATCTAGCCAAACAGCTTTTATACCTGTATTTGGAAACCGATGAGGTGATTAGACAATCCATTCATATTTATTGGACAACACGATGTTTTTGAATGAACAAAATAAAGAGCCTCTTTGGGAAAGCACACGTGGCCATCTTGTTCTCCGAATGTGTGGGGCCGCACTGTCTTCTTCATTCAATCACTAAGCACCTTGGTGTGGAGGGCCTACTGTATACCAGACCACAGAGCGACCCGGGACCACCTTGCTGATGTGACTCCCCCTTCCGGGCTAACATCTTTTATTCTCCCCTTGTCCAGGGCCAGTGTGTCTCTAAGACCCAGTTCTGGGCCAAGAAGACTTCTCTGGCTCCCACAGCCCTCCGTGGCGGTTCCCTGCTCTGCTCCAAGCTCCTGTCACGACTTGAATCTGCATAACCCATTGGTCTCTTGGCAAATGCTCCATTCAGTGGGTTTACATTTATTCCACAGTAAGGTGAGTGCCTTGAGTTCACAGACACATCTTTGGTGCCTAATAAATGCTTGTGGATGATATCATATTTGTGGAGTACTTGACAATCTCTTTGGTCAGCATTCATCGGGCATCTCTGAAGGCCTTGCACTATACTAAGCACGAGTGGGGAGAAAAGATGAATAAGACTCGGGCTCAGGGGCCGCTGGAGGAAGAGAAGTATGAACAAATCATTGTAACTCAACATCACAGATGTCAGAAAAAAGCTTGGAGCAAGGGTTAGGGTAGAAGCTTCTGATTTCTCCTTGGAAAGACTTAACAGAAAAAGCAGTGTCGCACCTAGCTCTAACAGGAGAAGAAAGGCCAGTGGGTTAAGAAGTGGTTCGCACACATTCCACCATCGATTCTTCAGGATCTCTTGAAGGTAGGCGGGGCAGTTACTGCATCTCCACTTTACACAAAGAAGTGGGAGCAGAACATGTCACGGTGTGATGTCGGGGAGCTTCTGGCTGTCAAGAGAAATGAGGCGGGCTCAGAACTCAAGCTCTGGATCCTAATCTGTTGCTCTTTCTATCATGCCTCCTGGTCTCCCTAAGTAACGTGGATGACCATGAGTTCGGCCCCAGGGAAGGTCAGGTGTTTCTTATTTTCTCAGTTAAAATGAGTCGAGCAACCCAATTCATTTAATTTATTGCATATTCCCCTTCCATTTTTCATAATTCTCTCATTTATGAGGCCAGTGTTCTTAGTAAGTCCCCTTACTGGAATCTTCCCTAAGGAAATAATCAGAGAGGCAGACAAAATTTATGGACAAAAACTTTCCTAACAGAACTATTTATAATAACAGAAAATAGGAAACAACCTAAATTTCCAACAAAAACAGACTAGTAGTCAGGCCTTAAACATCTTTCCATATATTTTAATGACATTTAAAAAATGCTTACAATTAATGTTATTAAAAAAAATAAAGGACAGGATAAAAACCTATGATTCCAATTTTGTTGGGTATACATGCCACTGCACGCATAGGAAAAGAAGAACTTTCAGCAAGACGCTCACAGCGGCCATCTTGATGCTCTTTGTTCATACTGCCTGCCTTCCATAGTGTGCATTTTATCATCAGAAAACTAACTAAATAAATAAAGATTGCTTAATAAAGTGCAAAAGTCATCAAGAGGGAAATAAAACTGAGACTGGATTCCCGTATTGGTCAGGGTGACCAGAGAAACAGAAACAGAATGAGAGGATTTGTTGTAAGGAATCAGCTCATATGATGATTATGGAAGCTGGCAAGTTCAAACTCCTTAGGGTAAGCAGCGGGCTAAAGCCCCAGAGAAGAGTTGATGCTGCAGTTTGAGTCCAAGGGCAGTCTGCTGGTCCAATTCTGTCTTATTGAGCGGTCAGTCTTTTTTCTAGTAAGGTCTTCAACCTGAAGACTGAATGGGCCCCACTCCCATTATGGAGGATAACCTATCTAACTCGAAGTCTAAGGACATAAACCTTAATCTCATCTAAAAAAGACCTGCCCAGAAGAAACATCGGGAATATTGTTGGACCAAATACCTAGCTACTGTTGCCTAGCTAAGCTGATGCATAAAATTAACCATCACAATTCTATAACTAAAGATTTCTCACCTATAGATTTCTCACCATCTGGGGACAGAGACTCTGTCTCCTCCTCTCCATCACTCTGTCACTCGGCATGGGTCTGGCTCATGGTAGATGTGCAGCAGGTGTAGGATGGGCGTGTCGGTGAGTGAGGGAGCAAATTGCTAAGAGGACAGGCAACGATATTACTCAATTATCAATCCAGAAAGTCACAATCCATATTCAAGTTCCCTTGGCCTGGGACCTGGCCAGCCTTCAGAGGAAGCCATATCACAACACAAGGGCAGGTCCTGGCCACCACGATTATCCCAAACCCATGATTTACCCTACTCTACCCACATTTCTAGACCTAACGGAAACTTGCCCGGAGCCCAGAGACAACTAAGGACACAGAGTCCATCCCAGTGATGCTGCCCTGCCTGAATAATGAGCAGTGGGAGGCACGAGTCCCGTAGGACCAGAGATATGGGCCCTCTGGGAGCTGCCTGACTAGAGTTCTCACATGACAGCCTGCTTTGCGTCAGTCCAGGCAGGTGGCAGTGGGAGCAGCACTGGTCCCAGTGACCTCCAGCTAGACAGTGACCCCTTGCTGCTTCAGCCCTGCTGAGAGCACGCAGTTTCTCCATCCAACACAGAATCTTCTTCCATTTTTCCATGAGGGTATTTGTCACCTCTGAGTTTCTTTCCTTCTTTTTTTTAAACTTTATTTTTTCAGTGTTGCCTCTAAGTTTCTTGTTTTACTGATTAGTTCTAAGTTGCTTGGGCTAGAATCTTTCCTGAAACCACAGAGCCCCCGATCCTGTGACCTGCCAGTACTCCACCTCTGGAGCCTCAGAAGCGCAGGACTCTGGGTGCCCCGTCAGTTCAGAGCCTTGCTTAGTAGGGACATTTCAATGGCTGTGGTCACCAAGGCACAAAGGCCTGGAAATTCCAGAGGCCCATAAAGTGATTTGAAAGAAAGAACAAGGAGCAAGTTTGTTTGTTTGTTTGTTTGTTTTTATAATGAATAAAAATCTTCTATTCAATGTGGTGAACTTGTTCTAGTCATGCAAAAGGGTTTTGTTTTGTTTTTAATGAAAGGTCTACTACGAGGAGTAAGTTCTAAATCTCACAAAATTCAGACAGAGAAGTTCTTATTGAGGGAGGAGACTATGATTTTGTGTAGGGATGGGGATAGGAGCTGTGGTTGGTGGACATTCGATCACGTCACTGCCTGTCAGAGGCAGGTTTGAGGTGGGGGGTTAGAGGACTGGGCTTTACCCCACAGAGGAGTAGGCCTGTTGGGTGGACTTGTCCCTTCCTAGGCACAAAAGTGCTGACATGCAGTCTGTATGGAAGGTGTTAGTTTTATGTACAGATGAGAAGCATTACCTGCTGGGCAGCATTCCAGAAAATCAACAGCCTAAAAAGTATGGGTCATAGATGTTGTCTGATGTGACGATGTCCACATTTATGGGTCACTTACCAACAGCCAGGCACTGTTCCAAGGGCTTTGCATAGATCATCTCATTTAATGCTCACGGTGTCCCTATGAAGTAACTATGAAAATTCTCCATACTTTAGAGCTATGGAATCTGAGACCTAGAGAGATGACATGACTTAATTTGCCGAGTGTACAACCAGTAAGCGATAGAGCTAGGAACTGGTCCCACGACTGTCATTCTTAAATGACATGCTACACACACACACACACGCACACGCACACACAGATCCTGGGGTGCTAAAGTCAGATGCCTCTCACACAGAAATGGCATGCACCCTCCCTTTCTTACTTCCGCGATCCCTGCCTGAGCCAATTTTCTGACCTCTATTCCTGTTCCATTTCACTCCAGCATTCCAGCTGCAAATCTAAACATCTGGCTTCTAGTCCTTCATTCTGTTCCTTGCTGTGAAAGCTCTGGACTGAGGAGTCACCACATACTAGGTTTAATAGGCATTCGATGCCCACTCAGTGGCTGCCCCTGGTCACCCGTTTTTTCAGGCCTCGGGTGACCCCAGTTCTACCTCCAACCAACAAAGCAGCCTCCCGGGCGCAGGGTTCTTATCTTGAAACAGGAAACTGACATCAGCTATCTCTGAAACGCTAACAAATTCTGTTTCAGTCATCTCTTTCCAGGGGTGCCAGACTGGTGATTCTTCTTTTTGTAGCCACCATTCTCGCCCCGGCGGCTCAGTGGTCTGTCTTGGGGCAGGAATGAGACACACGGAGATGTATTTGAGGAAACTGGCCATCCACACGCATGGCGTCCTCTGAGGCATGAAAAAGCAAGACCCCAACACTGACAGCGAATGCATCTTTGCCGAGTTTGCAGGAGAGCTTCCTGATTCACAGGATCAAATTTACTCCTCAATTCAGAACAACTTGTTCTTTCTCTCTTTCCAGGATATTTGCGGAGGAGAATTTTAGAATCACTTGCAGACTTTCACTGAAAATAAAAATGGCATGAAACTAAATGATCTTAAGTCAATACTTTTGAGAAAGGTAAATATTTGCTGATTATCCATTCTGTGCATTATAAAGCACCAGAAAAGCACCAAAGAGCAAAAATAGTTTCTGGGAGGCAGGCAGGTGCCCAGATGCACGGAGAAAGCTGAGTTAGCACCAAGCGGTCACGTGTAGTTAAGGAGACTACACCTCACGGAGGTAGGGGAGAGCTCCTTTACTTTGATGCACTACCCTGGCCATGGGAATTTGCTGATCTTCCCTTAGAATGTTGGGATTAATGCACGGAATCTAATCCTTTTTCAGACTCTGCTGGGACTACCCAAAGGAAGAGAGAAAATAAATACAGTTAGTGGCTTGGAAGCCAGTGAGGTGGGTGAGGTGCTGATATTCTGTCATTCCTGACTTGCTGATTTCTTGCCTTATGAAACCCTCCTTCCCAAGGTAGAAACCCCCAAAACTACATTTCTCAGCTTCACTCATACGTGCTTGGTACGAGCATATAACCAAGTCCAGCTATATAATTTGTGGGGCCCAGTGAAAATTGAGAATGTGCGGTTCCTTATTCAAAAAGTAAGAGGGAAGGGTGCAGTTAGAGGTACTTCAATATAATCCATTTTCCCTCAAAAATACTATATTACTCATAAAATGTACTATGGGGTAATAGTGATATGTTAATAGCAACATAAAAATACAAATTGCAAAAAAAATTGTGTCATAATTTTATTTTTTTAAAGCTTTTATTTATTTATTTGACAGAGATCACAAGTAGGCAGAGAGGCAGGCAGAGAGAGAGAGAGAGAGAGGGAAGCAGGCTCCCTGCTGAGCTGAGAGCCCGATGCGGAACTCGATCCCAGGACCCCGAGATCATGACCTGAGCCAAAGGCAGCGGCTTAACCCACTGAGCCACCCAGGCGCCCCTGTGTCATAATTTTAAATCAGATCATGAACAATACTTTATAATGTGCTACCTTGACTGATATTAAGATTTCTCTAACTTGCTTTTCCAAAAACTCATTTATCGGGTCCTCAAAATTTATGCTTTTAGCAACATGATTTTCAGCCCATGTAATCAAAAGGGATGTCAATTGTTCTTATCAAATGTAAGATCACAAATAATTTTTGATCATTTTTGATTTTGAGAAGGACTTTTCTGATGCCACTGTTATTGGAGTTGTTAAGAGTATTTTATAGTCTCTGACAACATTTTTGATGAGTTATTTTGAAATGCAAATTTTAGTACCTCTAGAGTTGATAGTTCTTGCAGAATAACTTCTCTAAAAAGATTTAACTCCTCATTAAAATCAGTTTTGTGTAGGTCTGATTAATTTTAAATGCCAACATATACAATGATATTTTGATGTTTCCTTTGGTAATTCCTATAACTTGTTGAGGCCATATAGGAACCTGGAAGTGTGGTCCTGATTTGTACATGATTCAAAAGGACTATTTAAACCTTACTCACTGTATCTTCAATGACAAAGAAAAACTAACCTTAAAACTATTTTCCTTGTTGATAATTGATTCCTCTAAAGCTTCATCTGAAAACAGCATTCTTTTCCCATCAAATGTGACAATATCAAAATTTGGTATTTGCTTTGCAATGTTGCAGAGTTTTAAAAATGAGAGATTCCAGACTCTTTGAAGAATTCTAATGATTCCTTAACATGTTTGTTGCAATGTCCATGTGTACGCTTTTATTTTGTAATAATTCACTAAGCACCAGCAGTTTCTATCTCCAGCTCTCAGGCTGGGGAGTATAAGTTAGACTAGATTCACGGCACTCATATTTGCACAGAAGTTGACAAGGATGTACAGACAACCTGGCTTCCCCTTCTGGTCCCTGCTTTACCCTCTCCAGAGCCCCTTCTCTCTCCAGGGAGTAGCTACTACCCCCACAGCTGCTGCTGCTGCCATCACCACTACCAATCTGGGCCCAGGTCCCTGCCCAGCCATCATGTGGAAACTTCCTGGTACTCTGGATGGTCACGGGTGAGAACGTGGGCACTGGGTACCCTCACACCTGCGGGTCTAAGTGCATGTGTGTGCGCTTCTGCCTGGGGCATCTCCTCTGCCCGTGCAAGGGCTCCACTGTCCCACCAGGCTGCACAGGAAACACACAAATTTAAAGATCAAGTTGGTAAGAATTTCAAGACAGCACCAGCAGTAGACCAGTAAGCCAAGCACAGGCCCCTTCCGAGGGAGGATCCCCATTTACCCACACAGGCTGCGTTGTCACAAAGTCGCTCTGTAGGTAGACACTGATCTGGTGATCAGACACATGCCTGAAAGGAGTGAGATGTGCAGAGAGATGGCTATGGTGGGGATGGGGGAGTCCTGTCTTGCTGCACGGTGTCCAGTGAGTACAGTATGTTTCTGGGGTAGACATAGTTCTCACACCACTGCAACTCGAAAGGTGGATGCAGACAGCAAGGCCTTCATGAAGCCAGTGAGACAGAATAGTGCTGGGAGTTATTTCTGGAAATGTACCCCAGAGCCCATGTCTCTAAATCCTCTGGGGTCCTATGAGCCATCCACTATCTCCAGTAAATCTCTTTGTGTTTAAACACAAAGGTCGAGTTTGCAAGTAAGAACCCTGATAATATGGCAATTTTACCCATTTTACAGATTGGAGTATTTGCAAAATGGGGTATTTTCATGTTTCTACAGATGAAGAAACTAGGCTTCAGAGAGAACTTGCCTATGTGTATCTAACTAATGATTGATACAGTACAGAATTCAGACCCAAAACCTGGATTCAGCCACCATACTGCACCAATTCTTCTTCATACAACATCAGAGAGCTCAAGAAATCATCCTCTATACTGCATCATAACTTCGTGCTGAATATCTGCTAATTTTTTCCTTGAATAACATCTTTCCATGGCGGAATTACCTCTTCTACACTTGGTGGTATTATCAACCACATGCCTTAATTACCCAGTAAATGGGAGGTATGTGAACAGCCCAGGCCAATCAGAGTATCCCATCTTTCAAAACACAATGATGGGCCCGGTGGTAGACTCTTGATCCACACAAGGTCATTCAAAGTCCACTTTGGAGAGACACATAATGGGGAATTGGGTCTCTCCTCCTGAGATTACAATTGTCATGTGAGTTATTTGGGACCATTTTTTCTATCCAAATGGAGCAAGAAGCTAACAAAGAATAAAGCTGAGTTGAAAGACACTCTGATGATGTCACTAGAGCCCCTGAATCTAGCCATTCCTGAAGCCTGTAAATGATCCAGTAAATTTTTCTTTTTACCTATGCCAGTTCGAGTTGCTTTTCTGTCCCTAAACATTAAAACAACAATAACAACATAAACTCTCCAAAGATACTTTCCACAGAAGAAGGGACAGCAGAGCTGAGTTATACTTTTTGGCCACTGTCTGCCACCCGCCTCTGTGACTGGTTCTGGAGACTTCTTCTTTGACCCAAATACCTCCATACCTCTCCCGTTATTTATTTTCAACTTCTGTTCACAATGGAGGTCACACTGAGCAGGAATTACTTCTACAACCACTCACTCACTCTACACGTAATTCGTGAATCCTTTCTCTTTACCTTCTGTCTCTGGCCCTGGCTCACTCTCAAATAAAAGGCATTATCAGTCCCTGTCAGAGATAGAGAAGTATGAAAGAGGAGCTTCTCTTTAAATCCTAGAAACAACGTGAAATACTTTGGATCATGTGGCTTACTATGAATAGTGTAATTAGGTTAACACCAGTGTTTGGGTTTCTTTAGAAATAAAAACTAAAAGGTCCTCAATGGAACCATGGAGATAATCTCTCTCAGTGTCAGTCAAGTGTGGTTGGCTCTCTCTGTTACACAAAAGAGGAAGGAACCCGGACAGGGCATTACATAACGCTGAACCGGAAGTACGCCAGTCTCTCCTGAATCTAATCAAAAAGAACATCAGACAACCAAGAATTGAGGATCAGTCTATAAAGGAACTAGCCTGCATCCTTCCAGAGTGTCAAAGTTATGGAACACAAAGCAAGGTGAGGAATGGCTCCAGATTAAAGAAAACCAAAGAGACGCGATCGCTACATGCAACACATGATCTGAACCAATTCCCGTACTAGGGAAACAGCTATAAATTATATTCTTGCATCAACTGACAGAAGTGAAGCATAGCCTGCAGTTAGGTAGAAGCATTGCAGTGACGTTAAATTTCCTGACTGTGATCATTATGCTGTAGTTATAGAAGAGAATATCCTTGTCCTTCGGAAGGACATCCTGCGGCATTAAGGGCATGGTGTATGCAACCTACTCAGCGGTTCAGGCAAAAATTCTAAAAATATAGATGGAAAGAGAGGGAATGATCAAACAAATGTGGCCAATGTTCAAAACTGGCAGATCCAGACAGAAGATGTACTGGAGTCCTTTTTCACTATTCTTACTCCTTTTATGTAAGTTTAGAATTTTTAAAAAATAAAAAGCTTTCTTACAGAAGAGTTAGCCAGTCTTTCAAGTTTCAAGTTTCTTTCAACCCTTGTGATTATGTCAAAGAGAAAGTATCAGTTTGGAACTAATGCATCTTTCACATTTTTTTGAACACTTGCTAATCTCCCTCTCTAATAAATAGAGAACGGGGGTGCCTGGCTGGCTCAGTTGGTAGAGCACGTTACACTTGATCTCAGGGTCTTGAGTTCAAGCCCCATGTTGGGAGTGGAGCTTACTTCTTTACATACACACATACATACATACATACATATAAATAAGATAAAGAGAGAGCAAGACTTGGGCTCAGCCTTAGGCAAGTAGCAGCTATTAGCTAGAATTGAATTGCATAATTTTGCTTTCATTGTATTTACTTTCTATTCATGGCAAGTAGGGTATCTTTCCTTATATGGTAAGATACAAAATTTCCTTTAAAATAAATTTTTATAATTAAAAATGGGTTCATGTAAAGAAAAACATGAATATAAAAATACAGGTAGCATTTGGAGGGTTAAGATATGACATTTAATCACAAATTGGCTGATGCTTAGGAAACACTGCTTTATTGTAATGGCTTTGTTTGATAGAAGGGAACCTGGAACTCTGAAAACTGGGTGGCTTGTCTGAGATCACACAGTCCCTTGTGATGACAATGAGGCAGGAACGCAGAGTCGGAAGCTCTCCTGGCTATTACCCATTCTACCACAGCCCATTGCTGTGCGACTGGAGACACAAGAGTGCCAACCCTACATTAAGAAACATACCACAAGAGGCGCCTGGGTGGCTCAGTGGGTTAAGCCTCTGCCTTCGGCTTAGGTCATGATCTCAGGGTCCTGGGATCGAGCCCCATATCAGGCTCTCTGTATGGCGGGGAGCCTCCTTCCCCCACTCTCTCTGCCTGTCTCTCTGCCTACTTGTGATCTCTCTGTGAAATAAATAAATAAAATCTTTGAAAAAAAAAAAGGAAATACACCACAAGACACAACACGCATCGTCGTTATCACCATGGATGTGTTATCCACACACACACACACACACACACACACACACACACACACACAAACTAGGTTGCCATTTTGCAAATTAGGCACTCATAGCAAAAGCAACCCTCACTATTGACTTAGACCTTTGACCTTGAAACAGTGTTGCTTCTTCTTTTCTAAATTCCCAAGCGACCAATGGAGCAGAGTGAGTCGTCCCTATAGAGTTTGTAGACAACTTCAAAACCCTCTTTTTAATAAAAACGCAGGTATGATCCTGGAATCCTGGAAGCTTGAAAGAAGAGCTAGTTCACTCTTGTAAATAGTTTTAGGAGTAGTTGAGGCATTCCCCTGTCCTGCGGCGGTGGCCCTAGATCCTAGCTCTCACGCTTAAAATTCCTGTAGTCAACAGTTAAAATATTTCCTTTTTCTCTAGTGTTCTTTCTCTCACTCAACACTGTTTTCCATAGGTCTGTAGGTGGATTTTATTTGTCCTTCCACAAGAAATTAGAGCTACCATGGTGAGTGCTAATGTGTATGTCTGATCCAGTCCTTCCGCTACCATCAGGGAAATCCGATCTCACTGGAAGAGAAGTCCCTCTGCTTACAAGAGTGCCAGAGGAGGGCATTTGACAGCTTCCTTAGAATCTTTCTAGGCTTTCTTGCTCTGACTGGGAGGACAGCCTTCCTCCAGCTAACCGAATCCATCTGAACGTGAATATGTGTCTGCATTTCTTCATTAAATCTGTGTGGAGAGTAAATGACTTCAGCCTTTGCACTATAATCTTTGTGTGTTTGAAGATGATTACCAGTCCTTTCTTTGACTATCTCTCCCCGAAGTGAACTCACCCTTTTTCCATTTTCATGCATAAAGTAATTTTCCAATCCACTTATCATCATGGCTCACCTCTGTGCTTTCCTGTTGTTTTTTCCTATCACTCTGAAGTTGTGAGGCCAGAACAGAGCGCAGTATTTTGAGGGTGTGTTCAGTCAGTGCAAAAAAGCCCAACATTCCTGCTTCACTGGGAGGCCCAAACCTCCAGGGTATGTATGGAACCTCTGGATTCTCCAGGCCCCGACAAATCTATTCTGGGACCCTTGTAGTCCTAAACATAACTTCGGTTACTCAAGTTCATCCACACAATATTTTAGGTGAAAGGTGGTATGGGAGGAAAGTTAGACTTATCCTATAACTTCACGTGTGGAAAGTTCTGTTTATTACTAGGATCCCTCAGTGGTCTAAAGGACAACTGAGATGTTGGCCAGGTCCTAAAGCCCCTCAAGAGGACCAGACTCACTGTGAGGGGAAATTGGGCATACAGGTCAATCTGGGGCTCGTCAAATTCCCTCCAAAGGAATTACCAAAGGAACCTACTTATCTAAGACTGCTATGTGGAATGATTTTAGGCACACTAAGAAGTCACCAAGAGATGTCCCTATCCCCAGTACTATGCGGGGAATTCTACACTGTGGCTGAAAATTTCAATTTACCTAATGCCTTTGAGCATCATTTAGCAGTTCTGTGTCATACTCTTGTCCTGCCCACCTTGCAGTAATGTGAAAATACTATCACACATGAAATCAATCACTCTAAAAACCATAAAAACAGAAAGACGACGACACAGGGAGCTGGAGGTAGAGGATTTTAAGAGCAAGTTTTCACCGAGTCCTGTTTGAGGCTGTCTCAGAACTGTCCCAGCACCTGACTGTCATGAGGCCAGTTCAGCACCTCAATAACCCACCTAACAGATTTCTGGCCCTAAGTTCCGAGACACACCCCACCATGGGCTGAAGGGGATGGTGGTTGTCAGATGACTGCATATTGGACCATCTACCCAAATAACAAGAAAAGTACTCTCTAAACTGTTTTATGCTGACTGTTGGAAGCCAGTGAGTCTAGACTTCTGCTATGTATGGGGAAACTGAGGCCCAGACAGGGTGATTGGTCCAAGGTCAAGTAACAAGTAATAGCTAAACCAGGACTAAAGTTGACCTCTCTTTCCTTGGCCATTTTGGGCTTCTCTGAAAATACTACAGCATCAAGCCACTAACTAGAATGGGAGAAATTCCTTCATTTCTCTGTCTGGACATTTGTGATAAATGGGGGCATGTCAAGTGCCATTCTCTGGTTCGGCTCAGATGGCAAATGCTGGGTGGGTAAGTGGGAGGCAGGGTTGAACAGTGAGTGTGTGTACATTTCAACTTCTTTCTTTGCATTTTGATTACATTTAACAACGTGTTACCTCTTCACAGGGTAGTTTATATCATTGCAGGATGCCAAGAATGACATCAACATCTGTTAAAACCTAATGTTTCACATTCTCAACTGTAAACATTAACATTGTTTCGTTTTCAGATATAAACTCAAAGTCATTCTGAAGTTGCATGGTTTCTTTCCAAGAAAGTTGGTGTTACTGTAATGAAATTTACCTAATTAATCTCCTTAAGGAGGGAAGGAATCCAATGATGATGGTTAATAAAGATCTCAACGTTCTTCTTATAATCAGAGCAAGGCAAGCTGTGGATTCATTTTGGGAGAGACCATAAATTTCCAAATAAATCTTAGTAAAGCTTTGCAGACAGGGCACTTGAGCTATTTCCCCACTTGGCTGGTTTGCTTTCAGCCTTAACTAGTCCTGTGTAAACCTCTCTAGAACCTCTGGGTGTATTTATATCCCAATGTCTGGGGTCACTGTTCTTGAAGCCAGAACTCATATTAAAGGTAAATTTGAATGAGTCATTGAAGGAAACTCTTGGGCTGCCATATTTCAAAGCCCTTCCTGGGCATTACCTGCTTGCCATGTGCATGGGCTCACCCCTTGATATATGCATAACATTTTGGTTGCACCAAGCAGTGAGTATGAAGAAAAGCAGCAGTCGCCCTCTGCCAGTGCCTCCCCTGAACGCCAAAGGAGCTATCTACGTATATGTAACCAATAATTTCACCATTCCAAGGAACATAGAATGTCACAGCAGGGTATACGAAACCATACTGAGGAGTAAGGAGAACATTCCCGAGTCTCCTTGTCCTGACTTCAAGAGGGCTGGAGAAATGGCACCCATAAGAAAGAGTCTTCTGAGAGATAGCTTTCTGTGAAGATGTGGAGGCAGTAGTTGGACTCTTTAACCCTGGAAACAGGGTCGGGGGGGGTCCAACAGGTATAAAGGAATCACTGGGTGAGAACCTTGGAGTTTGGGTCAAAGTATGGGCATGAGTGTATAGAAGAGCATTGAATGAATTAGAGAAGGTCTAGAAATATGCAGGAATCCAATTTCCCAACTTCAGACAGCTGGTCATTGAGAGACAAATAGCCAAGGGTGACTTCATCCTCAGCTCCCCAAACACAGAACTGGATCTGTTAAAGTCCTTACTGATTCAGGACATGACCAGACATGGAAGTGAGACAGGGTTGGGTTTGCAGGTGGCAAGTGGGACAAAAAATGTCAAGACAGGCAACATGTTAGGCCCAACACCTTCTCAACAGAGAAGTCCATAATGAGTCCCAGAAGGCCAGTGAGCTGAGTAAAATTTTCAAGAACAGACTTAGTCCACCATTTCCCACCCCATCCATGGAAAGCTATTGTTTAGGCCTTAATGTGGTAATTCATTCATTCCTAAAAGATCATGGCAATCATTTTATGCTCTGCAGCTTCCACTGCCCTCCCACTGCCCTGAAATCTGAGACTGGGCTCAGGCTTTATTGACATTGCTGGTTTTATCATTTGTGTCCCACACTGGATTATAAACTCCATGGAGCAGGGAACAGATCTAATTCTATAGATCAATTTCCAGTACAATGCTGACACTCAATAAATATTTGACAAAAGAATGTATAACTGTATCCCGTGGTATTACTATGCTCAACTATTCACTTCCTCCTTTCCTATAACACATTCTTTTGGGCTCGGCCATGTGACCTTTTTTTGGCCAGTGGGGTGCAAGTGGGCGTGACACAAGCCACTTCTGAACAGTCAATGGAAGTGGGACTGCATGGCTTGGCTCAGCCTTGTGCTTCTGCCCTCTGCCACAAGGCTGCGTGTTGCGGGTGAGGACTGCTTCTGTGGTCTGAGCCCCAGAAGAAAATGAGATGCCAACCCAGAGTCAGCCCACAATCTTGAGCAGAGCCACAGTCAATCTGCTGCTCTCATGTTGCATTATGAATAAATGAATGTCTGCTGGTGCAAGCCACTTGGATTTGAGAGTTGTCTGTTACCATGGCAGAAGCCCTGAGATTGGAGGAATAAGGTGCATCATTTCACCTAAGTGATGGCACACCTTCCTTAGATTTCTCTTTGTTGCCAAAGCTGAGAGCAGATGGCAACCCCATTTGCCTTGCCCCCTGTGCCATCTAGCAAGTGACGTTTCTGCTTCTTCAAAAGAACAGAGAGTGTTTCTTCCCCTGTCCCTGGAGAAACCTAATGGCTAACCATCAAGGCTACTTTGTAAAAGAAAGTTTACATATCATATTTTAAACATTTACATGGTTTTACAATAAATACAAGCCTGAAGCCAGCTCCAACCCTCCCCCTTTCTTTACCTGCCGTGGAAGCCTGTTCTTTCCAGTTCTTCAGAAAGCCAGAGTGTTACTCAAGGTCTGATGGGGAAGTGCTGTCTAGAATCTGCAGACGATCTGGGAGAAATCTCCAGGGCTCCTCCCTCCGCACCCGTCTTCGATTTATCTTGAGAAGAACTTTGAGTATAAAACGTGCATGGGTCTTTGGGCACAAGAAAAAGCAGACTGGGGGAAATCCTGGAGACACCGTATTTGCTGCTCAGTTCTGTTATTATCCCTGAAGCTGTCTCTATGGTATTTAAACTTTTGAAGAAAGGTGGAAAACTGCAGAGAGATCTATGAGATATGACATAACCAAACATCTGCAAACAACTTCATGGGTCGTCTTCTTATCAGAGTCTGTAATGACATCTACCCTCCACCAATATGCTGAGAATTCCAAATTCTGCATTTCCGACCTCAGCTTTGCTCACAAGGTGCTGGTCCCAGTAGCCACTTGATGGTCCACAACATTTCAGATGCCATATGTTTGCAATCAAACATTGGACAAGCCCCCGAGCATGGGCTCCTGTCCCTTCATTTCCCATATGGATGAATTGCCCTCTGTTCATCCCATCATCCAGTCCAGAGACTGGGAATCTTGTTGGGTGCTTTCCTCTCCCTCAGCCCCTGCACTCGTCTGATCATCAAATCCTGCAGTGCGACCTCAGATCCTTGGCAGGAGAAAACTTGCTACAAATTATTCATACCTACATATATAAATAAAGTGTCTTTGAAATGTCCCTAAAACTCCCTCCCCCGATCTCCCTCAGCGTGCCCCATCCTAATTGTCTCAGCTCATCTCGACTGTTGCCAAAACCTCCTAACTGGGCTTTGCATCTAGTCTAGCTGTCCAATCCCGCCGCCCCTCCCCTCCAATCAGCAGGCTGATCGTTTTACAGCAATATTCTTCTAAATAGAGCAAAAAATTTTGATATCCCAGCATTATTTTTGTAAGGACGATGACATTTGCTGTCGAACTAGAACAAGAGAACATGGATACATGATGTCCCAATGCAGTAGTGTTAAAGGGGGGATATTAAGGAGGAAGATGTTTAAAAACTTATTTTGCAGAGTTCCCCAGAGCTTTCTTTTGTGGATTGCATAGTCACTAACAACATGAACTTTGGAGCCCAAACTCTGGAAGTTTCAGTCTCAGCCCCATCACTAAATAGCTCTGGGACCTTCAGCTTTCCTTTCTGTGCCTCAGTTTCCCTGTCTTCAAAATTACTATGTTAATGGCACCTATCTCATAAGTTATTATGAAGATTAAATGAATGAATGCATATAAAGCATATGCATATGCTTGGCATATGCATAAACGTGGCATAAAGTAAGAGCTAAGTAAGTCACATATTTTCTTCAAAAGAGCAGGATACATTATCCAAGTATCAGAGATGATCAGATCCACTTGAAAAGGCATGTCTCCTACATCATCAAGCAATTTTGTATTTCTATGGCTCCTCGTCATTAATTACCACCCAGAGTTTTACAAAATCCGCAGAATTTTCACGACACGTACATGAAGATTTAGAGAAATAAATCCAAGATAGAGAACTTCAGGGAGTTTATCCCCAGCTCCCTGCCTTTACTGTCCTTCGGCCTTTACTGTCCTTCGGCTTTCACTCAGGGAAGATCAAGGCAGGAGCAGTGAGGTCCGGAGAGCCAGAGGCGCGCCATGATGTTGAGCCCAGTGTCACTGTGCCATCTAGTGGACAGAGCTCAGCCACCCTTTGAAGCCCTTTAAGAGGAGCTAGCTGGATCCCAGGAAAGGGTTTAGCCCTAACTGTTCTGGTCCATCTGGCCAGCTCCCCGGTGATCTCATCACATAACCCCTTGATGTCCTTCATCAGCACTAATCATCTGGGACGCCAGGAATCTCCTATAAGCTGACAGCTTTACCCATGAATCCAGCTTGCCCATCAGCCATAGCAGCCATCTTTGCAAAAAGCAGGAGAGAAGAAAGGGATGAAAATGGACGCGACAGTATTTATAAAAGTGAAGAAAAGGCTAACCAACATTCACCTATGTTTTAATAAGGATCTACTAAACAAGCCAGCCAGCAAGATTGGCCAACTCTTAGTAACGTTTTGACCTCCATTTCTGGCTTCAGAGCCTACTGGCATGAGGAAATCTGGGGCTGACAGGGGCTGAACCGACTGAGGGCTGAATCCCACTTTATTGAAATGTTTTTAGGGGAGGCCAACTGCTCTTTGTAGGTGATTAAAAGCTTATCCCCAAAGGCAAGTAAACACGCCCCCACCAATAACTCAGCTCTGGCATGCAGAGCGAGGGGTATTGAACACCATAACGGGGAGAGAGTATCCACATAAAAACCCAATCAAAGGCAAGGTTTGCCCTTGAGGGGTGCTTGGGGGCCAATAATCCACCTCGTCTTTATTTTCCATTCAAAGTTCTTGGCCACAGTGATGAGGCGGACCAATATTAAACTTGAAAGACAATGGGTTTGGAATCAACAACTAACTGAAATCACTTGCTTGGGCACATTCGGCACATTCCGGCAACAGACATATTAACCAGTAAGTTGGCAATGGGTGAGTTTAGCTGCCAGCAGGCAAGTTCTTTGGGTAATCCATTTGTTTCATGGTCCTTCGAAAATTTTATACCATTGTTAGAAGAAAGTCTCTAGGACATTCTTGGTCCCAGGACACTTCATTCTGATGAAAAGAAAAAGACCAAATCAAAAAGCTTCAAGTAGGGAAGATTTTTAAATATTTTAAATAAAGGTCTAAAAAAAAAAAAAGGAGTATGGAGTGGGAGTTATGGCGCAGGGAGAAAGTCTAGACACGTAGGTAGATCCTAATTACATTCTCTTTTTGCTAGTTCCAAATTTATAGAATCAAAGCACTGTCCCCATTAAATTTATTTTGTTTAATTTTAAAGTTTTTAAAAATTTATTTAAGTAATCTCTACACCCACACAGGGCTCAAACTCACGGCCCCGAGTTCAAGCGACGCATGTTCTTCTGACTGAGCCAGCCAGGCGCCCCCAGAGTGTTGTTCTTTTTAAAGATTGATTAGAGTAAATAAACTGAGTCAAAGCACCCATTTTGTAAAAATGCTAAAGGAGCACAAAAATGCTACTGAACAGTCCTGTTTATAGTGCAAAGGTTTACAGGTGGGAGAAACAACTTGCCCCATCTCTTTGGTGATTAGCCATCATGGGCTGGAAAGCTCTGTTTAGGGCCTCTGATGGCCCTATGTGGACACAGGGCATTGAGAGCCTAGAGCTAAGAAAGCAGACCCTCCAACCCCTAATCCTTCAGCCCACCCAACAAAAAATGCAGGCCCCGGAGAAATCGGGGTCACTCAGCTAGCGAGTGGCAGAGCTGGGATTCAAGATTCTAAAGTTCATGTACTTAACTTCATTTCATTGCTCCTGCAACAGGAACCCATGTCGGAGGAGGTTCATTTATTCATGTATTCATTCATTCAGAAAATTTTTGAGCTACCACAGCATGTAAAGATACCACAGTGCATAAAATATCACCCCTGCTCACAGTTAAGTATGTCATCCAGTAGAGAAATCAGCAAGTCAACAGTTACAAAGCAGTGTGGTGAGCTGCTCTAGGTGGGTCATATGCTGTGGGTACAAGACAGAGGTCATCCAAGTGCACTCTCTAGGGTGGGGGAGGTTTTATGAAGACACTGGACTCTGAATCCCAAAGGGTGAATAGGAGTCAATCGGAAGAGAGAGGGAACCGTGTTCTAGAAAGGCCTCCAGACATGGGAAACTATGATAAATGCAGAAGATTGAAGAGTCTGGCCATGATTAGAGCATAGGGTGTCTTTATGCACATTGTGTGTGTGTGTGTAGGTGTGTGAAGGTGTGTACTGTGTGGGGAAGGGAGCATTGAGGAATGGAAGAGGAGATGAGATGTTCACGGCCAGATCATAAGGGTCTTGAATGCCATGCTAAGAACGGAGTCAGCATTTCAGCCTGAAGGTAATGGAAAGTCACCAAAAGATTTTATCTTGATGTGATTTAATATCTATATACAGACAACTTTTGCAGTAGTGTGGAGCTTGCATTGAAAGGGGAAGGAATAAAATTCATAATGATTTCAAAAAAGAAATGGCCTGTTTCTCCAATTAGAATAGTTTTCATAAATATTGACCATCATTAGACACCCTTTCCAGGAAGAAGAAACAAGGTAGACTGAGCCAGCAAACCCTCTCGAGACCCACCTACTCTCAGGGGTGCCAAAAGGTCTTCCCTGTAAGACGCCTTACTACTGCCTGGGACCCCTTCATCCTGGCCACAGCTTTATTGGACCAGAGTGGGGAGACATCTGATCTAAGGCAGCCTATCCAGGACCTAAAGTGTCACATGTGGTGTGGTTTGGGGCAAAACTGCCTGTCAATAATGATAATGACTTAGTCCATTCATCAAATCCTATTCTGAGGGGTTTGAACAGGAGACACAGAAAGAGGATTGAGCAATGGCTAAAGGAGCAGAAGTTGAACAAATTTCTAAAAACAAAGACCGAGAGTATCTGGCCATGGTTAAAGGGCTCTCATGCTACTGAGGGACACCCAGAATAACCTGGCCACTAGACCTTTCCATTCCTGAACCACTTCCATTCTGGGTGAGCTCCCTCTCTCTAAGGCTGGCCTCTAGGGTGGAGAGTCCTTTGTCCTTGTTTCTAGGTTTTTCTGACAACAGTGCCCTGTTAAGCCAAGCAAGCGTGCCTCTGCTCCTCGTCACTAAAGAAGGACAGTGGACACCCATTGGTATCAAGGAATCCAGACCCAGGTTGAGATTTGTTGACGCAGTCAGACCCATGAGCAGTTTAGTGACTGTCCTTTAATCTCTCACTGTGCAGTCTCCTGGTCTGGAGGAAGACGGGACAGGGTCCACACGTCCTCATCCGGGGTGACAAGTCTATGGAAGATGTCACAGAAGCACCTCGAGCAGGGTCAAGAAAACATGGAGCCCAGTACCAGGGACTAAGAGTCAACCTGTAGGTGTGGAAACAACAAGCCCCACTCTGGTGGTCCCTCTGCAGCTGGGAAGAGCCAAGCGCACAAGCAGTGGTCCCAATGGGCTCTGGAAAGGCACACCTGGAGCTGTGGGGCACAGAACCCCAAGGCGCCACCAGGCCTGAGTACCAGCCAGCATTTTATCCCACGGACGTTGCTGTCTGCTGACTCTGCGGGTCGCAGCGATCAGCTCTGTCTGAACAAGAGACTTCTCTGGTCTCCGAGAAGAATACTGTCTACATCGCCTCTTCCTGTCTTCAATAAATACTAAGTTCCTCCTGCGCCTAGTGGGATTATTCTGAACCATTTTGGGAGAACTGCCCCCACCAAAGTATGAAGGTCTTCGAAAGGACAGATATGACTAATGATCCCAAAACACAACCGAGGACACTTTCTTCTTTAATGAAGTTATTTACTCTCATTCCTTTGGTTCTTGAAGGAAAGATAATGGCAGGAGATTGTTTTCCTAGCCTTTCCGTTTATTAGCCCCTTTGGATAGCAGACGCCTGTTCTGAATTACTCAAATATGCCCAGAACTCAGAAGCATGCTTCTGATTATGCCCTTTTACACATTTAATGTGGAAAAACCTCACTAACAAGAAAATAGGACCGCGCAGCGAGAATGAGCTTCCTTCCTCCTGCGAGTGAGCGGGGTGTGCGCCCGTGTCTCTCCTAGCTCTGCCGCCCAGCTGTTCCGCAGCTGCCTGGGGGTGCCCAGCCCTGCAGCTGTCCGCCTACCCTGCTGGGGTAGTTCTTCCCACGCTGGCGGAGCCACCCCTGCAAGGCAAGGGGTTGTTGACGTGTACTCTGCAGGAAAGGCAGGGCTCCGACCACTGATGCGGCACCCCACCCTGTCGTGGTCGCCTCCTCTTCCCCCTGTGGGTAAAGGAACGAGTCCGTACCTAGAGCTTGGGTTGGGGGATGGCCAAAGGCGCGCCGGCGACACTAGACCCTGGACCGCTGAGATTGGCAGCAGCTTGTTGGTCACGTGTTCTCAGCGCAGGCGAGGAGGAATCCACCTGCCACGCGGAGCCTCGCAGGGGTTGCCCTGGGGCACGGTGAACCAGCGTGAACCAGCGGAGCCGAGGAGGCCAGGTTTTGTACTATGAAGAGGTTGGGCTGCCCTCTTGTACCCAAGGGAGGATGCGATTGGCTTGTTGGCCTAATTCCGTGGGCTCGCCGGGACTTTAAAACCTGATACTCAAGGCTAAGCAGGCTTGTTTGGCTAAGGCAGCTTATCCACAGGAACAGAGTGGGGAGGGAACTTGTGGTTAGACCATTCAAGGCCCTTCTGGTTTCAGATGTCAAGACACCACATAGTACTGGACTGACTTTGAGGCCCGTAACACACACCCTTCACCACATCTCCTTCCTTTCCATCTTCTGTGCTCAGGATACGGATTTCTCTGAAATCTCTTTCTATATCTCTTTCTGTTCTTCATTGGGCTATACTAGTCAATGTCCGAGAATTGTTTCCTACCTAAATGGCAGGACTCCGAGCCCTCGGGGCAGGAGTGTTTTCTAAGGGAGACTGAGACAGATGGTATACCCGGAGGTAAATACACACATTTAAGGCAGAATTCCACAAGGCGGCTGTGTGCAGGAGTCTTGCCAATTGAAGCAACAGAATCCTTACTCTTACGTCAGTTAAAGCCTTCGAGATTCAGGACTATATACAGCTTTACGTGGAGGAATTGTGGGAACTTTATTAAGATGCAACATGCTGGATGAGAATGACTTAGTCCTGCTCTATAACTAGCTCTCATTTAATTTACCGTGCTTTGGTAATTTCCATGAATTACACAGACACACACATGGAACCAAAGGCACTTGTTGCACTATCAATGGTGGGATTTCTGTGGGGTGGCATTATGGGATTTCTTCTTTTTTTACATGTATTTGGAAATGATTATAAATGTATAGTATAAATATATAGGAAGTAGCAAAAATGGGGTAAAGATGTCCCGTGTACCCTTCACTAGGTTTCCCTCAATGGTACCCCCTTCTCTTTGCTTACTTTTTCTTTTCTTCCCATCTGTACACTCCCCCAGCTCTCCACCCCCCCCACCGCTTTCCTGCCTTCCTTTCTCCTTTCTCTCCTTTACCATCACCATATATTACCTGCATAACAAGGGAAAGAAATGATTAAGAGCAATGTCAACAACGTTAATCACACCCACATGGTGGTTAGCTTCCTCAGATAGCATCTGCACTGGGGGAGGGTTGGGCTGGGCTCTCACAGCTTCCCTCCACCTTCAGGCTGGGGTACCGCAGCGGGCAGCTGCATCCTCAGGCTCTAATTGCATTTGGTTCCTTACTGTGGAAGGTTCTCTCGCCCTTCCATGTGTCCTGAGCTTCTCCAGCTGTCTGCGCAGCTTGGTGGAGAAGGGGATCGTGCTCTAGCTGCTGCATTTCTCCGTCCTGTGGGTCTAGGTCCCCACCCCCATGGTTGCCAGGGCTCAGGCACCAGGGCAGCGCAGGGCAGTACAAGAACGCTCTCAACCCCTTTCAGCGGGATCACTCATTCCAGCCTAGATACTTTCTGTGCAACTTACTGAACAGACACCTCCTCTTGGTCTCCAAGAGCTCAGGAGGAGCTCTGTGACAGGCCAGCGGGATCACTGCCTGCCCCTGGCTGTGGGAGTGACCAGAGTGACAGCAGATGGCAATTCTCATTTTCCTTCTCTCCATCGATGCCGTGGATAGGATCACTAGTCCCTCCTGGTGTGAAATTCAAAATGTTCTTGTTTACTGCTCTGTCTTAACATTTTTCTCTTCTTTCTGACTTGGATAGCTCTCAGATTTTGGAATAACTTCTTAGGGAATTGTCCAAGAATCCTCTTTTCTAAAAGTCACTCGGAACAAGACAGGGGCGCCTGGGTGGCTCAGTGGGTTAAACCTCTGCCTTCGGCTCGGGGCATGATCTCAGGGTCCTGGGATCAAGCCCCGCATCAGGCTCTTGGCTCAGCAGGGAGCCTGCTTCCCTATCTCTCTGCCTGCCTCTCTGCTTACTTGTGATCTCTCTCTGTCAAATAAATAAATAAAATCTTAAAAAAAAAAAAAAAAGAAGAAGAAGAAGAACAACAACAAGACAGATTACCCCATCTGGGACGTCAGGGCAGCTGGCGGTCTTGCGGGATGATGTTTCAGCCTTTGGCATGTAACTATGGCATGTCAACGCCAACACCAGCACCAGGCCGTACCGCTGCGATATGAGCCAGAACTTTCGCCCGGAGACACTGCAGGCCAGAACCTTAAGAGGCTGAGTTCTTCATTCCCCGCCCCAGCCCAGGGCCCCTCTCGCACCCACTAAAACTTGATTTGCAAAAAGGAATTGAGAAAAAGAAAGGGGGTTCCCGATTTCATTGCAAAGTGATACTAAGTGGCTAAGTATGTCACGTGTTTGAATAGCTGAGATTTTACAAAACCAGGAGGCTTGTCGTCGACGGCATCCCGCACAAAACCCCGTACCTGCTCAGAGAGAGCCCGGCACATTGGCTAGGTTTGGAGTCAGCTCCTCTTGGATGAAAATCACGGCCCCAGGATCGGACAGCTGTGTGACCTTGCGGACCGCAATTCCTCAGCCTCAAAAAGAAGCTGATAAGAGTACCCAGGGAGAGAGATTTGTACAAATTGAGGGAGATAAGCATATACTGGGATTGATAGGGGTGCAGGCACACAGCAGACCCAAGGAAATGTCAGGTAGCTGTCACCGTCTTAATAAACACGTGCTGATAATGATGACGGGAGCAAAATCACAGAAAAAAGTTCTCTGCCTCTAGGCAGTTACTGTCCTCAGCCACTCTAGGACTGGCCAGGAGTGAGGTATTTTCAGCTGTGGGCAGTAGGCAGAACTGAGCCAAGGCAGAAGGAAAGTACCCCAGGTCATTGTAGCTAGATATCTGGGCTGCACATAACAAACTCTTGCTGGCTAAGAAGCAAACTTGAGTTGTGCTTCCTTTTCATCATTGATGACCTGTCCTGAGACATTGCATGGAAACCAAGTTTTACACACAACCGTCTATTAAACTCGCAAGGGAATTTCCCATTTTTAAGAGACTCTTTCCAGTTAGTCTTTTTAGAATATAAATTATGAATATGTTTATTAAATGCAAGAGATTGTTCGGTTTCTTTAAAAGAGGGCATCCTGAAAGATTTCTTTTTTTTTAATTGCCACTATGTCAATAGCATTTTTATAGATGTAACTAAGTGGGGAAAATGATCCTCTTCACATCCGAACCCAGGACTCCTAGGGAGGGAACATTTTTGCTCAGGAGAACACATTGATAAGCCACTTCGGGATACAAAATAAGACTCAGAAGATTAAAGCAAGAGCAGCAGCCAAATGTCACAGCGTTGACAAAAAGCAGGCATAAGTGTCCGACTCTTGATTTTGGCTCAGGTCATGATCTCAGGGTGTCGAGATTGAGCCCTGTGAAGAGCAAGGACCCTGGGCTTGTTGAGCAACTCAGCGTGGGAGGAATAGTAGGGGTGAAGGTTAAGTTTATGTGTCCACTTGCCTGGGCAGTTGGGTTCCCCAATAGGTGGTCAAACATTACTCTGGATGTTTCTGTGATGGTGTTTTGGATAGATTAACATTAAAATCAATGGGCTTGTGGCTCCTGGGTGGCTCAGTCTGTTGGGTGGCTGCCTTCAGCTTGGGTCATGATCCTGGAGTGCCAGGATCGAGTCCCACATCAGGCTCCCTGTTCAGTGGGGAGTCTGCTTCTCCCTCTGACCCTGTCCTTTCTCATGCTCTCTCTTACACAAGCACTCTCTCTCAAATAAATAAATAAAATCTTTAAAATCACTGGGCTTTGAGTAAAGTACGCGGTCCGCCCTTGTGTGGGTGGCTCTCTTTTTATCAGTTGAAGAGCTGAATAGAACAAAAGACTGCCCCTCCCCCACCTCAGTCAGAAGGAATTCACCAGCAGGTGGCCTTCCTTCCTGAATCTCCAGTCTGATAGCTTTAGACTTCAACTGCAGATCTTGGACTTGCCGATCTCTGTAAGTGTATGAGCCAATTCCTTAAAATAAATTTCTCTTGATAGATAGATTGATCCTATTAGTTTTGTTTCTCTGCAGAACCCTAATACAACCAGATGTATAATATTAAATGTGAGGTTGTGCTTCCGCAAAGTCTATCTCCGCTCCATTTTCTCAAACACATTCAGTCTGCAGCCCACCTACATGCCTTGTTCAAGTGATTCTGTGTATATCTGTGTGTGTGCGCGCATGTGTGCACGTGTGTGTGACCCAAAGGAACGAGCT
Source organism: Enhydra lutris kenyoni (assembly GCF_002288905.1). Taxonomy (NCBI): domain Eukaryota; kingdom Metazoa; phylum Chordata; class Mammalia; order Carnivora; family Mustelidae; genus Enhydra; species Enhydra lutris. The sequence goes on along the minus strand of NW_019154133.1, from coordinate 10,203,393 downwards.
AAGTTCTGTGTCTGGGTTGTCATAGAACCGAACAAAAACAGCACCTGACGATGGCAAGATGACCCTCAGCCTGAACCAATCCAGGAAAAGCAAGAATGTGAAGCCAGATTCCATGAGAAAGAGCCTTTCTGTTGCCTCCCCAGGAACTCACATACCTTCAGGGAGAGCGATAGGTCCACAGTGTTCAGCCAAACTCAAGGAGCTCTTAAAAGATGGGGCAAGGAAATTGCCCCTCCCTCTGCCTCCACCCCCGCCCCCCACCAACCTGGACATCTGCGTTCCATAAAAACCAAAACATTTATTGCGTTTAAATTCAGACTACCTTCCTATTAATCATCTTCAGCTAACATGTTAAGAAGCAGAGCTAGATGATAAAATGTTGCTAGTGACCACAGCTTGCTTCTAATTATTCATACTCCTCTCTGAGATTTAAGGGGGAAACACACCAGATAAATCAAACAAGTAAAATAAAACACGAAGAAAGGCAATGTGCAAAAGAGGATGAGTAAAGCATCTTGAGTCTGTAAAAGAGGAAAATGAAAAACACCTCCCACTCTGGTCCTGGGCTCTCCACTGCGAATGTTCCTGCTGGGCGCATCGGTGGCCCCCTGGCCCAGGCAAGGGTGGAAGGAGAAGAGGAGCCATCTTGGATATTGCTGGATGGGGGCCACCCCCCACGGGGCTAGCATGGAGGCCCATTCCCAGGGGTTAGCAGAGAGAACCAAGGTCCTTAAGATGGCATGAGATGACAGAGATGCCCAACTAACTAAAAATAATTATCTGGAAAAAATGACATTGTAGGTGTCAAGGAGAAGGATATGGATCAGGATGAACTTCACGTGTATGTGTCTTAAGGGAGGAAGAAACATTCACCTGGGGACTGACCAGTGCTCTTTAGTCCAACAGAATTCATTTCTGAAGTGTTTCTTGACAGGTGCTTGGACCAGTTTGCAGTATGCTAGGTGCCTGCCGCTGACAGTGGCCTTTTCTAGTTGCTAGGAAACCAAAGGAGAAATGATGGTGTTTGGTGCTCTCAGACGAAAACTCCCCCCCCTCCGCAGAGCTCGTCACACCATTCTCTTCATCCGGAAGTTTGAGAGGGGCCTGACATTGTTCTTAACTGCCTGAATTTAAATCCAAATTCACACTAATTATTATTATTATTTTTTTATCTCTAAACCTTGTTACACAGAGTAAGTCTGTATGTGACTCAGAGGCCAAATGAGAGAAATGTGAGCTTTATGATTTATTTTTAAAACCCAAAACAGCACATTCTCAGGGTTAAGTAGAAAGGTCACAACCAATAAAAGCATCTAATCAGTCTCATTAGTATGTTCCTTTAGCCACATTTCTCTTACTCAATAGAGCATGTCTCCTCTGAAGAACTGGATTTCACAATAACACATGCAAAGACCGGAGGACTCTCTGTGAGGCAGCCAGGACCCGTCAGCCTGGGGAGCCTCCGCCTCAGAGGGAGAAGAAGGAGACGAAAATGTCTAAAAGGAGCTTCAGCCCTCTGACATGTGCCCAGACCTGCCAAGCTTAATAAAGTTTCAACAAGGTACCCTTACGGGCGACCTTGTACCAAATGAAGGGCTCATTCTGATCCTGTGGGATGTGGAACAGGATTTCTTTCAAGAACCAGTTAGACTTTGTCCACAGTTGGTCTTGGAAAGAGAAAGGCTCTGGCCCTCCCCTCAGTGATGGTAGACTTCTGCTTGTTACCACGGAAAATCCTGGGCCCAAGTATCCAGAAGCAACTGGCAGTCATTCGCCTAATAATCAAAAGAGTTAATACAGTTTTAGTATCTCAAGCTTCTGTGGAATGAAATACAGTGTTTTTGTGACTTACGGATCCTTACCAAATCTAGATTAAAATCTTCCTCCAAGGGATCATAAAGTCTTTCCTCTGTGTTCCTGGCCACTGCTTCTCTCTATCTCCTTTATGCTCCCTCCTCCTCGATCTTATATTAAATGGGTGCTCTCCTCCACTGCCATCCTTTCCCTAGGAAATGCCATCCAGTCCTGTGACCTTAAATATCGTTTCTGTGCTGTTAACTCCCACAGGTAAATTGTCAGACCAGGATTCTCCTCAGACTCTGAATGTGAGTATCCAACTTCTGGCTTGATACCTCCGCTTGATTTAGAACTTCACATGTCCAACACAGAAGAATTCTTGACTTTCCCTCCAGATCTGTTTTCCTATCGGGAAGTGGCATCAGCATTCATTCCTTTGCTCAAACTAAGCCTAGGAGGCATCCGTGAGTCCTCCCTTTCCTTCCCTCTCTTCATCTAGTCCATTGTCAGATCCTCTCGGTTCACTTCTAAAATGTGTCCCAAATCCCTCCTTTCCTTCCGGTGCCACCTGAGTCTATGCCAGCATGCTTTCCTGACTTGAACCGCCTTGCTAGCCTCCTCAGTGGTTATCCCCCTTAATGCATTCTCCACCAAGCAGTCAGAGGGAGTTTTTAAGCATGTAAATCAGATAATAACACTCTGTTGTTTGCAACCCTCCAGGGAACCTGTGTTCCCACTGAAGATGTAGAAAGCCACAGGAAAACAGAGCTCCCCTAACAATGCACACACAGCAGGTAATCTACACAATCATAATTTTCTCGAACCCATCAAGAAGCTCCAGTCACAAGGCAAGCAAATAAATGAAATCCTAAAGAGGGACAAGCCCTGTGAGGGAAGATGGGACACAAATATTGTTTACCTCTGACAGACCAAGGATGGGGGGGGCTACCTTAGAAGCGGGTGCGAAAAAAAAAAAGATCTAAAATTGTGACATATTCTTAAAAGTCAGTGCGGGCTAGCTTGTCAGTTTGGAATAAGTAGGATCACCAGACACAAGGAAAATTGGCACTCACCCACAAGCTCTTTACCATGGTTTCCACACAGGGCTCATGAGGAGAATTGGGGAAAGAACAAGGGACCAGAAACAGATCCTCTTTGGGGTATGAGTATAGCTGAAGTCCCAACCAAAAGGATAAGGTTGCCAGATTGGATTAAAAAATGAGACACAAGTATATGCTGTCTATAAGAAACCCACTTTAAAAACAGGGAAATACAAACTGATTAAAAGTGAAAGGATGGAAAAAAAGATATACCACAAAATTACTACTCACTATAATCAGCACTGGTTACATTACTATTAGAATATCAGTATTTCAGAAACAAAAGAAACTTACCTGGAATAAGGAAACACATTGCATAATGACGAAGTAGTCAGTTCATCAAAAAGTGGGGGGCCTGGGTGGCTCAGTCAGTTAAGGGTCTGCTTTCGGCTCAGGTCATGATCCCAAGGACCTGGGATTGAGCCCTGCATCAGGCTCCCTGCTCAGTGGGGAGTCTGCTTCTCCCTCTCTCTCTCTCTGCTGCTACGTCTTCTTGTTATTGTGCGCACTCTCACTCTCTCTCCCTCTCTCTCTCTCTGTGTCAAATAAATAAATAAAATCTTAAAAAGAAATTAAAAAGAGATATAACAAACCCAAATGTGCATGCACCTAACAGAGCTTCAAAATATATAAGCCGATTGAACAAAAAGAAAAACTAGATAAATATATAATTATAATTGGAGATTTTGACATTCCTCTCTGAGTAAGTGATAGAAAAAGTAGACAGAAAATTGTAAGGCTATAATGACCCATGCTACTAAAAACATTGGTCTAATTACATTTAGAGAGCACTTTAACTAATAACATCTGAATACATATTCACTTGATGTGCTTAGGAAATATTCACCAAGACAGACCATATCCTAAGTCACAGAAAAGCCCCACAATTTTTTAAAAATTAAAATCATATAACTGTCTGTTCTCTGACCACAGTGAATTAAAAGTAGAAATCAGTAACAGGAACATATCTAGAAAAAAATCACAAAACACATTCTATTAAACAATATCCTGCTAAATAATCCTTGGTTAAAAGAGGAATTCACAAGAAATGTTAGAAAATACTTTAATATGATTAAAAAGAAAACATAGCAAAATTTAAGGGATGCAGTTAAAGTTGTTCTTAGAAGGGAATTTATAACATTAAATGTTTACATTAGGAAATAAAAAAGAGCGGCGCCTGGGTGGTTCAGTCTGTTAGGTATCCGACTCTTGATTTTGGCTTAAGTCATGATCTCAGGGTTGTCAGGTCGAGCCCCGTGTCAGCTCCACACTGAGTGTAGATCCTGCTCAAGATTCTCTCTCCCTCTTTCTTGGCCTCCTTCCTACCCAGCCCTAACATGTGTACACACTCTCCCTTAAAAAAAAAAAAAAAAAAAAAGGTAAAAAAAAAAAAAAAAAGAAAAGAAAAAAGATTTCAAATCAATAATGTAAGTTTTGCCCTTGAGAAACTAAAGAAAGGAGAGCAGATCGAGCTCAAGCAAGCAGAGGAAAGGAAACAACAAGAATAAGAACATATATCAAGTAAAAGGAAAATCAATAGAAATCATCAATGAAACCAATAGCTGGCTTTTTGAAAAGAGCAATAAAATTGATAGACTTGGAACCAGTCTAATTAAGAGAAAAGAGAAATTTTTAAAGAAGACAGAAACTGCTAATATCAGGAAGAAAGGAGAGGTCACTATAAATCTTACATATATTAAAAAGATAATAAAATGTTGTGAACTATATATCAAAAAGTCTGATAAATAAAGTCCTTGAGTGGCTCAGTTGGTTAAGTGTCTGCCTTTGGTTCAGGTCGTGATCCCAAGGTCCTGGGATGGAGACCCACATTGAGCTCCTTACTCAACGGGAAGCCTATTTCTCCCTCTGCCTCCTGCTCCCCCTGCTTGTGTTCTCTCTCTTTCTGACAAATAAATAAATAAATAAAATCTTAAAAAAAAAATTAAAGCCCTTGAAATCACAAACTACGAATCTCATTCAAGAAGAAATAGATGGCTAGAGTAGTCCTGTATCTATGAAAAAGTTGGAATTTTTGGTTAAAAACCTGCTCACAAAGGAAACTCCAGGCCCAGATGCTTTATTAGTAAATTCCACTAAACAATAAAGAAAGAAATAATACCAACTATACACAACTCTTCCAGAGAAAGTGGAAAGTGGAGGGGTCCCTGGGTGGCTCAGTCAGTTAAGTGTCTGCCTTCGGCTCAGGTCATGATCCCTGGGTCCTGCGATCGAGTCCTGCATTGGGCTCACTGCTCAGCAGGGAGCCTGCTTCTCCCTCTCCCCTTGCTCTCTCTCTCTCAAATAAGTAAACAAAATCTTTTTAAAAAAGGAAATGGAAGGAATATTTCCCAATCTATTTTATGAACCCAGAATTACCCTAATACTAACCTAGACAAAGACACTACAAGAGAAGAAAGCTACAGGCCAGTATCCCTCATGAAGATAAATTCAAAATTTTAGCAAATGAAATCCAAAAATATATAAAAGAAATAATATATCATGATCGACTAAGATTTATTCCCTAGGTAACGGGGTCATCCAACAATAAAAATAGCCAATCAACTTAATCAATGCAATATTAAAAAGAAAACTAAAACTAAAACAAATCTATGATTAACTAAATAGATGCACCCAAAAAAGGGAAAGAGCACTTTACAAAATCCAACACTCATTCCTGAGAAAAAACCTCAACAACCCAGGAATAGAAGGGAAATTCCATGTTCTGATAAAGGGTATCAATGAAAGACCTACAACTAACACCAAAATTGATGATGGAAGACTGCATGCTGTCCCCATAAGGTGAGGAACAGGGCAAGAATGTCTTTTCTCTCCATTACACTGTAGCCAGTTCAATAAAACAAGACAAAATGTAAAAGATTGGAAAAGAAGGAATAAAAGTCCTTTTGCAAAAAATGTCATTAGAATAAGTGAGTTTAGCAATGTTGCAGCTGCAAGGTCAATATGCAAAATTCAATTGTATTTCTATATCCTAGCAACGAATTATCAGAAATTAGAATTATAAAGAACAAAATCATTCACAATTGCATCCCCCAAAGTGAAATATTTAGGCTGTAAAACCTATAGACTCAAAATTACAAAGTTTTGCTGAGAGAAAATTCAAAAGATATAAACCAATGGAGAGATAGGTCTATGGATTTAAAAAAAATTGATGTCAATTCATCTCAAACATATCTATAGATTTGACGCAATCTTGTTCAAAACCCCAGCATGCTTCTTTCGTAGAAATTGACAGGCTGATTCTAAAATCTACACAGACATTTGCAGTATTTGGAATAGCCGAAAACAACTTTGAAAAAGAACAAAGTTGGAGGACTAGCACTAACTGACCTCAAGACTTATTATAAAGCTACAGTAACCAAGACAATGTGGTATCAGCGTCAACACAGACAAATAGATCAATAAAACTGAAGACAAGGCCTATTATAGGCACGCCTTTGCACCCTTGTAAAAAATCAGTTGCATAGACATATGCAAAGGCAATTCAGTGGAAAAAGATAGTTTTTTCAACAAATGGATATCCATATGCAAAATGAACTTAGATTCACACCTCATATCATATGCAAAAATTAACTCAAAATGGATTATGGATCAAATATAAAACCCAAGACTGTAATACAGCTAGAAGAAAACATAGGGGAAAATCTCTCTAACCCTGAACTAGGTAAAGAGTCACAGGGGTGCCTGGGTGGCTCAGTTGGTTAAGCAGCTGCCTTTGGCTCAGGTCATGATCTCAGGGGTCCTGGGATTGAACCCTGCATTGGGCTCCCTGCTCAGTGGAGAGCCTGCTTCTCTCTCTCTCTCAGTGTCCCCTCCCTTGCTTGTGCTCTCTCTCTCTCTTTCAAATAAATAAATTAATTAAATGTTTAAAAAAAAAAACAATGGTTGCAAGGGTGAGATTGGGGGAGGGGGTTGACAAAGTGTCCCAAGGGAACTTTGTGTGGCAATGGCAAAATCATATGTCTTGATGTAGTGATATATTCCATGACATTTGTACACCCATCAAACATCACATTGTACACACCACATTTCCCAAAGACTATGATGAGAGAAGGTGGGACTGACTCCAGGTTAGCCATTTGCAAGGGGGTATAAGGGACAAGAGGCTGAGCAACTGCAGAAATGAAGAAGGAGAAATTCAATCAGGGCTTCTGAGAACCCAGCCGATAGCTCGTAAGATGACCAGAAGTCCTTATCAGAGTGGTACATGAGAAGCTTTGTTCCTGTGTTCCCTGTGAACTCAGAGAAAACTCAACCCAAGGGAGGGAACCCTGTCCGGTGAGAGCAAGAGTCACCTTACTTTCCTCTTGGTCTTCGATTCACAGTTAAATTTAATCCTAATGCCTCAATAATTCGGTGCTAATTGTGCTGCTGCCCTTTCATAAAATACAGACCAAACTCATCTGAACTTTACCTCCGGATGTGCGCGCTGCCAAGACAATGGGCCACAGTGAATTGATGTCATTTCTAACTAGGATTTGCAAGCTCTAAATAAGTATGAAGGACGAGATGATCTGAAAAGAAAGACCTCATCATATCTGATGAAGTTAGTAATGTCTAAGACACTACCTTTAAAAATTAATGACAACTGAGAGGTAGTTTGGTAACAACATTAGGAATCAGACGACTTGGGTTTTAGATTTGGCTCCAAAATTAACAAGCTGTATGACCTTGAGAAAATCACTCACCAATATACAGAACAAAAGGATCAGGCAAGGTGCTGGCTAAAATTCCTTCCGATTTTACATATTTATCTTCTTGAGGATTTGTATCCAATCTCAGGCCCTTCTCAGTACAGACTTATAACAAGCACTTCATAAATGGTATTGAATTAAACTGAGGTGAACATTAGGAAACCAAACAGAAAACACACAGTTATCCTTGAAAGAAGTCATGGGTCACACCTGGGCACACACGTGATACCAAAGATCATCTCAAAAGAATCACCAGACTCCTGTCTCTCTCCCCCTCTCCTTCTCTCCCTCTCTCTGTGATCTCTCTCTCTCTCTGCTCCCTTTCTCTGGTTTCTCTTGCTTTCTCTGGTCTCTCTCTCTCTGGTCTCTCTTTAAAAGCCTTCCAACTGATTAGGTCAGACCCACCCAGGATACTTTACTTTGAAAGATTAGGTACTTTAATTACATCTTTGAAACCTCTTCACAGTGGCATCTCCATTAGGTTTGGTTGAATAACTGGGAAAAGTGTGTGTGTGTGTGTGTGTGTGTGTGTGTGTGTTACGGAAGTTTCCCTTTTATTTCCCAGCTATCGTGAGAGAATCTCTCTAGTAACCTACTCTACTAGAAGCATACTAGGGAAGGAATTCTGGAAAAGACTGTAGTTTACCCCGGCCAGTCTCACACACCACCAGTGACTAAGACCACCTCCACACACCAGTGACTAAGACAGCATTATGGAAGAAACTAGTATTTACAGCCGCACCACAGCAACCACCAGAAGGCAGCACAGTGTAGTCGTTAAAATACCAGCACTTGAAACCAGTTTGCCTGGGTTCAAAGCTCAGCTTGTGGATAATATTATTCTTGGCAAGTGTCTTAATCTCTCTTTGCCTCCGTTTCTTCTTTAGTAAAATGAAAGAGGTTAAAGAGCACCTAACTTTCATAGAGATGCTGGGGGACTAAATTGAAACATTGTGTGGACAGGGAAGAAAAGATCGCAAGGCTAGTACCGAATAAGCATGCGCTATCATTATCGTGTGCTTCGCGCTTTGCATACGTTTCCTCACTTAAAACCTCACTTCATCATTAATAAATATTACACATCTACTGTGCAGCCACTGGTGACAGAACAAAGGACAACAGCCTCGGTCCCTGCCCTCAAGGAGTTTGCAGTGAACAAGTAAGTGGACACAGAAGTCATTCTAACACAACGTGATACGCACTATCAAATTCACCATAACCCAACGAGGTGGGTAATATTATCATTCTTTTATAGATGAATGAGCCAAAATTTGTGGAAATTAAGGAGTTAGCTCAGAATTATATAGCAGACTAGTTTGCCAGGGCTCCTGTAACAAGGGACCACATACTAGGTGGCATAAACAACAGAAACCTATTGTCTCACAGTTTTGAAGGCTTGAAGTCCAAGGTCAAGGGGTCAGCCTTACTTCTGAGGGTTGTAAGAGAGAATCTGCTCCATGTCTCTCTCTGAGCTTCTGGTTTGCTGGCGATCTCTGCAGCCCTAGGCTTATAGAAACCTCACCCTGATCTCTGCCTTCACCCTTACACACAACGTGTTCTCTGGGTGCGTGTGTCTACGTCCAAATTTATCATGATTTTATCATTACTCCCTTATTGCTTATACTAAATATTGGTGAGATAGTGCTTAGGCCAGTGTATTTATATGATCTGTAATATTCCTAACCATCATTTTAAAACTTCAGTTCCATACTTTTGGCATGTATGACTTGCAATCTATGTCCGTAAAGAAAAGTGTTTTCAACATCCATGTCAGAGAAGGCCATATGGAACCTATTGATAAATACGTGGAGAATTGAACCATAATTCTAATATCTTTAAATAGGGAATGGGTCTAAAGACTAATGAACCAATTATAATCAATAAAAATGCATTTATTAGCTTCTGTCACTTGAAAGATTTTTAGGGAAGATTTAGGTTCTTTCACTTAGAAAGAACTCAAGTATACATTTAAAAAATGAATAAATAAGATCTATGCACTTCTATTTTATCACCAGTGACCATTTAATTAAAGTCTTTGCTTTCTACAAAAGTATGAATAACAACCGCTATTCATGTTTCAAAAAAAATTAGCAGGCTCTGGGGTTTTGTTTTATACAAGAATATGAAAATTCATAATTTTGCTAAAAGTCTTTCCTATTGTAGATATTACTTATTGTTTTGTCTTTAACCCTGACTCTTCATTCATTCTAATGTGTCCACAAAAGCAGGACAAATGCTCGCTCAATGACTACATGAAGGCCAGGCCTCGCCATTGAGATGGCCAGTAAAAATCCCACCCAGTTCAGACACAGGGGAATAGGTTTAACCATGCCATGAATATCGTACATCATAGTGGCTAAACGTTTTGGGTTTAAAATCAGAAGGACTTGAATTTGAATCCCAGTTCTGCCACTTACCTGCTGTGTGAGTTGGGGCAAGTTACTTAACCTCTCTGAATTTCATTTGCAATGTAAATACCATATTTATACTTGCTTCATAGGACTGCAAAAACATTAAATAAGGTGATGGATATAAAGCATTTAGCATCCGGATAAAATAAGGGTTTAATAAATGATAACTATTATTAAATACTTCATGAAGGGAAAGTTTGAGTTATGGAATTTTTATTACAAATTTATTGCTTTAATACATATTTAGTAATGGGGTGTCTGGGTGGCGCAGTTGGTTAAGTGTCCACCTTTGGCTCAGGTCATGATCTCAGGGTCCTGGGATGGAGCCCCGCATCAGGCTCCTGGGTCAGTGGGGAATCTGCTTCTCCCTCTTCCCCAGCCCCTCCCCACGGCTTGTGCTTGCTCTTGCTCTAATAAATAAATAAATAAATAATCTTTAAAAAAAAAAACAACAGTAACTAAATTATGCACAATATCTAATTATCATAATTTTTGACATAATTATCTACAGACTTTTTAAAAAAAGATTTATTTATTTGAGAGAGAGCAAGCAGGGGAAGGGGCAGAGGGAGAAGAGAGAATCCCCCGCTGAGCACGGAGCCTGACACAGGGCACAATCCCACAACCCCAAAATCATGACCTGAGCTGAAATCAAGAGTCGGGCGTTCGACTGACTAAGCCACCCAGGCACCCCTCAAAAGACATTTCTGAAAACTTATTTAGTTCAAGGCACTCAGGGCCCTGAGCTAAAGAAAGGAGGGGAGAATAATTATTTAGTTGGAGAAATAGGTCTTAATATAACCTAGCAAAACTCTTGAAAGGATGTCCTTAAATGACTATGTAAAAATGACTTGAATCAGCCTTTCAGCTGTTTGTATGTCAGCTGGAGCATATAAGTACCTGGAAAAATTATTTTCCTGAGCAAAATAATAATCTTTCATGTATACGTAAGTATACACTACTAAAGGTCTATGAAAAGTCGTTTTATTACAGAGACTACCAAATTAAATTCTAGCTAGTATCTGTGTGGATGTCACGAAATTGAAAATGAGCAGTCCGAACTAATGGGGGCTTTCCTCCTTTCGTGTGTTTGAAGGTGTGCAACCTGACATTTATCGGGAGCACACACAGAGACGTGAACAAGTGTGCTCACAGGAGAGCCAGACATTTGGGGTCAGTCACTTTAAATCAAATTAGTGTAAACTCAGCACAAGAAAAACCTTCTCCCCTAGGTAAATGTCTGTGTGAAAGGCTGGTGGGCCGGCCGGCTGCTCAGATTAGAAACATCCTTCCTCCATTTTACGACTGGCAACGTCTAAACTCTGTGTTAGTTAACGTTTTAGGAGTGTGGAGCGATGTTTTTGTTCCCCCTCCTGACAATTCTGGACATACCCCTGGCACAGAGCGTTTCTCAGGTTGACAGGTTGGGGCCGAGCCCTCAAGATACATCTGTTCTTTAGGGCTCAGGAAACGGGTCTTTTTCAAAATTCTGGGTTCCTGTTAACTAGGGACTGTCCCAGATGGAAGAATCTGGTGCCGGGTGTGACGCTGTTCATTTTGTCAGTCCCCTGGCGTGATCATCTCCTTGGGAAGCACTCGGCTATTAGGCATCCAAAGTCAGGGCATTTGAATTCGGGATTCATGGGCATTTGAGCAGGCTGCAGCATAGAGGGAATTCCAACACATTCTCATGACTGAGACACTTTGAGGGCGCCTGGCTGACTAATAGAGAACAGCCCTGACCTTCAACCCTACAAATTCAAATGCAATTTGTCATCCAATATAAAATGAATTTAGCCATGTGTAATCCTGCTTGATGGAGCGATCTTGTCCCAGAAACACTCAGAAACATGAAAGAGGGGCATTGAAAAATCAAATCCACAAAATGCTTGGGAAGACTCATCGATATGCTAATAACAAATTCCTTTTCTACAATAATGGGCAGCCCTGTGATGCCAGCTGGTGGAGGCTTCGTCACACAAAGGGCGGAAGTGGGAGATTGCTGCTTTGTGTCTTCCTTCCGTGGAATTTGAATTTTGTTTTTATACTTATTGTTCACTCTCTCCTTTAATAATTTAAAGTTTATCATCGGAAACTCTGTTGTGGTTACTGTGTTCTACCTCTCTTTGGATAACTGAAGAAGAAAGGTTGAATTGCAATAGTCTTTCTCATGTTTCAGAAACTTCTGCTCTCGCTGAGCACTTCTCTGAGTGAGTCAGGAGACAGGACTGGGGGGACTTCATCCTCTGGGACAGGCTCAGAGAACCAAACCTGAAATTAAAGCACCAAATCACTCATACTCTGTGAGGAGGTGTTCTGGGGCTTTCAGGAATTCCACCTAGGGAGTCTTGATTGCCTCCGCATTATCTCAAAGTGCATTCTTAAAGTAAATCTCCTTTTCACTTCAGTTTCTAACTGGCTTAAGTGTCACTATTAATTGTGTAGCAGATAGAAAGACTGGAATGGCCTGGAAGGCCTGCAAATCATGACATGCATCAAATTCTTTTATTTGATATTTGGAGGTCATTACCAATGTTCATGTGGAAGCTTACAACTACGAAATAGAGCAATCTTGTAAATGGCTACAAATAATTCTCCAGTGGATTCTTTACACAGCATTGATTTACACTTGGATGATAAGAGTAAAGAAGAAAACTCCTGTGCGTTTACTCTGTCTTATTTTGTCTTGAAGTGGTATTTTTGGGGTTTTTTTTTTTTTTTTTTTTTCATTTCTTTCCTTGCAAGATCAAGAAAATATTCGAGGGTGCCTGGGTGGATCAGTGGGTTAAAGCCTCTGCCTTCAGCTCAGGTCACGGTCCCAGGGTCCTGGGATTGAGTCCTGCATCGGGTTCTCTGCTCTGCGGGGAGCCTGCTTCCTCCTCTCTTTCTCTGCCTGCCTCTCTGCCTACTTGTGATCTCTCTCTCTCTCAAATAAATAAATAAAATCTTAAAAAAAAAAAAAAAAGAAAAGAAAATATTCGAAAGTCCCACCCCAATCTTCCAGAAACATCTCTTAAGGCATAATAAGTTATCCTGTCTTGTCCTCTGTAACTGTAAGAGGAGTAGCTGTACCTTCTAGAGTTCTACTGGAATGGGAAACTCAGTGTCCAAAAATTGAACATGACCCAAAGGAATTATTATGCTGTTGAATATGTGGAAATGTGGATCTTTTTCTAAAAAGAGTGGTCACGAAAACTATATTACAAAGCTTCTTTTCCCCTTTTATATATATATATATGAAGCTAGCCCTAAAATATAACAGGAAGAGATTTGCTACATATCTTTGTCATAAACCCTATCTATGGGGGTCCTGTCTTCCTCACCTCCCCACATGCATCTCAGCCTTCGTCACAAACTCCTTATTCCCCCATAATAACAACGTACATGCTCACACCTCCAAGCCATTGAATAGACCATCTCCTTGACCTTCTTTTCTCTTCTCTGCCTCACAAATCCTCCTCCCTGTTGAGGCTCACAAGCAGAATTAGACCCTCTAACTTCTGTGCTCTCACAGAACTGTACACGCTTCCATTTCTGCACTTGAACCTCTGTGTTAGAATTGGTGGCTTGTGGGTCTGTATTTCCCTCAGCGAAGAACCAAAGGGACAAATTATCTTTGTATTCCTAATTTCTATGCCAGTGCCTATCCTTTTCCCTTCCACAACATAGCTAGTGCTAAATCACTCCCTGACAGAAGGAAATCGGCCATAATTAGAGGAACCCATCTTTCTGTCATGCTATGGGCCCAAACTTTGACACTCCTGGAGAAGACTGTAATTTTCATTCGACAAAACCACTGGGATTTGTCTGCAACACTTCCTAATCATTGCCAAATCATTCTGTCATACTCAGCCCGCTCCAGTCCCCAGGCCTCCTCCTCACCTAGTGCGACTGCACTGAATTTGCCACTTGTGGCTCCAGTGTAAATATTCACATCTCCACACGACTGATGTTGGGGAAAAGGAGTCTAAACCACACACGGTGATGCGAATCTGTCACTGTGACTCTTCCCTCACCTGGCAAAATCAGATGTTCCATTTGTTCTTTTTTTTTTTTTAGATTTTATTTATTTATTTGTCAGAGAGGTGGAGGGGAACACAAGCAGGGGGAGCAGCAGGCAGAGGGAGAAGCAGGCTCCCCAATGAGCAAGGAGCCCAATACGGGACTCAATCCCAGCACCTGGGATCATGACCTGAGCTGAAGGCAGACACTTAACCCACTGAGTCACCTGGCAATCCTCCATTTTGTCTTTTTGATAAACAAATAGTGAAGTTAAGTTCAGGTACTGCCTCAAGATATAATTACACATGTTCCAGCTCATTCTAGACCATACACTGCTTGGGAAAAGCAGCTTTTCTTTTCTATCGTCTCACAGAGGGTCCCATGCCCTGGAGTGCAGCAGAGTGGCTGAGAGCATGGGCTTTGGCACAGGACAGACATGGGCTCAAATCTCAGTTTTGCCATGAACTGCCAGTTATGGGACTTCGAGAAAGTTACCTAACCTCCTGAGCTTCACCAAAACATAGATAGAACAATAATAAAAATACCTGAATCCTTGGGCCATTACGAAGAATCAATGAAATCAAATAATGTTTGCTAATTACTTGTTACAGTACCTGACATAGCCTGGGTGGACGACAGTGATTGGTACTAGTCTGCGCGTCCTCTAAATATTCCCTGCTTGGGTCTATCCTCCTCCCATGGGTCTCCGTGGAGATGTCATACTCCTTCTTAGCAACCTAACAACCCTTACAGTTTAGTGTTCTGACTTTGGGTACTACTTCCTTGACAACCAGGGGCAGAGGTAGAGAGGGGACAGTGAAAGTTGCTGTTTTCAAGACAGAGGCATGATCCAGTAAGTCACTCACTCACAGATGACATCTATGGCATGATTCATATGTCTTTTCCTGTGCCAGTGTTGAGCACTGGACAATAGGGCCATGAATAAGGAAAAAACCACTGGGAGGGAGGAGAAAACCACTACGGGGCTGGCAGGGGTGTGTATGTGGAAGGGAATCCTAGACTGTGTGCTCTTTTCTTGAATCAAATATTGGATATTAGTGTCCTTCACTTGGAAACTTAAGGGGGAAAACAAGGGACCAGCGTAAGGTTTCATTTAAGAGACTATGCATCAACATTTAAACTCTGATATGAGCATGTACTTCTTATCTTTCAAAAACATACTAATTTTTTGGGCAGAAGAAATGAACAGACATTTCTCCAAAGGAGACATACAAATGGCCAACAGACACATGAAAAAATGTTCATCATCACTAGCCATCAGGGAGATTCAACTCAAAACCACATTGAGATTCCACCTTACACCAGTCAGAATGGCCAAAATCAACAAGACAGTAAACAGCAAGTGTTGGAGAGGATGGGGAGAAAGGGGAACCCTCTTACACTGTTGGTGGGAATGCAAGTTGGTGTCACTTTGGAAAACGGTGTGGAGATCCCTTAAGAAATTAAAAATAGAGCTACCCTATGACCCTGCAATTGCACTACTGGGTATTTACCCCAAAGATACAGATGTGGTGATCAGAAGGACTATCTGTACCCTAATGTTCATAGCAGCAATGGCCACAGTCACCAAACTGGAAAGAGCCAAGATGCCCTTCAACAGACAAATGGATAAAGAAGACATGGTCTATATATACAATGGTGTATTATGCGTCCATCAGAAAGGATGAATACCCAACTTTTGTGTCAACATGGACGGGACTGGAAGAGATTATGCTGAGTGAAATAAGTCAAGCAGAGAGAGTCAATTATCATATGGTTTCACTCACTTGTGGAGCATAAGGAATAATACAGAGGGCACTGGGAGATGGAGAGGAGAAGTGAGTTGGGGGAAATCGGAGGGGGAGACAAACCACGAGAGACTGTGGACTCTGAGAGACAAATTGAGGGTTTTGGAGGGGAAGGGGTCGGGGGTTGGGTGAGCCTGGTGGTGGGTATTAAGGAGGGTACGTATTGCATGGAGTACTGGGTGTGGTGCATAAACAATGAATTTTGGATCACTGGAAAAAAAATTTTAAAAAAACACAAAAAACAAAAATGTACTCATTTTTCCCTAAGTCAGAATTGTAAACTGTCACCAGGTAGTTGAAGGAATCAGAGCTTTCACCCTGGTGGGACAGAGCTCAGGAATGCTCAGAAAATGTCGCTAAACACACACCTCCCTCCACTCCACCCTAACAACAACAGCTCTGGAAAGAATACTTGAGCTGGGTTCCCGCCCATCCCAGGCCCCCGGAGGGAAAGACCGAGTCTCAGTGGAGGGCGTCCGTGTCATCCCTTCACCTCAGATGCCTTAATCTGCCTCCTAAGAAGATGAAGAGAAAGTGCAGGCACACAGCGGCGGCTGGTGATTTTCTTTGCTGTCAGGAGCCTGCAAGCCTTCTTTCATCTTATTAAAATTACACCCTTTCTGCTAAGATAGAAAAGAAAACCAGGAATTGGTAATTGTATCCCAGTCAAGCCCTTCTAGGACGAGGGTCTAGAAGGGGGAAGTGGCTGACCCGTCCTTCTCTGTTCCCACGCTGTCCGAGACGTGCTTCTATTTCCCACACCACCCGACACCCCGACACTCCGAGGGGGTTGCTCAAGCCCTGAGAGGTGGGAACCATCCTGAAGGATTAAAATACCACCATCAAACACCATGTGGTGGTCACTGTGTTAAAAACTTTACTTACGTTATTTCACTTAACTCTCCTCACACCCCCAAAGGAGTAGGTGTTGTTATTACTTTGGTGTTTTTACAACTCCAGTTTCTAGATGCTCCTTGGGGAGGCAAAGCCAGCAGACCACAGTTCAACAGCTAGCGAGTTTCAGAGTGGGGATTTGACCCCAGGCAGCTTGCCCACAGGCAAGAACTGTATCCTACTTACCCTTAAATGCCCGCTGCAATGCCTTGCACGGGGTCAACTCAGTTGTTGCTGTATTGATTTAAACTCTCTATAAGCAGAAACCATACACTAAGATGGAGATACTCACCCAAGGCCAACTACAGCTTCTACTAATGAATTCAGGAGGGGCACCTGGGTGACTCAGTGGGTTAAGCATCTGCCTTCAGCTCAGGTTATGATCTCAGGGTCCTGGGATCAAGTCCCGCATCGGGCTCTCTGCCCTGCGGCAAGTCTGATTCTCCCTCTCCCTCCCTCTGTGATCTGTCTTGCTCTCGCTCTCTCTCAAATGAATAAATAAAATTAAAAAAAAAAAAAAAAGAATTCAGGAGCTAAGTTTGCCAAATTATAAGACTCCTTGAGCTATTATAGTTTTCACAGGAAGTCACAGGGTTCAACTACATTGTAACAGGAATATATTTTGTTCCCTGCTTAGGAGGCCCCTGTCCAAAGCATAGGCTTGCCACACCTTACCACTATGTGTTGAATTTTCATCTCAGTATATGACTGGGACTCTATTTGTCCTTAGCCTTATCTGGTCTATATAAGTAATACCAGAGTCCCTAGATTTCCTTGAGAGCTTGCAACTCTCTCTCGAAGACAAATTTCCATTGTCGACATCATGATAATTCCACTCTTTGCACAACTGAGGAGTCGACATAGATGGGTCTTCTGGAAACCACTCTTTCTAGGTACCAACACCAGCCCCAAATGTCTTGGGACCTATGTGGACTCTCAGGCGTCATGTTAGGGCCCAAGCATCTGATCCTCAGGACACAGAGAACTTTTTAAAATTCCTTCCCACCTGTCTGGATCAGAGTCCTCCACAACACAAAAGAGCTCATTCCTCTTCTGCCACCATAGAACCAGACAGCCTATTAGGTAGAGTTGGGCAACAGAAGGATCCTGAGACATAAAAAGGTTTAGTTGGCCTCCCTAGGATTAAGGAAGACCTGACTTTAGAAACAGAAATCTCTTCCACTCTGTCCTGAGAAGTTACTACCTTCCCTCCTCCACACTACTGGCCAGCCCATCACTGTCCCCCAGTCCAGAAGAGGGGGCCTCTTACCATGGCAGTGGAAAATAATACACAAGTAAGGCCTCCACAGCTCACTCCATGACTTGTGTTTTTGCTGTGCTATCCCACCGTGGGTCCATGTGGATCATTCTTTTTCCCCTTTCGTACAAAAGCTTCAGAATTTTTTGCCTATGGGTTGGGATGGCAGAAGTGAAGCCAAGAAGAGAAAAGTAAAGTAGCAGGGAAGAAAGGAAGTTAGTCCTGAGCAAAACAAGACTGCCAGTGAGGAGGTACTTAATGCCACCGAACTGTACACATAAGAATGATTAAGGTGGTAAATGTTCTGTTATGTGTATTTCACCAAACACACAAAGGATTGTACAAACAAAACGTGTAGTGGGGGAAGGGATAGTTGTCAGAAATTGTTTCAAACGTGTGTGACAAATCTTGTCATGTGTAAATCAACTTGCGAATCTATTTAATCTGCTCAAATACATTGACATTAAGTGAAATTGACTTGTCATAAGCCAGAGGTTTCTTGCCTTTTCTTCTTTTTTTGTTGGTGTCAAAACAACACCCCATGAGCATAGACTTTAAGTCTGTCACCTACCTCAGACATCATCATTTTTAGGATGAGGTCCCTAGAGGCATGATTTCACCAGACCCAGCTTTTGGAAGACAGGTTTTTGATCTCTGTTCATTGTGCACATCATCTCAGATTATACCCAGGCTTATAGCATTGTTGAAAAACCACACACTGCTATCTCTTTAGTTTCAGCTGGAAACATGGCACCCACAACACACTCTTAATGTCTCTCCTTACTGTCTGTTTTGTAGATATCAACTGGCACTCCCAGGAAAGGAATTGTGCGCACAACAGGGCACGCATACACTTTCTGTGTTGAGCAGAATTCCTTGGTTAGATCACCAGGTACCAACGGCAATTTCCATGCTTCTTTAAACACAAGCATCAGTCAGGGTACAGACCGCAAGCACATTGAAAAAGGCATACATTAAGAGGAAAGAACTGCTCGAGGAATCACAAATATTTATTCTAAAGCAGGTCTTGGTTTAGCTTTCTTCTGACTCAGCCTGTCTCTTGACATCAGCCATTTATTCAACATCCCAAGCCCATTCAAACGGGAACCAGCTCCTCCTAATTCCAGTAGGCAGTCCTCTCTTACATTTTTTTTTTAAGATTTTAGTTTAGTTTAGTTTTAGTTTTTATTTAAATTCCAGTTAGTTAATATACAGTGTAATGTCTGTTTCAGTGACATTGTCTATGGGTTGGGGTGGCAGAAGTGAAGCCAAGAAGAGAAAAGTAAAGTAGCAGGGAAGAAAGGATGTTAGTCCTGAGCAAAACAAGACTGTCAGTGAGAAGGTACTTAATGTCACCAAACTGTACACATAAGAATGATTAAGGTGGTAAATGTTCTGTTATGTGTATTTCACCAAACACACAAAGGATTGTACAAACAAAACGTGTAGCAGGAGAAGGGGTAGTCACATAGTGACTCAACACTTTCATACATCACCTGACGCTCATGCACCTTCCTTAACACCCGTCACCCAGTTACCCCACCCACTACCCATCTTCCCCCCAGTCGCCCTGTTTGTTCCTATAGTTGAGTCTCTTATGATTTGCCTCCTTCTCTCTTTTTGTCTTATTGTATTTTTCCTCCCCTTCCTCTATGTTCATGTTTTGTTTCTTAAATTCCACGTGAGTGAAATCACATGACATTTGTCTTTTTCTGACTGACTTACTTCACTTAGCATATCTCTCTCTAGCTCTATCCACATCATTGCAAATGGCAAGATTTCATTCTTTTTTATGGCTGACTAATATTCCATCGTGTGTGTATCTAGATATGTATATGTCACTTCTTCTCTATCCAATCATCAGATGATGGACATTAGGGCTCTTTCCATTGGCTATTGTTGATAGTGCTGCTGTAAACATCAGAGTGCATGTGTCCCTTCGAATCTGTATTTTTGTTTCCTTTGGGTAAATACCTAGTAGCACAATTGTTGGGTCAGGGGATGGTTCTATTTTTAACTTTTTTGGGAACCTCCATCCTTTTTTCTGGAGGGGCTGCACCAGTTTGTATTCCCAGCAACTCTGAAACAGAGTTCCCTTCTCCACATCCTCACCAATACCTGTTGTTGCTTGTGTTGTTAATTTCAGCCTTCTAACCAGTGTGAGGTCGTATCTCATTGTGGTTTTGATTTGTATTTTCCTGACGATGAGTGACATCGAGCATCTTTTCATGTGTCTGTTGACCATCTGTATGTCTTCTTCTATTCATGTCTTTTGCCCATTTTTAAACTAGATTATTTGGGGTTTGGGTATTGAGTTTTATAAGTTTTTAAATATCTTGTGTACTAACCCTTTATCAGATATGTCATTTGGAAATATCTTCTCCCATTTCAGGTTGCCTTTGAGTTTTGTTGATTGTTTCCTTTGCTGAGCAGAAGTTTTTATTTTTATGAAGTCCCAATAGTTCATTTTCTGTTTTTGTTTCCCTTGCCTCAGGCGACATATCTAGTAAGAAGAAGCTATGACTGATGTCAAAGAGGTTACTGCGTGTGTTCTTCTCTAGGATTTTAATGATTTACTGTCTCACGTTTAGGTCTTTCATCCATTTTGAATTTATTTTTGTGTGGGTGTAACAAAGTGGTCCAGTTTCATTCTTCTGCCTATGTTGCTCTCCAGTTTTCCCAACACCATTTGTTGAAGAGACTGTCTTTTTTCCAATGGATAGTCCTTCTTGCTTTGTGGAAGGTTAATTGACCATATAGCTA
This sequence comes from Enhydra lutris kenyoni, assembly GCF_002288905.1. Taxonomy (NCBI): domain Eukaryota; kingdom Metazoa; phylum Chordata; class Mammalia; order Carnivora; family Mustelidae; genus Enhydra; species Enhydra lutris. The sequence continues at coordinate 10,182,648 of NW_019154133.1, read as the reverse complement.
TGGACTCATTTCTGGGTTTTCTATTCTGTTCCATTGATCACTACAGCTTTGTAATATAACCTGAAGTCCAGAACTGTTCTGTCTCCAGCTTTTGCATTTCTTTTTCAAGGATGCTTTGGCTATTCAAGGTCTTTTGTGGTTCTGTACAAATTTTAGGATTGTTTGTTCTAGCTCTATGAAAAATGCCAGTGGTATTTTGATAGGGATTGCATTAAATATGCAGATTGCTTTGGGTAGTATAAACATTTGGACAGTGTTTGTTCTTCCAATCCATGAGCATGGAATGTTTTTCCATTTATGTGTCATCTTCAACTTCTTTCACAGTGTTTTATACTTTTCAGAGTATGGATCTTTTACCACTTTGGTCAAGTTTATTCCCAATTATCTATCTTGTGGCTTTGGGTACGATTATAAATGGGATCGATTCCTTGATTTCTCTTTCTGCTGCTTCATTATTGGTGTGTAAAAATGCAACAGATTTCTGTATGTTGATTCTGTATTCTGCAACTTTCATTGAAATTATTTAACAATGCTACCAATATTTTGGTGGAATATTCCAGGTATTATGTCATCTGCAAATAGTGAAAGTTTTATTTCTTCCTTGCTGATTTGGATACCTCTTTTTCCCTTTTGTTGTCTGATTGCTATGACTAGGACGTCTAGTACTATATTAAGTAACAGTAGTGAGAGCGGTCATCCTTGTCTTGTTCCTCACTGTAGAGGAAGAGCTCTCAGTTTTTCCCCCTTGAGGATGATATTAACTGTGGGCTTGTCACATAAGACCTTTATGATGTTGAGGTATGTTCCCTCTAGTTCTTTGTTGAGGATTTTTTATCATGAATGGATGTTGTGCTTTGTCAAATGCTTTTTCCGCATCTATTGAAAGGATCATATGGTTCTTATTCTTTCTGTTATTAGTGTGTTGTATCATGTTGATTGGTTGCGAATATTGAACCACTCTTACAGCCCAGGAAGAAATCTGATTTGTTCATGGTGAGTGATTCTTTTAATGTGCTGTTGGATTCAGTTTGCTAGTTATTAAGAATTTTTGTATCCATGTTCATCAGGGATATTGGCCCATAGTTCTCTTTTTTGTTGGAGTCTTTATCTGGTTTTGGTATCAAGGTAGTGTTGGCCTCATAGAATGAATTTGGAAGTTTTCCTTTCATTTCTATTTTTTGGAATAGTTTGAAAAGAATAGGTATTAACTCTGTTTGGTAGATGTTTGGTAGAATACACATGTGAAGCCCTCTGGCTCTGGACTTTTGTTTTTTGGGAGATTTTTGTTTACTCATTAATTTCTGTCTGTTCAAGTTTTCCATTTTTTCCTATTTGTTTTGGTAGCTTATATATTTGTATTTATCCATTTCTTCTAGATTGTCCAATTTGTTGGCATATAGTTTTTCATAATATTCCCTTATAATCTGTGGTGCTGGTTGTTATTTTACCTCTCTCATTTGTGATGTTATTTATTTGGGTCCTTTCTTGTTTCTTTTGGATTAGTCTGGCAAGGGGTTTATCTATTTTATTAATTGTTTTTGAAGAACCGGCTCCTGGTTTCATTGATCTTTTTATTTTTTTTACTTTCTATATCATTTATTTCTGCTCTAAACTTTATTATTTCCCTTCTGCAGGCTTTAGGTTTCATGTTTTTCTTTTTCAAACCCCTTTAGGTGTAAAGTTAGGTTGTTTATTTGAGATTTTTCTTGCTTCTTGAGGTAGGCCTGTATTGCTATATCCTTCTGTCTTAAGACCACTTTAGCTGCATCCCAAAGGTTTCAGACCATTGTTTTCATTTTCATTTGTTTGCATGTATTTTTTTTAAATCTCTTCTCTGATTTCCTAGTTGACCCATTCATTGTTTAGTAGGATGTTGTTTAACCTCCATATATTTGTGATCTTTCCAAATTTTTTCGTGTGGTTAACTTCAAGCTGCATAGTGTTGTGGTCAGCAAATATGCATGGTATGATCTCAATTCTTTTGTACTTGTTGGGGCCTGATTTGTGACCTAGTTGTGATGTATTCTGGAAAATGTCCCATGTGCACTTGAAAAGAATGTGCATTCTGCTACTTTAGGAGAATGTTCCTTTTTTTTTTTTTTTTTTTTTTAAGATTTTATTTATTTATTTGAGAGAAAAAGAGAGCACAAGCAGGGGAAGCAGCAGAGGGAGAGGGAGAAGAAGGTTGTGGGAGGACCCTGGGATCATGACCTGAGCTAAAGGCAGATGCTTAACTGACTGAGCCACCAAGGTGGCCCAGGAGAATATTCTGAATATATCTGTGAAGCCAGTCTGGTCCAGTGTGTCATTCAAAACCATTGTTTTGTTGTTGATTTTCTGCTTAGATGATCTGTCCATTGATGTAAATGTGGTATTAAATTCTCCTACTCTTACTGTATTATTATCAATGATTTCCTTTATTTTTATTATTGTTTTATTTGTGTTCTCCTATGTTGGGGGCATGAATATTTACAATTGTTAGATCTTGTTGGATTGTCCCCTTTATTGTGATATAGTGCCCTGCTTCATCTCCTGTTACAGTCTTTGGCATAAAGTCTAGTCTGTCCAATATAAGTATTGCTATTCCAGCTTTCTTTTGTCATTAATTTCCATGATAAATGATGCTCCATTCCCTCATTTTCAATCTGCAGGTGTCTTTAGGTCTAAAATGAGTCTCTTGCAGGCAAGGTATAGATGGGCCTTTTTAAAAATATATATATGTTCTGACACATCTGTCTTTTCAGTGAAGTGTTTAGCCCCTTTACCTTCAGAGTAATTATTGATAGGTATGTATTTAGTGCCATTTTATTACTTGTTTTGTTATTGTTTCTGGAGATTTTCTCTGTTCCTTTCTAGTCTTTGTCACTTTTGGTCTTTCCTTTCCACTCAGGGTCCCCTTTATTATTTCTTGCTGGGCTGGCTTAGTGGTCACGAACTCCTTCAGTTTTTGTTTGTCTGGGAAACTCTTTATCTCTCTTTCTTCTTCTCCTCTCTACTTCTAGTCTGAGTGATAGCATTGCTGGATAGAGTATTCTTGGCTACAGATTTTTCCTGTTCAGCAAGTTGAATATATCATGTCACTCTCTTCTGGCTTGCCAAGTTTCTGTGGAGAGATCTGCTGCTAAACTTAAGGGTCTTTCCTTTTCAGTTAGGGACTCCTTTTGCCTTGCTGCTTCTAAGATTTTTTTTTCTTTATTGCTATATTTCAAAAATTAAGTTACAATATGTTTTGGTGTTGGCCTGCTTTTGCTGATTTTGATGGGAGCTCTCTGTGCCTCCTAGATCTGGGTGTCTGTTTTTTTCCCCAGATTAGGGAAGTTTTCCCTTATAATTTCCTCAAATAAAATTTCTGCCCCCTTTTCTCTCTCTTCTTCTAGGACTCCTATAATACAAATGTTATTATGTTTGATAAAGTCAGTGAACTCCCTAAGTCTATTCTCATGTTGTGTAATTCTTTTTTCTCTTTTGTTCAGTTTCATTATTTTCCATTATTTTATCTTCTATATCACTCGTTTGTTCCTCTGCTTCTTCCATTCTTGTGTTCATTGCATCAAGCCTGTTTTGAATCTCAGTTACTATATTTTTCATTTCTGATTGTTTTTTAAATTCTTTATCTCTGCAGTAAGGGCTTCCCTGAAGTTTTCCATTCTTTTCCCAAGCCCAGTGAGTATCCTTATGATTGTTGCTTTAAATTCTCCATCAGGCACATTACTTGTATCTGTTTCACTTAGATCTCTGTCTGTGACCTTATTTTGTCTTTCATTTCTGCTGAATTCCTCCAACTCAGCATTATGTCTAAGTCTCTGCCGCCTTCTCTGTGTTAGAAAATTCCATTATGTTTCCTGCTCCTGAAAGTCACGGCTTTATGAAAGAGGTCATGTGTCCAGAGCCTGGCCCTTTAGGCAGTGTCTCTGGTGTGTAGCATGCACTCTGCTACTGTGTTTTGACTGTTCTGTCCTTCAGGCCAGTCATCTGCAGAAGCTCTCCTTGCCGGCAGTGGGCAGTGTTTGGTCCTGGCGAGAAGGTGGCAAGTTTTAATTAGAGGTGCTCTGGTCTGCTCGTTAAATGAGACCTGATACTACTACTACTAGAACTGAGACCTTTCTGGTCAGGAGACCAGAAAGGGGTTTCTGCTGGTTTTCTGGGAAAGAGGCCTGACCTGCTGGGACTGAGGCAAACTTGACTGAGAAGGGCTGTCCTACCAGAGCACAGGGCTGTGGTACTTGGTGTGAGCAGTTTAGGCAGCCAATGTCAGCACTGTGCTGCTTCCCACAGGTGGCTCTATGTTTACGCTGAGGGGCAGGGGAGGGAAATTACATCTGCTGGCTCCTTTGTCCCTGGAGAGGTGTCTCTGTAAACACTACCTCTCAGGGACATGCTCCAAGAAGTGAAAATAATCTCCCCACTGTGTGCCTTCTTCGGGTCACTGTCTCTGCATCATCTATCCCAGGGTTGCTTGCCTGCCTAAGTTCTCTCCAGGATTAGGGCAGTGGCCCAGGTCTCTATCCCAGCCAAGCCCTCTGACCTTTAAACCTCCGATCTTTAAGCCCTGCTGGTTACAAGAACTCATGAAAATCAGTCTCTCTCATTTTCCTGGCCAATGGCTTTGGGGAAGTGTTCTTCTCGTACATATCCCTGTGCACTCCTCTCTCTTGCCTTTCTCCATGACCAGGGCTCCTTCCCCTCCACAGCACCCATGATCCATTTCTTCCCCAAACCACATCTCTGCACTTTCTACCTTCTTCGATGTGGCCTCTTGTTTCGCTTTAGTTGTGAAGTTTGTTCCATCAGTCTTCAGGTTGATTTCTGGTGTGTTTATAATGATCTGATAATTATCTAGTTGTGTTTGTGGGACTAGATGAGCCTAGGGTCCTCCAACGATGCTGTCATCTTAGTTCCCCTCCTCCCACAGTGTAGTAAGATTTCATTTTTAAGTAATCTCTACACACAGCATGGAGCTTAAACTTAAAACCCTGATACTGAGAGTCACATGCTCTACTGACTGAGCCAGCTGGGCAACACCTCCCTTCTTATATTTAAAAGAGAAAAATCCAGATAGAAAAACTAAATAAATGTTAAGGACTTAAGATTAGACAACTCATTATATGAATCTATGATGGACCTAGAGGAGATTTATAAAGTGTTCCTGATGCCTGCATACTGTGGGGAGCTGCCTCTCAGTAACCGTGTGGCAGTCAGGGAGGCATTGGCTTGGGAAACCCTCCATTGTCCTCATCCATGAATTCATCCATATGTAATGTCCCAGTATAACCGTATCTTCCAAAGCTCTAATAGAATTGTATGAGTGAAAGGGCTTTGTAATCCATAAGTCACTGTACAGAAGCCAGTTATTACTAAAATTCTAAATTATTACTTCAGATTCTACAATATATCTATTTATTATCCAAGATGGGGAAGCTATATTTCCCTCCCTTGAAGCTTCAGGCCCTAAATGGGGTGAGGAAGGGGAATTAGTGATAATCAAATTTGTATCTGTGATCAACACAAATGGCCCATCAATTACATGTTGTTAATGAGTGAGCCTGAGTGGAGGACCTGCCCATGAGCCAGGAATACAGAAGAGCACTTTTTGAACTGGTAGGACATTAACGATGATATTCAAAGAGGATGTAATACGATGAAGAGTGCAGGGACTTGGGACAGGTGAGCCTAGGTTCAAACCCTAGGTCCGCAATTTATGAGCAGTGGGAACGTGGGTAAGTTACCAACTCACTATTTCTTTGTCTATAAAATGAGAAAACAATACCTTCACTTTGGCAGTGATAGTGGAGATAGAAATGATGCATATAAAGCATTTATTCAGACTCCTAGGGCCACTGAAACAAATTACCACAAACTGGGTGACTTAAAACAACAAGAATTTGGGGCGCCTAGGTGACTCAGTCATTAAGTGTTTGCCTTCAGCTCAGGTCATGATCCCAGGGTCCTGGGATCAAGCCCCACATCAGGCTCCCTGCTCTGCAGGAAGCCTGCTTCTCCCTCTCCCAACTCCCTGTGCTTGTGTTCCCTCTCTCGCGGTCTCTCTCTTTCTGTCAAATAAATAAATGAAATATTTTTTTAAAAACCATCAAGAATTTATCCTTTCAGAGTTCAGAGGCCAGAAAATTAAAATCAAGGTGTTGGAGGGCCACTCTCCTTCCAAAGGCCCTAGGAGAGAATCCCCTCCTTGCTTCTTACAGCTTCCAGGAGTTCCAGGCCATTCTCACCTTGTGGGCAGAAAATTCCAGTCTCTGCTACTATCTTCACATGATCTCACCCTCTTTTTCTATGTCTCTCTTTTAGGGTCCACCTGGATAATCTAGGATAATCTCATCTCAAAATCCTTGACTTAATGGCATAGACACTTTTCCCAAATAAGGTCATATTCACAGCTTCCAGGGATGAGAACATGGACTACCTTTAGGAGGGAGGGGGCAGACACCATTTAATCCACCACAGCATCTAATATATACCCAGCATAGAGCAACCACTCAATATATAAGCCTCTGCTCAATAATTAGCTGCTAGAATAATAGTTATTATTACTATTCTGAGCGTGGAAGAACAGGGCTTTCAACCCCCTCACCTGTCCTTCCTTCTTTCCTAGTCTCACTCCTGGTGGGAAGAGACACTAACCTGAATAACACATCAAAGCAGTGTTATGGGAGTGACCATATTTACCAGGAGGGGTGTGTGTTTGTCTTACAGGTGTTCCGCCATGACAAATCTAAAAGACCAAGTCTACCTCTAAAGAAGACTGTTTATAAGACACCATCTTCTCATCTTCTCAGGAAAAGTTATCTCCAGAGCCTTGACCTCCCACTAAAGAGGGAGCCAAGATGGAGATGGGGGTGGAAGGACTAAAAACAAAGAGGGAGAAGACCAAGGAGGGAGAAATCCCCAAATGCCTGATTCAAGCTGACTGTGCAGGAAAAGGAACAAATATTTGCTGGCATTATTTGGACTTCTTATGCATTCCTTATGAGATGCTGGTAAGTATTTTAATAAAGATGGACTACAGCTGCACACCTGAGCCCCCTCCCAATCCAGTCCAACTCCTACACTTAAAAGCTTTCCAGGCTCCTCTTCCCCTTCCTACATCTTAGATTTTTCAGGGTACATGGTATATTCAAGCTTCCCTCCCCAAGTTCACTTGTTCAAATGCACCTGGAAGGTCCTCCATCTGATTCCTGTTTTGGAGACTTTAGTTGGAGACCAAACAAAAACAAGAGGGCTTGGTGGGAGTGGAGACGAGGTCAAATGGTCTCTGAATTCTGTGGGGTTTGTTGATTTCTTGGGCTTCACATTACTCTCCATATCCTTCCCTTAGTCCCTCTATCCTTTCACCATCCTTTGTTCAACCCTGTTCCCATGCTTTAGATCCAATCCTCACATCAGAGAAGCCAGCCAAAACCCAGTCTCACTCCCAGACTCTAGGTCAGCCTCAGTCTTGTTCAATAGGAAAGTCTGGAAGGCAGAGTGGAGCAGCATCTCAACATTCGTTCCTGGTTGTAATCCACGGACTATTTGTAACTTGTGGTCTTTGCTGGTTGTTCCCCATTTGCTTACCCCAAATCTGCTCTCTGTCACCCTGATCTTACCTCAAATCTGCTCTCTGTCACCCTGACTCCTGTGGAATGCCTCACATAGGCTCCATTGCCAAATGACTTTCAGCTGGGTTTGACTGATGGGAGGCACTGGCAGGAGGTGGAAAGTGGTAGTAAAAAGAGGTCAGGGACTTACCTGCTCCCTTGGCACACCTTCTGGCATCCCTCATGACTATGGTTCCTGCCAGACTGTTGTTCTTCTACAGGTCAGTTCACTGGGCCCAGGTATACTATTTTCCTCCCTTAGCCCTTCAGCCATAAGGGTGGTAACAGCCTTCCACTGTTGGTTATCTGTGTGTACTTCGTGATCTTATCTGCTTCCTTGACATTGACCATGGAGTCTCTTCATTTGAACATTCTCCTAGTAGGATCCTTACCAGTGTGTGGTAAAGTCATCTTCTCCCTTCTCCTTAGGTGTTCATCTTCATTCCCCACCTCATATTTTGGTTGTTTCTGGGGAAAGGGGTAGTGGATATTGGACTCTGTCACTGAGGTCTCTCTTTTAGGACTGTGGTACTCACTCTCCTGTTGGGTGGGTAGGTGGGGGCTGTTGGTGATGTTCATAGCTGACAGTGTCATGGCTTTTGTGCTTCTTCAGGAATTTTCCTCAGCAGAAGAGAGCCACCTTGCCCAGGGTCAAACCCTTCGTCAAACATGGTCCACCTCCAGTGAGCCAATGACTGATCAGTGAGGAAAGGGGTGAGGTTTATAAAGTGAAATCTCCTTGCCAGGCTTGTACAACACTGAAGGGCCTTTCCAGCTCCAGCGCTCCATGCGAGATTGGCTAAAGATTTCAATGACACTGCATTGCTATTCAACTCCTCTGCCCTTCATTCCACCTGCTCTCCCTCATCAGTGCTGTTCCTGACAGCACTGTGAACTTCTTGGGCACATTATCTCCATCACGGTGTCTGTTTCCTAAGAACCTGTCCTGAGACAATGAGTTCCTGACTAAAGACCAACAAGTAGTGGCTCCATGCTGCTAGCCTTTGACAACAGTGCCTGCCAGGCTAGACCAAATTTCCTTCTGTCAAGTCCTAACCACAGTTTGCCACTCACCTGTCTGGATCTCCCACTTGCTCCCCACTCGTCAGAAATTTGATTAGTTGGTCCTCTCTCCCTCTGTGACTAGAGAGTCCAGTGTCTTTCCTTTGAACCATCTCATCACCAACTGACCTTTAGTGCTGATGTTCTTTCTCATAAAATAATTAAGATGGTTCTCAGTTCACACTATGTGCTGGCACATGGGAAAAAAGGTTTAGATCTAGATTCAGAGATAAATCTAAAGATAGATCTAAATATAGATTAATAAAATATTTTAAAATTAATAATTGGATTTTATGCATGTCTTCACTTACATTTGTTTATTTCTTATATCAGAGTAAAATTAAGTTGACTAACTTTGATATAGCATGCATAGAATGCTCCCATTACAATAAAAGTAGTTCTATATCATCTGCAAAAATACAGAGAAAGACATACACTTGATTTTATTTATGACTGGTGAGATTTGAGGTACTTTTTGAATTTTCTTCTTCTTCACTGTTGAAATTCCTGAAAATGAAAATTATTCTTCCAAAAATACTGAAGTGATTTTTCTAGTAAAAAAACAAAACAGAACAAACAGAAAAACGCAAATCCTCAATTCACTAATTTGACCAGAATAATCAGGATCTGTGTACCAGCTCACACCAACCAGATTCACAGAGGAATCAGAATTATAGTACGTTAATTAACATACCCAATCCTAGATTTAAGATACATCATCCAAAGAAGGCACCAACTTTTGGGGGACTATATTTACTCAGGATTTTAAACTACATATTAGAGGGTTGCTTAATAGAAGATATTCTCTAATAGAATTAGAGAAAAGACAGTAGGTCTGTTTTTTTTTAGGGAATTTCTTTGAAATTGTCTTTGGCTAATAATTTGTTCTTTGCTGAAGCAATTATTCTTTGTAAAGAACTGTTTTCTCACCCTAAAATCAAGACTCCATCTTCCCATCTTAAATATTTACTAGAAGGTACAGTTTCCCAAGACTATGATTAATATCACTGACACTGGAGGACTTTCCAAATCACAAATGCAAAAAGGTCATTTCTGGCAAGATCATCTTCAACTCAAACATAAATTTAACATCCATGGTAGCTACGATATCAGAAGTTGGCATCTCATACTTATCTCTGCAACCTTGGGTTTATCTCATTAGGGGGGTGGTTGAACCTTCCTGGTACTGAATACATCCTGTTCATGAGGAACAAAAAGAGTACGTGCAATATAAGGAAGTAGAGCCTGGGGGAGCTTTTAACTTTTTGAAAATTTAATGAAAAACATAAGTTAAATTAAATTTAATCCAAGACTTAAAAAGTGATTAATTATTGTCAGTAGATCTCATATCTTTCTTTATTAGAAAGAAATAAACATTCCACTCATTTCTTTCATTGACTTGGGTTGAACTTTTTCGTGGGGGAGAAGGAGGCAGAGATTTTTACTCCACTAGTATAAATGCTACAGGATGTTTTAGTGTCATAATTTAGAAACTCAACTGAAGACCGGGAGATATTCCCCTCTAGGCAAGGACTGTCTTTCTCTAAATTTTAAGTAACTAAATCATGATGTATCACATAAATTTAAGTTTTTAAAAAAATTATAATTCTATTAAGTTTATGTATATGAGCTTTGAATCCTAGTACGTTAGATTTCTAGCTCTCCTATTTTCTAGCTACAGACTCAGTGCAAAATAAAAATCCTTTATTTACTTCATTTATAAAACAGCAAAAATGTCACTTACCTACTTTTTAGGTAAGTGCTTACAAAGTAATATAAATGCTTACAAAGTAATATAAAATGTTGAGAGTACATACTAGGAGCTGAATAAATGAAATCCATTTGATAATCAAAGATGTTTAGAAGGGCTCATCAAATTCTTGTTTGAGAGTAGCTTTTCTCCTGTTTCCCATTTCTCAAATTACTGACCACACTTGGGGTAGTTGATCAGCAGACAGAAGTAGTACAGGTAATATCTAAGCCATTTTCAATTGAAATTCAGAGGTAAACACAAACATATCCACTTACGTTTACTTGGCTATCTTCCAGGAATGAATGCACTGTAATAATGCATACAAACACATACATATTCATAATGTATTTTACACATTAATATAAAGCATTCAAGGACATGGAACATGTTCGGTCTCCCACATCTGTTTTTGTCTTCTTCCTATTTCCTTCCATCCCTTAGGAATCTGGGCTCTCTTCTCTTACTTTTTTTTTTTTTTTTTTTTTAAATCAGGAGAACCATGGGCTTTGCTAGGCAAATGTTTCTCCAAGATCTAGGTCCCGTCAGTATCTTTTTCCAGAGCTACAGACTGCTTCCAACTACTTATTTGGCATCTCCGTCCTGATGGCACCCTAAATGGACTATACCCAAAGTTGCATTCATCATTTTATTCCTCCCAAATAGCATCTCCTTATGTCTTATGTCTAAATCTTATGTCTAAAATTGGAAATGAACTGGTTTTGACTCTTCCTCTCCTGATACCCTATGCTAACGGTTAATTTGAAGTCCTTTGCCACAACGTCTTAATTATCTAGTCTCTCCTTCCCATTCCCGTTTCTACCTTTCTACTGAGAAAGTCTCACCTCAAGTTTTATAACAACATCCTAAATGCTTTCCCTACCTCCAGCCCCCTTCCATTATAACCTGGCCTTCAGGTTATAACCTGCATGAACCTTCCTAAATCACAAATGCAATAATTTGCTTTCATTCTCAAAATCTGCCATTGTGAAACAGAGCAAATACAAACTCAGGCTTGGCATCTGAGGTTTCCTACCAGGTGTCACCAGGTTATCTTTTGAGCTGTATCACCCTCAATTCTTTTGACCCTGAGAGTGCATAAATGAATGGCCCCACAAAGGCAGATCTAGTTTGCCCGTGTAATTTTCTTTGACCCACAGATGTTTTTATACATATGGAATTAGTTGCTTATTTCCCTTAGTGGCTCACATTTACACATTGCCACATGGCACAAAGCTAGGCAGGGAGTGGCCTCTTAAATGGAGAAACATGCCCCGGTTCACCACAGCCTTCATCTGATTGGTGCTCTACCTCTTGATCTGGTCCTGGCTGGGTGCCTATAACCATGTGAATTGATGACACTTCCCCTGTACTACCTAGTGTCCCCATCAAATGCATCATTCCCAAATGCAGAGCATATCTTTGCTTATGTTATTCCATCTTTCTAGAAATGCTCTCTCCCTCCATCTTTCCTGTCTTTAAAGTTCATTTCAAACACTGTTACCTTCTGTGAAGCTTTCTCTGACCACCCTGCTGGATGTTACTGCCCTGATTTTGAAGCTCTGTAACACTTTGTAGTTCTTTTCTCTTATGGCCTGTATCCCACTCTTCACTGGATCAGTCATTGGTATCCTTGATTTCTTCCCATATCTCAGGGACGTGTATTGATGGATGTGTATCCCCCACTCCTCAAGGCTTTCTGAAGGTAGGGTTTTTCTCTTGACCTAGACCTTTCTTCCTCCTCCCTACAGAGATGGAGCAAGTCTCCATCTCTCCCCTCAGGGTTCAGCCTGTCCACACAGTGGAAATGACTTGCCCTACTTGGCAGAAAAAGCCCTGATGTGGTGGGTGAGCTTGTCAATAATGCTTGAATGTGTACATTTGTCCAATTCTGAAGTTCAGGATTAGGAGCCCCACTGTTGCCACATATCTAAGACAGGATTTTCCTTCCAGGTTTTAGCAGCAAACAAAGCTAATATTTTCATCTGCTCGAATACTTCTCTCACAACTGTTTTCAAACTCAAGCAGGGAAAAGGAAGGATTCGTATCCGGCATCCTTAATCCCAATAATGATTCACTCTGTCTTGAATCTTCTGCAGCAGATAGCAATGTCATTCACTGTACAGACAGGCACTCAAAACACATGTATCAAATTGAATCAAAGGATATAGTCAATGTATATAAAATTCATGGAATGTAATTTCTCTCATGTCATGTCCCCCCAAACCATAACTTAAATGTTTTTTTGTAGCTGTTAATGAAAAGCAAATGCTTCTGTATATTACATAAAATATTTATTTCTTATTTACACTTCCATTTTTATGTAAATCATTGCACATCATACCACATATCAAAAAAAGAAAAAGAAAGGAAAAAATATATAAACCTTAGACATCAGTTAAGAAAGCATCGCATGTGATGTGATACTTATCAGCAGTCTCGCAGGTCTCGTTTCTTGCTCTTTTTGGATTTTCTAGTAGTTTCTTGACGAATGGTATCATACTCCAATATGGCCATTTTGGAAAGTCTCTGTAAGTATTGAGATGATGCTCCAGCAAGAGGATCACTGAAGCCGGAAACTGTGAAGAAAAATAAATCATCTATTAAAGTTAAGCACATAATATTTTCTAAATAATATTCTCTAAAATAGAGGGCAAACAAAATCTCTCTTCCTCAAATGACCATTAAACACAGCTAGTTCTTGATATATCACATTCGATAAAGTAAAAATAGAAAGTATTTACTTTCTAAAGTAACGTGATATCAAGTCATCTCAAAACTATTTAACTAGGGGTGCCTGGGTGGCTCAGTCAGTTGGGCGTCTATTGATTTGGTTCAGATCATGATCTCAGGGTCAAGGAATTGAGCCCTGCATAGAGCTTCACTCAGCAGGGTGTGGGAGTGGGTCTCTCTCCCTCTCCCTCTCTGGTTCTCCCCCTTCTCATGATCTCTCTCAAATAAATAAATATTTTTTTAAAATGTAGCTAAAAAACTACACTGTTTGTATTTAATTATATAAAACTCAATCTGAGTCTATAATGTACTTTTTACAACAAGGGATGGCTGTGGAATTTATTCCAAAGCAAAAGATACAGTCTCCATAAATAATTAACTTGTTTTATACCTTGCATGCTCATCAAGTTATTTTCTCCAAATATACCATTTCTCATAAATGCTAAGTTTAGTAAAATAGTAGAATTGTAAAGGAAAATGAATCATTCATTAACTGAACAGCATTACTCAAGTTTCTATTATGGAGTGGTAGTAATAATAAGAAGAGATATATCAAATGATCTCTTTGTGTCAAGTACTTATATTTATTCCGGCCACACAACACTATGAAGTAGGCAACTAGTACTATCTTGGATCACAGATATAAAAAGAAGATTTAATGGCGTTAAAAAACTTGCCCAAGGGCAAAGGATTTGAATTCAGATTCATCAAATTCAAACTTCCCATGCAATCACTACATATTGCCCTAAATATGTAAAGACGAATAAATACTTCTATTTCAAAACATATAAAACTTTGAAAATAATATACTGATTCAAACTGTTTTAAAATATTATTTAATTTCAAATGGTGAAGTGTCAAAAAAGCTATCTAAAATTCTCTATTGTGGTTATTTTTGGTTTGTTTTGTTATTTGAGTGTATAACGTAAGTAGGAAGTTCAGAGAAAGAGGGAGCATGGAGGGGAAGAATATGATTGGGATACCTGTTCTTACTGGTATAATGAACCTGACACTTAGAAAAACTCTCTGGCTACAAATAAACTGGATTCTAGGTATTAAGCAAATGTCAAAAAACTTCAAAAATCTTCAAAACTTCATACAAACCAATGCAATTAAGTTGGAAGTTGTTAACAATAAGATAAGTTTAAAATTCTCAAATAGAAATTTAAACAACACATTCTAGATTACTCATCAGTCAAAAAAGAAATCAAAATAAGCATTAAAATATTCATAACTAAATTATAAAGAAAATATTACAAAACTTGTGTAATACAGCAGAAGTTATACATAGACAGGTTTATACCTCAAATTTCTATGTTAGAAAAGAAGGTTTGAAAATTAAAATTTTAGGTATAAGATACACATTAGGAAAATAATACACCCAAAGAACATAGTAGAAGAAAAATAATATAGGAAAGAGAAGAAATCAATGAAGTAGAAAACAAATTTACATTAAGAAATATTTTTTAGAAGATGAGTTCTTCATTGAAGAGAATGATAAAGAAGAAAAGTTTCTGGTGAGATTAATCAGAATAAAACACAGAAAGCACAAATAAATAACATTAAAAGAAGAGGGACACCTAGAGCGTGTGACTCTTGATCTCAGGGTTGTGAGTACAAGCCCCACATTGGGTGACTGGGTATAGAGATTACTTAAAAATAAAATCTTAAAAAAAAAAAAAAAAAGGGATGCCTGGGTAGCTCAATCGGTTGAGTGTCTGCCTTCGGCTCAGGTCATGGTCTCAGGGTCCTGGGACTGAGTCCCATGTCAGGTTCCCTGCTCAGCAGGGAGTCTGCTTCTCCCTTTCCCTCTGCCCCTACCCCTGCTTGTCCTTTCTCTCTCTGTTTCCCTGACAAATAAACGAAATCTTTAAAAAATAAGTGAAAAGACTGATTACATGGAATTACATGGAAATAAAAAACTTCAAAAAGAAAGAAGAGGGATAGAAGTTCAGATTAAACAAAAGCTCAACTTTATGCCAATATATCTGAAAACTTAGACAAAATGCAAAAAATTTTAGAAAATATAACTTACCAAAGTTGATTGAAGAATTAGAATGCCTTAAAAATCCTAAAATTAAAATGGTTGAATCAATATTAAAGTAATAATTCTTGCTTTGTTGTCTATTTTGTTTGATGTTAGTGTACCTACACTTCTTTCTTTTAATTAACGTTTGCATGATTTGTATTTTTCCCACCTCGCACTTTTGATCTTTCTTGCTCTTTAATTTAAGGTATGCCTCTTGCAAGCAACATATATTTTTCTCAGTCTGATACTTTGTGTTTTTCATTGAAATATTTAGTCTGTTTACATATAATGTAATTGTTGTTTTGTTTAATTTTGAATCTTTAATCTTGCTAATTGTTTTCTATTTGTCCTATATGCTTTATGTTTCTTTTTCCCTCCTTTCTTGTCCTCTTTTGAAATGATCAACTTTTTTTCCTCATTTTATATTTCCCCTCTATATTAGCTTGTTACTTGTATTATTTTATTATTCTTTTACTGGTTGTCATACAGAATATCATGTGTCTCTTTGACACATTACAATCTACTTTAAATTAGTTATTCTACCATTTTTTCAGATAATGGGAGTATGTTACAACATTTTAACTCCACATAGGCCCCATCCTACCTCTGTGCTACTATTGTCAAGTATTTTATCTCTACATAGATTTTAAACTTCATAATACTACTGCTACTGCTTCTCATTCTTTAGCAGTTGTACTTCCTTTTTGTATCACTTCTTCCTTAATATTTTTTAGTGAAGCTCTGCAGACAATAAATTCTCTCAACTTCTATTTGAATGAAAATGTATTTGTTTCACCTTTAATTTTAAGGGTATTTTCACTGGGTATCCAATTCAAGTTTGGCAGTTACCTCTTTTAGCCCTTGAAAATGCTATTCCACTGTCCTCTTGCTTCCATTGTCTACATTTAAAAAGTCAGTTGTATGTCTTACCAGTGCGCCTTTGAAGGAAACCTGTCTTCTCTGTTTTCTTGTTTTGTGTTTTTTTTTTTTTAACTTAGTCTTTTTATTATGATGTGCCTAGCTGTGGTTTTCTTTGTTTTTATTCTGCTGAGGACTCTCAGAACTTCTTGAATCCTTGGCTTTCTATTTTTCATCAAAATTGGGAACTTATCAGTCAGTATGTAAATACTGTTTCTGTCCTAACCTTTTCATTCTGGAATTAGAATTATGCATGTGTAAAGCGGGTTTATCTCGTCACATAATGACTTGCACACTGGCTTCTATATATATTATCTTTTTTCTTCCTCCACTTTAATTGGGTATTTTCTAATGATCTTTCATTTTACAAATCCTTTCATCTGTTGCTTTCCATCCCTCCCCCAACTTTATTGCAGTATATTTCACAAATAAAAATTGTGTATATTTATGGTTTACAACAAGATGAACTGATATACATATATACTGTGAAGTGATTACTGCAGTTAAGTTAATTAACACGTCTATCACTTCACATAGTTACTTTTTCTGGGAAAGTAACTCGTTCTCATCTGGGAAGACAAGAACACTTGAGACTTGCTCTCTTAGCAGATTTCAGTATACAATTTACTATTATTAACTATAGTCACCATGCTCTACATTGGATCCCCAGAACTTATTAATCTTAGAACTATAATTTTGTACCATCATCTCCCCATTTGCCCCACTCAAAACCGTGGTAACCACCATTCTATTCTGTATGTTTGACTTTTTTTATTTTTTACTTTTATTTTTTTAAGATTCTGCATCTAAGTGATTGATTCCATTAGGAACAAAGTTCCATGAAGCATTTGTCTTTCTCTGTATGGCTTAATTCACTAAGCATAATGCCCTGTGGGTTTAACCATATTGTCACAGACAACAGATTTCTTTTTTTACTGCTATATAATACAGGTATCCCAGCTTTTCAAAAGTTCATGTTAAGCCATTTTACTTCTATGAAAGATCTACAATAGCACCTGTCTTTGCTAATTGCCAAGAAATCCAATAGAGTTTTTTCATTTTGATTTTAGAAAGGTAAAAGCTGAAAATAGTGTTCAGTGTTTGTTTTGCAGTGAGCCATTATAGAGGTAGCACGTGCCCTGACCGGTGAGAGCGACACCATCAAGCTCCGTCCTGAGCTATACTCAGCATCTCAGCATCAAGCTGCCACAGCTTTGAAAAATTTCAAAGGTCAGAAACTCAAAGCAAGACTAGCATGCAGACCATGCAATGGTCCATATGAGAGATGATGAGGGCCTATCCCAAGGTCCTGAGATAATAAAGGTATGTGTATAAACAACCACTATGTTTATAAGATAAACAAAGCTTAAAGAAACATTAAAAAGGGGCGCCTGGGTGGCTCAGTGGGTTGAGCCGCTGCCTTCGGCTCGGGTCATGATCTCGGGGTCCTGGGATCGAGTCCCGCGTCGGGCTCTCTGCTCAGCAGGGAGCCTGCTTCCCTTCCTCTCTCTCTCTGCCTGCCTCTCTGCCTACTTGTGATCTCTGTCTGTCAAATAAATAAATAAAATCTTTAAAAAAAAAGAAACATTAAAAAGAACAAAGCAATTAAACCAGGGGAAAGAAAGGAAGTTAAAAAGAGTAAGTATGGGACAACCTAATAAGACATGTGGTGGGAGAAGAAAATGAGCCAACTTACCCTTTGGTTTCTCCTGAAGTGGTACCACAGTGTGGGTTTCCTTAGTCTTCCTTATCCTAAAATTGCATATTATCATAAAATCACCTTTATGTAAATCCAGGATAGATTAATTATAAAATACAATAAGAGACAAGAAGCTGCCTTTAGCAAAACTCACTTTGCGAAGGACATCACATGGAAAGTAAATAAACATTAAAGAAAGTGAACTCATTCCACCATAACTGATCCAATCAGAAGCAGATAGGAACAACTCAACATCTTAGGTTTTGCTAATAAATTTTACCTGTAGATAAGTGTAATGCCTAATTTTCCCCATATTTATCTTTATCTTAACTTTCTCCAAGTATAATTCAGGGAATGGTAAGAGGAAGGGAATCAAGATTAAATTAAAAAGGTATCTAGACAGGCCAATACTAACTATTGCTTATTTGTGTACCTTTTATTTGTTAATCACCACAATCTGAATTTTATCTTAATTAACTTTTGTTCCTACTGGGAACAGACCTACATAACAAGTGGGTTATTAGAGGAAGTATGTCACCACCGAACCTGCCATAGGTGAGATAATCCATAAGAACTGCAAATTTCCTGTAACTATATTAAACTTTAGAAGTCAGCCAAAACTTTTATTTTTTTTTAAAGATTTTATTTATTTATTTGACAGACAGAGATCACAAGTAGGCAGAGAGGCAGGCAGAGAGAAAGGGGGAAACAGGCTCCCTGCTGAGCAGAGAGCCCCATGCGGGGCTTGATCCCAAGACTCTGGGATCATGACCTGAGCCGAAGGCAGAGGCTTTAACCCACTGAGCCACCCAGGCGCCCCCAGCCAAAACTTTTAAATGCCCTTCACCTCTAGGATTACTACTATCAGTTACATTACCAGAGTGTGCCTTGAGAGTCATTTAAAGTGTATGATTATAATTAAAGAAATTTGAGGGGTGCCTGGGTGGCTCAGTTGGTTCAGCGTCTACTTTCAGCTCAGGTCATGATCCCAGGTTCCTGGGATCCAGCCCCACATTGAATTCCCTCTGCTCTGTGGGGAGCCTGTTTTTCCCTCTCCCTTTCCCTGCCACTCCCCATGCTTGTGCTCTCTCTCTGTCAAATAAATAGATACAAAATCTTTAAAAAAAAATTAAAAAAAAAATCAGCATTTTTAAAACAAATATTCACATATGGAAGGAAAAAAGGTGGGAAGGGGTTGTACACAAGACGAACAAAAATGTGTTACTTCCCTGCTATGCCACGGCTTTTCGTTCACGGGGCGCTGTGCAATATGCAGAGGAGAATAAAACACTTGCACGCAACTTGACATGTTCTCACTAGACTGGCTAAAATAAAGACACTTGTTTCAAAGACAGAGAAAAGAACTAACATTTATGTTGGCCAAGCACTTCATAAACATTATGGCACGTAGCCACCACTCTTCTACTTTGTATATGAACAGCACTTGTCATAACATGAATTTAATGTATTCAAATTATCCTTCCCTGGTTAGGCAAATTCACACTCAAGTCAATGTAAAATGGTGAGGAATCATTTCACAAACAGCCAAATTGCAAATGAAAGAAAAATGAAACAGAGTGAAAACAGTAGGAAGCCAAAGGAAAACTTAAGATTAAGAAGTAGTTGGGCTAATTCAAAGGGAGCTTTCTGGGTTTCCAGTTTCTTACAGATGAGCATGTGCACCGAGAAAAGAGTAACAAGACTGCTCTGTACTGAGACAAGTGTACTGCCAGCCCTACACCCTCCTCAAAGGGTCCTGAGACTCCCAATGAGAATGTCAAGGGTCAGGTAAGGGCTGGGGACACGGGGGTCTCAGTAAGGATGGAAAGTCTCTGTCCTTAAGTAGGTTTTATACTGTGTTTCCAGCTGTCTCTGTTCTTTCTACATCCCTGCCATCCCTCCTATTTACCGGTTACCATTTATTCCACTAGCAACTCGCTCGCTCTCTTCCACCATTGCTGATTCTGCCTTATTTCATTATAATCTCGTGGAAGAAAGAGTAATTTTGCTTTTCATATTTTTACAGCTTGGAAATCTGTCCTCAGATAATATTAAAAATGATAGGGAATAGTTTGGGGGCACCTGGGTGGCTCAATGGGTTGGGCCTCTGCCGTTGGCTCGGGTCACGATCTCAGGGTCCTGGAATCAAGGACTGCGTCGGGCTCTCTGCTCGGCCAAGAGCCTGCTTCCCCCCCCCCGGCCCCCGCCTGCCTCTCTGCCTACTTGTGATCTCTCTCTCTGTCAAAGAAATAAAATCTTAAAAAAATGATAGGGAATGATTAAACAAACTATGGATCCATTGAGATACAATGTAGCCAGTAAAGACTGTTTGAAGATCATGCAGTGACATGAAAAAATGAGTATGTGTAATAATAAGTTAAAAAGGCAAAATAAAAAATTGTAAGTACACTAAGATCATAGAGAAAACAAAGTCCACAAAAATGAAGAAGAAAAAAAGAGAGCAAACACCCAACAAGAAAAGTCGATACGTTACAATGGGTAAATTATCAAAATACTGTTTATCTTTTTTTGCTCCAAATTTTCTGTGAAGTTCTTATGCATTTTCATAATTTAGTAAATTATGCATAACTTTTCATTTTTAGTGTCATTTTATATGACCAAAACTTATTTCAAGATAATTAACAAGAACAACACTGTGGAAAAGTATATTCTAAAACTCCTATGCTTGTGTGCTGTGTGTAACTGGCTGACTTTAAAGCTCAGGAAATATGAAAATACAAAATTTCCCCTAAGGAAAGTAGCAACTCAGACTACTATAAATGCAGCATCTTTTTTTTTTTTTTTTTTAGGCTGCCAAAGTGAATAAGTCCTAGATATTCAATAGATACCTGATGAATACATAAATAAACCAAAGCAGCCACCAAATCAAATATGAGGACCGTCTTACTAATTTCTAGATCCCTTTGGAGAAAGGGGATTTCTTTTAATGGTATGCCAGCCAGCCTAATTTATAAAAAGGAAGGTAATTGTGATAATGGCTTTAAATGCCAATATTCAAAGTGAGTCGGACTTTTCTGGCTGACGCCTCCTTGTCCACTCGTCAGCTCTGGTCTTCTTCAGGCTGTCATCTCATTTAGAACCTGCCCTCGCATGACATCACTCAAACTAGAGACGAAACCCGAGGTACTATATTCATCGTACAGAAACCTGTTAACATTGCAGAGACTTCATTTAATTTTATTGCTAAAAATTCCGATATTCTCATGGGCAATCTACACTAGAGCAGCAGATATTTTTAAAAGGAAATCCTTAAGTCCTTTCTGGCAATGTCCCTTGAAAACTGAGAAAACGGCTTACTTGTCAAACTGACTAAAATTACTACCTAGACTAAAACAAGAGATCCTTTATGAAACAAATATCAGTGGGCAAGAAAGACTTCCACTCACTAGGCAGGAAAACCTCTCCGTTTAGCAGTTATTACTACAGATGCGAGTGGAAGGCAAGAGAACTGAATAGCAATGGTCTACCTGACTGGACACATCTCGGGCTCAGCCTGCAGCAGTCTCGGACGAACTTCCAGTGGAGTTGAACTTACACTTTTTGGGCAACTCTGCAGTCCTGGTAAATATGGCATCTTGACACATTCTTTGAACTCTTCTAGACCAAAGGCTGTGGTGTATTCTAATTAAAAATGGTATCATAATTAATGGTATTATTTCTTGATGAAATGTATATAACTTCTTTTACTACATACTAAAATGCATAATACAATATACTCAATCAGTCATTAAGAAGAGAAAATAAAGCTACTGTCCTTTATCTAGTATCTTTCCCAAGTAGAATAAGGAAAAAGGGCAGGTTCACAGATCTCCTACAGTTGTCCCTGTCTTCTGCCCTCATTATTTTATATAATTAGAATTTCCAGAATATTAGAGATATTCACATTGAAATAGAGTTTAAAAGCATTTTTAAGAGTCTAATATTATCTGCTACTTTAAACCTTTCTACCTTCTTGCTTTTATGTAAATAAGAGGTATAAATACATGATTATTTAGTTAACAATGAGACATAAAAGAATTTTTTTCAGGCATTGATTTTAATTTTCTCAGGGGCGCCTGCATGGCTCAGTGGTTAAGTGTCTGCTGTCAGCTCAGGTCATGATCCCAAGATCCTGGGATAGAGCCCCACATTGGGCTCCCTGCTCAATGGAGAGTCTGCCTCTCCCTCTCTCCTTCTCCCTCTGTTGCTCCCCCCCATGCTTGTTCTCTCTCTCTGTGAAATAAGTAAATAAATGAAATCTTTAAAAAATGATAATTTTCTCTCTGCAAAATTTCACAGCAAACCTATAAACACTAACATTGAAGCATCAAGGTTTCTTCTTCTACTGACCTCACATAAAAGAGATTGTCAAATTATTTAAAAACAAAACAAAATGAAGTCTAGCACAGTAATAAAAATAGTATTTAATGGGACTGGAGTTATATTAAATCCTCCAAATGCTATTTTGCTACCTTTGATTTTTCTTCTTCTGGGAAAAAAAAAGTTTCTCCTGATCAAAAAACATACAAATTCTCTTTTCAGCAATTTAGGGGTAAAAGGACAGGTAAACTTATGTTTTCTGAGTATATTTAATGGGAATACAGTGGAAAAGTTGGAAAAATAGAGCAATACACTCAAAACCAGGAGTGATGACATGGGTTGGGGAGTTTGGATTTTACTCTTTTCAAGAATTACATCTCTATTTATAAAGCTGAAGGCAGAATTCAGGATAAACAAGAAATACAATTAAAATTTGAAATTTGAAGTATAAACTGAAATTAAACTATTAATATATTCATACACATGTCAAAATTCCTCAAATTAGTCCTTACTGAGCAAGGGTAGAATATAAAATACTTTCCACATAACTCACACAAAAAATAAAGTTCTGGTTAGAATTATGAATACAAAAAGATGCTATTAAAGATTTGGGTTTCTTAAAACACAAAAATCAACTTGAGATGCTTAAAAACAAAATTTGTGAAAAGTAATATGACCCAACAGAGGTAGTACTGCACTGATGCCAAGAGAAGTAGTTCTTTAAAATTTGTTTCTATCATGAGTTACAGAATTTTATTAAGTAAATTAATTTTAATTTGCTTCCATTTTTATTTTCCATAAACTTAAGATATTATCCTTCCATAAATGTTACAAAAATTATAAGATGTCTCCTGACTGCTTAAAAAAATATATGTGTTGTTTAAGGCACTATTTCTATATTTTCTTCAGTAAAATAACTGTAAAGATAAACTTACCTTTCTTCATCTTTTGTGTTTCTAAAACTGCTTTCCTCCAACTACTCTCAAAAAGAAAACAACTGTCAAAGGAATTTCTGGTAACATTGGAAGTATCAAATTTGATTTCCGGAGACAGGACTGGCATTTTTTCTCCTTTCGACAGTGCTGATGAAAGTGAGATTCTGCTTCAAATTCAGGACACAAAATACAAAAAAAAAAAAAAAAAAAAAAAGCCAACACAAAAAAACATATTTTAGAGATAAATATTTTTTCTGATTTGTTTTCCATCATACAGATTAAATATTAACATAGACTTACATGGAAAGTTCACTTATAACATGTAAATACATAATCCTGTGATTTTAAAGTAAGTGGCCTTTAATAATATAGCTAAAATTGGTAGTAAAAGTTCTTTCTTTTAAATATTTTAATAAGTTCTTTCAACTCCCAGGGCACAGATATTTAGCAATATAAAAAAATTTGAAGTTCAACAGTAAATTATGGGGCACAAGACAATAAAACGTTTAGGATTCTCTCAAATATATTACTGTTATACACAACGACCAAGTGGGACTTATCTCTGGGAGGCAAGGATGGTTCAACACAGAAAAATTAATGTGATATACCACTTTAAAAGAATAAAGGATTAAAAAGTCACATGATCATCTCAATGGATACAGAAAAGGCATTTGATAAAATTCAACAGTCTCAACAAAGACAAAGAAATAAAGACAAAGAGATAAAAGACAAAGACAAAGAGATTAAAATCTCTCAACAAACTAGGAAGAGAGAAATTATCTCAACATAATAAAGGCATGTAAAGTCCACAGTTAACTTCACAATCAATGGTGAAGAATCAAAATGTTTTCCTCTAAGATAAGGAATAAGGCAAGGATGAACACTCTTACCACTTCTATTCAACTCTAAGTCCTAGCCAGAGCAATGAGGAAAGAAATGGAACTCAGACTGGAAAAGCAACAGTAAAACTGTCCGTTTACAGATGTCATGATCTTAAATATGTAGAAAATCCTACAGACTCCACCAAAAAAATCACTTGTACTTTTATACACTCAATAAACTATCTGAAAAGGAAATTAGGAAAACAATCCAATTTATAATAGTATCAAAAAGAAGAAAATACTTAGGAATAAACTTAGCTAAGGAATGAACAAATTATACACTGAAAAACACTGATGAAAAATTAAAGAAGACACAAGCGGAAAGACATTCTATGTTCACAAATCAGAAAACTTAATTTTGTCAAGATAACCATACTACCAAAAATGATCTACAGATCAATACAATTGAAATCCCAATGGCATCTTTATACAGAAACAGTTAAAAACATTCAAAAATTCATATGGACTCACAAAGGACCCCAGATAGCCAAAATAATCTTGAGAAAGAAGATCAAAGCTGGAGGCATCAAACTTGCTAATTTCAAAATATATCACAAAGCTAAGGTAACCAAAACAATATGATAATGGTATAAAAACAGACATATAAGCCACTGGAAGAATAGAATCCAGAAATAAATCAACATATACACAGTCAACTGGTCTTTGACAAGGATGCCAAGGAGTACACAAGAGGGGAAGGATAGTCTCTTCTAACAAACAGCATTGGAAAAACTAGATATCCACATGTGAAAGAATGAAACTGAGTCCTATCTTACACCATAAACAAAAATCAACTCAAAATGGATTAAAGACTTAAACCTAAGACTTAAAACTGTAAAACTCCTATAAGAAAACATAGGGGGAAAAACTTCATGACATTGGTCTTGCAATGATTTTATGGATATGATGCCAAAAGCACAGGAAACAAAAGCAAAAATAGACAAGTAGGGCCGGCATCAAACTAAAAAGCTTCTGCACAGCAAAGAAAACGATCAGTAGAGTGAAAAGGAAACCTCTAGTCTGGGAAAAATATTTGCAAATCATATATCTGATAAGGGGTTAATATCCAAAATATATAACTCCAAAGCAAAAAACAAAACAAAAAACCCTAATAACATGGTTTAGAAATAGGTTTAAGGACTTGAGTAGACATTTCTCCAAAGACATACAAATGGCCAACATGTATATGAAAAGATGCTCTGGCCAAGGCCAAAGAGGTTACTGCCTGTGTTCTCCTCTAGGATTTTGAGGTTTCCTGTCTCACACTTAGGTCTTTCATCCATTTTGAATTTATTTTTGTGTATGCTATAAGGAAGTGGTCCAGTTTCAACAGCATGCTGCTCTCCAGTTTTCCCAACACCGTTTGTTGAAGAGACTATCTTTTTTCCACCGGATATTCTTTCCTGCTTTGTTGAAGATTGGTTGACCATAGAGTTGTGGATCCATTTCTGGGTTTTCTATTCTGTTCCATCGATCTATGCATCTGTTTTTGTGCCAGTACCATACTGTCTTGATAACTACAGTTTTGTAATATGGCTTGAAATCTGGAATCATGATGCCTCCAGCTTTTCTCTTTTC
>NW_019154133.1:10108845-10157141 GCF_002288905.1 Enhydra lutris kenyoni | reverse complement strand
TCTTTTCTTTTCTTTTCTTTTCTTTTCTTTTCTTTTCTTTTCTTTTCTTTTCTTTTCTTTTCTTTTCAGGATTGTATTTGGAATCTTTGTGGCTCCATACAAATTTTAGGATTGTTTGTTCCAGTTCTGCAAAAAATGCTGGTGGTATTTGACAAGGAGTGCATTAAATGTGTAGGTTCCTTTGGGTAGTATAAACATTTTGACAATGTTTGTTCTTCCAATCCATGAGCATGGAATGTTTTTCCATTTCTTTGTGTCCTCTTCAGTTTCTTTCATCAGTGTTCTCTTTTTCAGAGGACAGATCTTTTACCTCTTTGATTAGGTTTATTCCTAGGTATCTTATTGTTGTTGGTGCAATTACAAATGGGCTCAATTCCTTGATTTCTTTTTCTGCTGCTTCATTGTTGAGGTACAGATGTTCCATCTATCTTTACACTTTGTCGAGGGTTTTTATCAAGAATGGATGCAATAGGGACGCCTGGGTGGCTCAGTTGATTAAGCAGCTGCCTTTGGCTCAGGTCATGATCCCAGCACCCTGGGATCGAGTCCCACATAGGGCTCCTTGATCATTGGGGAGCCTGCTTCTCCCTCTGCCTCTGCCTGCCTGTGCTCGCTTTCTCGATCTCCCTCTCTCTGACAAATAAATAAAATCTTTAAAAAAAAAAAGAATGGATGCTATATTTTTCAGATGCTTTTTATGCATCTGTTAAGAGGATCATATGGTTCTTATATTTTCTTTTATTAATGTGGTTATCATGTTGACTGATTTGTGAATATTGAACCACCCCTGCAGTCCAGGAATAATCTCACTTGATTGTGGTGAATAATTCTTTTAATGTATTATTGGATCCAATTTGCTCGTATCTTTAATTTTTGCATCCATGTTCATCAGGAATATTGGCCTGTGGTTTCCCTTTTTAGTGGGGTTTTTGTCTGGTTTTGGAATCAAAGTAATGCTGACTTTGCAGAAGGAGTTTTCCTTCCATTTCTGTTTTTTTGGAATAGTTTGAGAAGAATAGGTATTAGCTCTTCTTCAACTTCTTACCAGACTAGTAATTCTACTTCCAGCTTACTAGACACATCACCAGAGACAAGGAAAATAAAAGCAAAAATGACTATTGGGACAACATCAAGATAAAAAGCTTTTGTACAGTGAAGGGAACAGTCAACAAAACTAAAAGGCAGCTTATGGAATGGGAGAAGGTATTTTGGATTATATATATATAGATATATAGAGAGAAAGATACAGATTTCACATCAATAAAGAGTAAACAAAACAAAGACCTTGAAGTCCTAACTACAAATTGGAAGTATAAGACTTTCATCTAAAAAAAGAAAAAAAGACACCAAAAAAAGCATTTTCTAGCTCTCTTTACTAAACCTAATAAATAAGGTGTGATTTAAAATAAAAAAGAAAAAGAAGCTTTGCATAGTGGCAGTATCGTAGCCAATGAGGTTTATCTGAGGTGCAATTATTGCTAATTGAAAAAGAAAAGAAAAAAGAAAAACACAAAAACCAACTAGAAATAGCTGATTCCGGGTCTATGGAAGGAAATGTACAAAATAAGCCTAGAACATTTTGTCATTCCAGAGATCTAGTAATCTGTCAGTAAAGACTATAGCCATGGTAGTCGTCAACTTAAAAAGGCTCCAAACTGACCAATAATGAGAGTTATAAACATTAATAAAATATTAACTGCAGTGAATTGAAATATATTAAATATGTATAATACATACATATACAGGCATACCTTGTTTTATTGTGCTTCACTTCATTGCACTTCACAGAAAATTGTTTTGTTGTTGTTGGGTTTTCCTTTTGTTTTGTTTTGTCAAATTTGAAGGTTGCTCCAACACTTCATGAAGCAAGTCTCTTGGTGCCATTTTTCTGACAGTATTTGCCCATTTCACATCTGTCACGTTTTGCTAATTCTTACAGTATTTCAAACTTTTTCATTGTCATTATATTTGTCATGGTGATCTGTGATCAGTAATCTGTGATGTTACTATTCCAACTGTTTTGAAGTGCAATGAAGCGTGCCCATATAAGACAGCGAACTTAATCACTAAGTGTTGTGTGTGCTCTCACTGCTCCACTGACCAGCTGTTCCTCCATCTCGCTCCCTCTCGACGGGCCTCTTTATTCCCTGAGACACAACAATACTGAAATTAGGCCAATTAATAACCCTACAATGGCCTCTAATTGTTCAAGTGAAAAAAAGAGTCACATGTCTCTCACTAGAAATGATCACACTTAGTAAGGAAGGCAAGTCAAACGCTGAGACAGGTTGAAAGCTAGTCCTTGTGTGTCAAACAGTTAGCCAAGTTTAAATGCAAGGGAAAGTTCTTGAAGAAAATTAAAAGTGCTACTCCAGTGAACACACGAATGGTAAGAAAGTGAAAGAGTCTTACTGCTGACATGGAGAAAGTCTGAGTGGTCTGGATAGAAGATCAAACCAGCCACAACAGTCCCTTAAGCTAAATATAGGGCATGGCTTTGATTCTCTTCAATTCTATGAAGGCTGAGGGACAAGAGGAAGCTGCAGAAGAAAAAGCTTAAAGCTCACAGAGGCTGGTTCATGAGCACTACGGAAAAAAAAGCCAAAACCATAACATCAAAGTGCAAGGTGAAGCAGCAAGTTCTCCAGAAGATCCAGCTAAGATAATTAATGAGGGTGGCTACACTAAACAACAGATTTTTGGGACACCTGGGTGGCTCAGTTGGTTAAGTGTCTGCCTTCAGCTCAGGTCATGATCTCAGGATTCTGGGATCAAGCCCTGCATCTTTCTCTCCCTCTGTCTGCCACTCCCCCTGCTTGTGCTGTCTCTCTTTGCCAAATGAATAAATAAAATCTTTGAAAAAAAAATATGTTTCATTTACAAAAAATAAAAAAAAATAAACAACATATTTTCAATGAAGATGAAATGGTCTTCTGTTGGAAGAAGATGGATCTAAGATTGTCATAGCTAGAGAGGAGAAGTCAATGCTTGGCTTCAAAGCTTCAAAGGACAGGCTGACTCTTGTCAGGGCCTAATGCAGCTGGTGACTTTCATTGGAAGCCAGTGCTCATTGACCATCCTGCAAATCCTAGAGCCCTTCAGATTTATGCTAAATCTATTCTGCCTTTGCTCTGTAAGTGAAACAACAAAGTCTGGATGACAGATGTCTGTTTATAACATGGTTTATTGAATATTTTAAGCCCACTGTTAAGACCTACTCAGGGAAAAGATTTCTTTCAAAATATGACCCCTCATTGACAATGCACCTGGTTACCCAAGAGCTCTGATGGAGATGGACAAGGAGATCAATGTTGTTTTCATGCCTGAGCACAACAGAAATTGCTGGTTTGCAGGCCTGTAAGAGAACTGATCTCTGATTTTTTTAATTAAACAACTGAGGTTTGGAAGGGTTATTAAATGGTTTACGTCTAACATTACACAACAAGGAACAACAACAATAAGAGTATTAATTTTATCAAATTCTCTTCTTTTAGTGGAAAGGAGAAATGGACAAAGGAAAGCGATTAAAGAAATATTAAAATTGACCTCTAACAAAATTAAGACTAAGCATGTAAAATATTAAAACAATTTTTAAAAAACTGTAGGCAAAGTTTCCATTTGGACATAGGGGACTTCCCATTTCCTAAAATTCATAAGCAGTTAATTTGCCAGTTTGTGTTTAAATATTCAATTCACAGGAAGAATTACATGGAAGCAGTCCCTATATTAAGAACCCCCAGGCTATGAGTTGAAAAATGAAGAAAGCAATGGCACCTATGATATATCCCATCCACCTATATAACCCAGATCCCTTTGTTACTTCCCCATTCCTGTTCACCCATTCCTGGATGGGACAAAATATTTATTTTCTTGTTAACCTTTCTGTGCCTCAAGTCTCTCCATCTAGGGAGCTAATAAGTTCTGCCTTACAGAGTTATTAGGAAGTCTGAAGGTGATTTAAGACAAGCATCTAGCTAAAGGCCTAATATGTTGCTTTAATTCTCAAACCAGAATCTTTAGTTCAGACAGCAGTAAGGTAGCTTTATACACAGAGACAAATGATGGCTGCTATTATTATCATAATTATCATGATTACCACCCTAGGCCAAGAATCAGCTAATGGCTGGGTACGAGAGAGATGCAGCTTGACTCAATGCCTCTTCCTCTTTTCCCTTCAGGGTAAAGGTGCACCCCTAGAACTCTTCTGTTTTTCTTCATACTGACCTCTTCTTGCCTTATGCTTTCCATGTCCTTCATCTCCTTGCACAGTACAAATGTAAATATTTAACCATGATGTTCTGTTCAGTTTTGCGGTATACATCTCCCACTGGCTGCATCTGCCAAGTCTCCTTCCTTGTTTCATTTCCTTATGTAGTTTGTAAACTTTGACTGTGAGCTCATCTTTAGAGAGATTGCTACCTATGGGAGTCCAGCACTCCCTGAGCTCTGGAAATGTTGCTGTACAGACTTTTCCATTATATGGGTTAGGTAGTATAGACATTTGGGTCCTGGGTTTCGGAGGTGCCAGAGTAGTGATGTTAGTTTCTTGGGTGGTGGTATGTAGCGAAGAATGTAGTCATGTGAATTCAGACCCCAGACTTGAGCTGTATGGGTATGAAGCTGTGCACAGTCTGTGTGTTAACAGCTAACTCTTTTCCTGCCATAGTCCAAGTGGATGGTAGGCTTCCTTGCAGCCTCCTTGGGCCAATGGGAGCATATTTTTCTATTATCACCTTAGTGTCTGTAGCAGGTTGTATTTTTCAAAGAAGGATACACTAATACATACTCATTCCTACACGTTCTTCCTTCAATGTGATGTTGATACTCCTCCTTCAAGCGATGAAGTCTGTGTTCCCTCTCCCTGAAACTAACTTCCTGCATAAATATAGTGCCATATAAGTGACACTGTGTGATTTCCAAGGCTAGGGCGTAAAAGGCAATACAACTTCCACTGGCTCCCTCTTGGGATCTCACCTTTGAAATCCAGCCACCATTTTGTAAGGAAGCCACCATATAAAGGTTCCAGTTGACATCCACAGCTAAGGTCTCAGCCCACAGTGAGCATCAACCACCAGATATGGGGATGAATGAGCCTGCAGGTGATTCTAGCCCCAAGCTTTCGATTCTTCCATCTGAGAACCCAGACATCATGAAGCAGAGCCAAGCTGTCCCGCTGTGCACTGTCCGAATTCCTGACCCACAGAGTACAATAAATGGTTGTTTTCCATGACTAAGTTTTGGAGAAATTTGTAATGCAGTCATAGTAACTGGAACAGTACTCCATTGTGATTTCCAGCTTTCAGCAGATGCTCAACAGTGGCTTCCTATGTGAGTGTTCCTTCATTGCTGGCACCTGGGGATTTCCTTCTCTTGGTCCCTAGCTCAGCTACATTTCCATAAATTATCTTATTATATTTTACCCAGCATTTGAAATATTCCAAATTAGAATGGAGTCCCATCCGTGTCAGGTCCTTCTGCCACATGACCCAGAAGTTCCCATAACTTTTCAAATAAGGACGTAGAAGATTGATGCTTTTAATGCCTTTTATATATAAAGATACTTAAAAATAAGAAAGATAAAAAAAAACCTATAGAAAATGAATTTATTACAGGACAGATAGTTCCTTCCAGAAAAAAAAATACAAATGATCAATAGAAGTTCATCCTCACTAGTTCTCAAATAAAAGCAAAATAATATAATGAGCTATGACTTTTGCCAATCAAAATGGCAAGGATCTTTCTTTAATACTAGACAACACAAGACGAGGTTCAAGGAAAAGAGGCACTCTCATAAGTTTTCAGCTTATGTATCAGTATATTATGTCCAGAAAGCAATCTAGCAGTATATATGTCCTAATAATTTTATATGCTTTTGACCCAGCAAATAATATAATAATTTATATAATATTATATATATATAATATAATACAGTAATTTTATATACTTTTGAGCCAGGGATTTATCCTAAAGGAATGACCATTGATACATACAAATACAAGGATGTCAAATCCTATATTTTTTATAATAGAAAAGGAAAAAAAGGCTGAAAATAACCCAAACATCAAAGAGCACTGGTAAGATTATCTTTATTTTTAGCTTTGTTTAAAGCAAAATAGTTTTCAAGTGAACATAAAGACAAGTTGCAGATTCATTGAGAAAGCTAGATATTTATTTACCCATAATGCCAGTCATTGTGCTAGGAGCTGAAATACAAAAATGATGAAGATGCAAAAGCATATAGTATGTTGGGGGAACAAAGTAAACAAACAATTATAGTTCATTACAATAAATATTAGTGATAAAGGTACATTTCAATTCTGTGGTACAACAGAGCGTTTGCGAACCTAGCCAGATGGGGGAAGTAGGAGTTTTGCTTTTGTTTTTTAGCAAGGGATGTTCAAGCTAAGTCCCACAGGTTTTTAGAAGTAGAAATTGACTGCGACGGTCAATAGCCTGAATGTTTACTTACACTCTTGCTCCTCCAGAGAATAGAATTGTTCCTAAGAAGTGCCTACCTCCCTGTGATTGGAACATGAGTGAGCGTAATGTGTAACACTTTCTGCAAGAAGCCTTTAAAAGGCAGGTCTGCTTTCTCTGCACCTTCTTCTCCTTGCCACAGGTGAGATAATAGGGAAGTGCTAATGAATGGCAGAGCCTGGTCTTACAAGCAATTGGAAGAAAGCTTCCTGCTGACCAGGACTATCTGCTTTGGAATTGTTATGTGAGCAAGAAAGAAACTTACCCGTTAAGTCACTAAGATGTTGAGGTCCATTTGTCATTACAGCTAGCAACAGACTAATACATGCAATTTTTTATTCCCAAGTGTGGTATTAGCTCACTTATTCAAATACATTCACTAAAGCATGTTTGTACTGTGTGCAAATCAATATGCCACGTGCATGACAGCTATGAAGAAGAATAGAGATTCTGGCTTTACAGAATTTCCAGTGCAAAAGGAAAAACAGCAGCCACTCACACAACTGTAATATAAGGCAACGTGTGACATTACAGCCCGAGGAGGGAGCGATGTCTCACATCAGGACAGTTTAAAAAAGGCAGATGTCATTTTCAAATGGAAGTTCAAAAAAGACTTGGAAGAGGCTAGAAAATGCAGGTATAGACATTCCAGGAAAAGATACAGATGTGAAAGATGCCTCAGAGAATGGAGCAGGATTCAGATAAGGGCTCTGTGAGAGAGAAGGAAATGACACTTTGAGGTGAGATCACAGACAAATCTGAATGCTAGCCCAAGTGCTTTGCACTTCTGTGAGCAATGGGAAGGCACTGACGGACTCTGAAGAGAGGTGTGGCACATTCAGGTACGCTTTAGGATTAATCTGGCAGAGACTGGAACCAGTTGAGTCCACTATAATAATAATAGTCCAGAGTGCTTAAATTAGACTAGCAACAGTGGGAATACAACAGCTGATTGAATTTAGGAGGTTCGGCAAAGAAAAAATGAGTCAAAGATGACTGAGACTGTGAACTAGGGTGACTAAGAGAATGAAATTACATTCAAAGAGAAATTGCTAGTCTGGGGATGGAGAGCAACAAAGAGCTCGATTTTAAGTAAAATGAGTGGCAGACATCCAGGTGGAGCTACAGAACCTGGGTCTAGGCTGTAGGAATTGGGGACCGTAGCTTCGGTTGGGAGAAGAAATTTTAAGAGTCACCTATTCACTAGTGAGAACTGAGGCCAGAGACTGGATTAAAGTTGCCAAAGAAGACTTGAGAGGCAGAAGAAAGCCAGATTTCCTTAAAAGGTCCACAAAGCAGGAAGAGAAAGAAGAGGCTGGGAGGTGACTGGAGAGGCAAAGAATACAGAGGAACCAGAATCATAGGAAGTACTGGACCATATCCAATTCTACAGAAGCTCAAAATGGAAGGAACAATTAGCAACACAGCAACACCAAAAGTGCAATCTCATTTAACCCTCAAAGAACCCGATAAAACACAATTCCCAGTCAGTTCCTGACCAGGAATTCCCACCCAACAAAGAACACATTTTATTCATCTGAGTAAAAGGAGCCCGGATTCTAACCTTGATTCTGCCCTGCAATAGCTGCATAACCACAGGGTCATGAAGAAAATAATAGCGCCTCCGATTCTCAGAGGGTTAATGAGGATTAAATTTCAATGCACGTAAAGTGTTCAGCATGGTGCTGGACATGTAATAAACACTCAATGAGTGGAAGCTATTGTTTTAACTGTTTTTAAATAATAATAAACACAGATATTTCATAACACAGTCTGTTGATGGAAATGTCAATCAGTAAAGATGTTTCAGAACGCAAGATTCCACCAAAACTTTTTAACATACACACATGTGACCCAGCAATTCTGCTTCAGGGAATTCATTTTACAGAACTGCTTTCCATGTGTAAGAATGTTCATTGTTGCATTGTTTGGAATAAGGAAAAACTGGAACCAATCTTAACGAGGAATGGTTACATAAATTACAATACATCCGTACCATATGATCACACATTCGTATGATGCAACTACCCTATCAATGCAGACCTAAGTAAACCGCTATAAAGTTATTTGTCACATCTTTTTAAGTGAAAAAGACAATTTCTAAAAAGAATCCAGATATGATTCCTATGATGATCCAAAAAAAACGAAAAAAAAAAAAGAAAAAAGAGTAGAAGGATAAACACTAAATTAACTCTAAGAAGTGTTAGAAAGAAAGGAGAAAAAGGTAAAGAAAGGGCCTTTACTTCTAACTCTATATTCTTCTCTATGAATGAGAACTACTAAATGTGTTATAATGTAATTTTAAAAATGTAAGAAAAGAAATGTCAGAAGTATTTTTGAAGAGATGCCACTGTAACAGAGAATTTAAACCCATTAGCAATGTAGATAAAAAGTCAATGAAGATGGACAAGCAGGGATTTTTGTGCTTCAGAGAGTACAATACCTTGAAAATGGTTGCAAAGTTGCATTTCTCTAGACAGAGGCTCCAGTTTTCACGCCTATGGCCCCCAAAAGGTTGTAGAGGTAGAATGACCCATACAATAGAACAGACACAAATCTGTTCTAGTATGTGTAATCCCTCATGAAAAAAGTAATAAACACACAAACTATAGGTAAATCAGAAATGGCACAAAGCAAAATTGGCATGAAAACGGAGCCAGAGCTAATTAACAAGGTCAGTGTCCCAAGTCCTGCCCCACATGGCTGGGTTCAAGAGGTACAGCAGCAGCCAAAGGCAGAAGAGAAACAACCCCTTCCCCACACCGCCCTTTAGTTTGAACCCTGAGCCGGCTGGAGGGATAGCCTGTAAGGGCGTGTCCACCTGACGCAGGGATGCTCGCACTAGCCTGTACAGAGCTTGAGGAGTGCTGAAACACACTCTGGCAGGCAGGTCCTCGTGTCCCGTTTTCAGTCCCATCTCTCTGCTTCACCCGACCCCGCCGAGCAGCTTTGGCCTGGTCCTCAGCCACTCCTTGCCTGCCAGCCACTCCTTGCCCGCCAGCTCCCCTTAAAGTGTATCGAGAGAAACTTTGGAGTGATTCATGTGCCTCCCTGGGCTAGCTTCCCCTGCCCGGAAGGGGGCCTGACCAGCTGACTTCTGGTCCCCACCTCCCCTTCAGCCCTGCCCTGCAAGGTCCCCACGCCCCCTCCCCACCCCCCACCCCTCCGTTCCTGCTACGCCGGGGGTCCTCCGACTACCCGCACTCACTGTCCCCGCAGCTCCACCTTGGAGGAGAGGGGCTTCTTCGAATGCCTGGGCCGTGTGGGTGGTGCCCAGGTCTGAGGCTCCAGCAGCGGGGTCAACGGGGGCAGGGGACAATGCGGGAGCCAGTGGCCGCCCTCAGCCCAGCCTAGCCCTCGGCCCCGCTTGGCCCGGGCACAGGGCTGGCCGCGGCGGCGGGGCAGGGAAGGCGGCCCAGCGCTTGTGCGGGCTCCGCTCTCAGAGCGAACATGCTCGGCTCCCGGCAGCCCGGCGACGCTCCGAAGCGGAGCGCGGCTCGCCCGCCACTCAGCCCCGCCCGGACCGGCGAGCCGCACCGAGCCGCACCGGTTGCAGCAGCCCCGCCCGCCCAACACGCGCCGGTTGCCAGGCGCCAGGAGCTTCCGGGCTGCCTTACGCTCTCGGGTCACCAGCCGCTCCAAGCAGGGACTGACGATTAGGGTGCCCCGCCAGGAAGGCCCCTGGGCGGCTAGA
Source organism: Enhydra lutris kenyoni (assembly GCF_002288905.1). NCBI lineage: Eukaryota > Metazoa > Chordata > Mammalia > Carnivora > Mustelidae > Enhydra > Enhydra lutris. The sequence goes on along the minus strand of NW_019154133.1, from coordinate 10,146,970 downwards.
AGGCTGCTTAGGACTCACTCGGCAACTACTATAGGTGCCACCACTATATAGGGGCACCTGCAGGGGCACTGCTACGGCGGGTGGTGGAGGGCGGAGTGCAGGTTGGGAAGGAGCTGAAATGAGGCTGGGTGTATGGGAGTCAGACATGGCCCAAGTTCAGGGAGGCACGAGATTTGCGCCAGGCGCCTGTAGAGTGGGTAGTGGGCAGTTAGACAAAGTGACGTTCAGGTCTCTGGGTTGCATTTTTAAGATTCAAACTAACCAGGCTCTCCAGAGTACTGATGAGTGTGGAACTTTCAAACAGCCCAGCAATACCTGCTATCTCAATGTCAGGTTAAGTGACCTAGTCATCCCAGAGTTCCCTCACCATGCCCACCCGAATTCCATGTTCTAGGTCTCCTTTGTCTAGGTTCTTTGGTGAAAGCTTAGGTCCCCTCCCCAGTAAGGAAGCCTAGCACCCTGACTTGCGTGATAGGACCTTAGCATCTATACTTTTGCTGAATTACACCATCTAGCTCCATTTCATGACCCCAAATAAGGCTGCAAGTTTAGCCCTAGTAATAGATGGTTTCAGATTTTTCAAAACTGAAGCTGCTTTCAAACACACCACTTTTCTGTGTTCATTAAGTTCCACATTCACATTTCCTAGTTCCTCTGGTTAAGAAAACTCTAATCAGGGGCGCCTGGGTGGCTCAGTGGGTTGAGCTGCTGCCTTCAGCTCAGGTCATGATCTCGGAGTCCTGGGATCGAGCCCTGTATCGGGCTTTCTGCTCGGCGGGGAGCCTGCTTCCTCCTCTCTCTCTGCCTGCCTCTCTGCCTGCTTGTGATCTGTCAAATAAATAAATAAAATCTTTAAAAGAAAAAAAAGAAAGAAAACTCTAATCAGATCTGGAACCTAATACTTATCGCATCACTTACTTGTGTGATCCTGGGGGAAGGAAAGTTAACCCCTCACCTAAAAAAATGGGGATAGTGGTATACTTACCTAATGAAATAGGCTGCACATTAAAATGACGCAGAGAATTTTAAAAGAGAAAGGCATGGGACCCATCCCCCCAACTAATCGGTTCTAGGATTGCTCTCAAAGTGGAAAAGGGACCAAGGATTATATAAAGTGTACACTAGCAGTCAATACATGATTTGAATGTTTATTATTAAATGGTCTGCTTTTGAGTCTGCTGTCATATCCTCTTGGCTGTCACATCTGCCACGACACTGCCTCCCAACTCTTGACTCCTGCTGTTCTATCACCAGTTGTCCAAATTCTACCTCCTTTGTGAAATTTCCCAATCTGCACAGCATGAACAATTTCCTATACTCCCCTAACATGCTGTTCTATTTTCACATAATTGATCCCTACATACTAAAACTCATCTTTGAGTCCTTTACAGTAATATATGTGCATGTATACATACATACATACATACATGTATTTAATCTCCATGAACCCACAGTGCAGCCCCCAACTCCTCTGACCATTCACCAAGGACAATGTGCCTGCAACTGGAAAATTAAAACTTTAAATTCCTATTGCTTTCAAGAGGTTGATTCAATCAATAAAGCAAAAGGACTGCAAAGCACCAGGCACTCCCTATTCTAGGTGCTAGAACAGAGAAGGCAAATACTCAAACCTTATAGTGGTACATATATAGTGGTATATAGTACTGTATGTACTCTCAAAACCTTGAGTGGCTGTGAAAAGCAACAGGAATAAATGGAAAAGTATTTCAAGGAGTAAGAAATGCTGTGAAAAATACAGGGTTATATTAAGAAATGGGTCATAAGAACTTTTTCTAGAATTACCAAGTAAAATACACAGACCTGAGGGCCAAGTGTTCCAGACACAAGATTACAAGGGCCAAGAGTAATCAGAAGCTTGTCATTTTTAAGAAACAAGAATATATATGGTTGGGAACTAAAGATCAAAGAATGGCCCTCCCAAACATTTCCCTGCCATAATTCCTGGAATATGCTGCCTACAGACGACTTTTGCTGATGTATTTAAATCAAGGAATTTGAGATGTGGAGACTATCCTGGATTATCTGTGTATCTCAATTTGATCACAAGCGTCCTTAGACTTTGAAGATGGAAGAAGGGGCTACAAACCAAGAAATCCAAGTGGTTTCTAGAAACTGGGGAAAAAAAACAAAACACCAAGAAACTGGGTTTTCCTCTAGAGCCTTCAGAGGGCAGGCAGGCCTGATGACAACCTGACTTAGCTCTGGGAAACCAATTTTGGACTTCTTACCTCTGAAATTGTTAAAGACAATAAATCTGTTTTAAGTCCCTCAAGTTTGTAATTTGTTACAACAGCAACAGGAAACAAGAATTTAGTGCCTACTCTGTATCAAGTACTAAGTTGAAAGGATTAAAAAGCTGGCCTTAAAAAGTTTTAACCAAGCAAGGGGAGACATCTGTATGAAAGCAACGTTTTGGCTGGTTCGGTATCAGTCTGTAAAGAAAAGCAGTGGGGGCAGAATGCTGTCAGTCTTCCCCTACAGGTGGTTCCAACACCCCAGAAAGCTGACACATCCTAGACATCTCTGTAGCACTTGTGTTATGTCTAGCTTACTAAATAGACTGACACATGAAAGCATCGGCTCTTTTCCTTTGTATGACCCTGCTAGACGCTCAAGATATAATATACAGTAAATAGTACTTAGCACTTTGAGCTAGGTGTGCTCTGAACACCTGACATCTTTATCAAAAAGCAGTATGAGGTAACAGCTGCTAAAGATCAGTGAATGCAACAACTAAGCTTCATGACTTGAAGACAGGTAGCTAGTTTAAGATCTTAGAATGCTGGAATGTTGAAGGGCACAAAAGTAAGTTTACATAAGTGAGGTGAATTTTTGTAGAACCAGCTGGGTGGGGACCAGGCTTTCAAAGATTGGTTAGCCTTCTAGGGAACAGTCCCTTATAGGTGATACCATCTTTTAGGAGGTGGGTTTTCTAAACAAGGTGTTAACCTGCATTTCAATAGGTTCTAACAGTTCACAAAGCATTTTCATACACCTTTTAGTCCTCACAATCCTGTGAAGGCAGACCAATTACCTACTCTACTCCCTAGGACCTAACAGCAGAAATTACCACCCTGACATGCCTTCCTCCTTTCCTGCTTTGCAACTCCCTAGGTTCCTTTATTCTGAAGCAAGCACTTTAGACTGCTCTATGGCAGTATTAGATGTCTGCCAACTCCTCCCTTACTCCCAAACTCTCACATGGTTGTTTCCCCATCCTCTGGGCCTCTGGCCCCAGTCAGAAAGTAATTTGTACGAACTGAATCTCCCCGACTGAAACATGTCCAGAAAGGACATGTACTGCCAATATACTGTTTATCCTACATATTCCCACAGATGTTCCTATCCCTCCACCAGCTTCAAAAAGTTTTGCTTCTTTGGGTAATGTGTCCATTTGTGGGCTATAAACAAATGTACCACTAACTACTGATGGTAGGCATTTACTGAAACACCAAAATTTCTTGCAAAACACTAGTACACTCAGTAACATGTAATACTGACTTGACAAACTCAAGAACCTTCTGAAGATGGTTCTAAAGAACCACCACACCACTGGCACAATCAATGAGGACTACAAAAACTTTTTATATGTACTTTGCATTATGTTCTACACTGAAAACTATCAGTTCACTAATCTAAGTGAGATACATCCAATACATACGAATATCACTTATAAAATAACAAACCTTTTCACGTTTTTGCTTGTTAGTGCTATAGGTGCTCCAAAACAACTTGCATCTATGAGCACTAATTTCATTTTTTTCCTTTATAACATCAAAATGCATAACGGATTAAAATCTCACCTAAATATCCAGAAGATGCAAAACAAAAAATGGAACACAAAAGGAAAACACATTCACAACAGTACTTTATAGAAAAGCCAAAGCCTCAGAGGACAGAACTTCAGCAACATTATTTTTCTTTATGAACTTTTTATTACCTTACCTATAAAGCATGCACAAAAGCCTATGAAATAGGCTTCCTGAGAAAAGACCCATCTTGGCTAACTATGTGGCACAATGCAAAAGTGAAAAATTAAGATATATTCTTCGTACAGAAGAGTCTTTAATAAACCTAAGTAATGTTTTCCACCAAGATACAAACACGACCCTAGTTTTACACACAAAGACTGTTGACTTTTAATTTTTTTAAAAAATTTGTTAGAGAGAGAGGGAGAGCGAGCGTGCACACGCAAGCACAGGCAGACAGAGTGGCAGCAGAGGCAGAGGGAGAAGCAGGCTCCCTGCTGAGCAAGGAGCCCTGTATGGGACTCAATCCCAGGATGCTGGGATCATGACCTGAGCCAAAGGCAGCCGCTTAACCAACTGAGCCACCCAGGCGTCCCTTGACTTTTCATCACACACTTAAGACTTGCTTTAATAGTTGAGGGACAGGGGCACCTGGGACTGAGTCCCAAGTGGGGCTCTCTGCTCAGTGGGGAGCCTAATTTACCCCCATCTCTGCCTGCTGCTCTACTTGTGATCTCTGTGTCAAATAAATAAAATCATTAAAAAAAAAAATAGTTAAGGGACAGCAGGGTCAGGCTAGCAAAAAAGTCACCAAGATGACAACACATTTCCATTTGAGAGTAGTCCTTTATTAACTGGCCCGATTACAAAAATAATCATAGTAGATACCTGAAAAGGGGGGGAAAAAAAGCTCATTAAAGAAACCACCTTAGTAGATTACAATTAACATAAATCAAGAAATTTTAAGAAAGTGCTTCAGAAAAAAGTGCTTAAGAAAAAAAACCCAGGCTTTTTTTTTTCTTTCCTCCATAAATATCCACAAAAAGAGTAATCACACCAACAGTAACCAGGTAAGATGACTGGCTTTCCGCCCCTTAAAACTATTAGAACCCAACCCAACACTTAACAATATTTACCCAAGAAGCCCAAGATCACCACCACATTTACTCTTATTATTAAGTAAACTTTTATTGAGATTTAGCTGCTCACCTTAGTTCATTCTTCGAATAAGCCTATTGATCTGGTCTTCCCTGTTGCCAGCATCTCCACCTTCCACAAAATGGGTGGTCTTTTTCTTCATCCCCCCTCGTGGAGAAGATAATTTGAAGGGCCATAAAAAGTTGTTTGCCTCTTTGAAACGTTTTCCAACAGTATAGATCTCGTGAATCAGATCCTCCATGCAGATGATGCCATATTTACCTGAACATTTTAAAGATCATTAAAATCGTTAGCTGTTTTTATAGACTTTAGGATATTCAGCAAGGAAAATTACAGGCCATCAAACTTCAAATCAAGAGTAAAGCAGCAAAGAGGAAAATTCATGGCTGTATTTACAACGATGAAGCATGAGCCAATGAAATCATGACCTACGTTTTCCACACACTTGTGCATTGTAGGGAATATGGATAGATTAATAATAGAATGAATATACGGCAACAAGATGCCAGAAAATTGTCAAACTTTTCTAATAATCAAGTTTCTCCTATAGGCAGAACCTACCAAGAGATCGGGCAATCAATGTGTTATCTGTCAGGGCAATTCGCTTCTTGTTGATTTTGCCATAACCACGCTTGTAGATCAATTCATTCACTGACTTCAGGTTAGGGTATCTAAAATAGAAGAAAAAAAAAAAACAGATCTAAATAACCAAAGAATAGGATTATCACCATCTGAACATCTGAAATCCATCTTGCTAACATCCAGTTCAAAAGAACTCTTAGTAAAGGACAGACTTACCCCCATGCTATATATGGTTCCACAATCCTTAACATGTTAACTGAAGCCTTGTTGAGCTTAACAAAGGTGCCATTGAAGATTTGACGAAGGCGAAGAAGCTGCAACACCTTTCGAACCTTTGGGCTCACACCATTGATACTGCAGAGAAAAAAAAAAGACAAAATTCACTTAGCTTTATCAGAATTTTTATTTAGGAAACAAACCATTATAAATTCCGGACAAGTCCCACCTAAATAAACAGAAATCTTTTCATGTTACAATGACCACTGGCATTTTTCCTTTAGTTAGCTACTCTTGACATTTTAAACTTCCTGACCTATTTTTTTTAGCTCCTGAGTATTTATAAAGTTTGATTTTCAAAGCAAATAACATGTCTTACCTCATGCTGTCTAGAAATATTTAACTATGTTCTGCAGTTTTCAGCAATGTTCTTTCAATGTGAAATTTAATTATGAATTGATACTTTCATTCATTTTCAACAGGCTGGTTCTGAAGTACTTGTATTACCAAATCTTTTTGCCAATTATATATTTAACCTTAAAAACTAGGAAGACTTGATTTTATCCTAGAAAACTCATTGCTTTTGAAAACGGTGCATCACAATATGGCACATTTTCTATAAGGAGTTTTTTTCCTAGAGGCCAATTTCAACGTATTGTGGTCTGTGTGAATACCTTGTCTCACAGATGTTCTGCCTAACAATTCAACATCGGAACTTATTTCTTTCTTTCTTTTAAAATTCTATTTTTGACTGAGAAGGAGACGGTGAGAGGTAATACAAGCAGGGGGAGTGGGAAATGGAGAAGCAGCTCCCTGCTGAGCATGGAGCCTGATGGGGGGGACTCCATCCCAGAACCCTGGGATCATGACCTGAGTCAAAGGCAGATGCTTAACGACTGAGCCACCCAGGTGACCCAACCTTGGAAGCTATTTCTACTAGCTTACCTAGAGGCAGAATTTCTGTGGGTTTCTGGGTTGGTTCAGCAGCTCTTGCTTTGACCATAGCTACAGCCATGTTCTGTACACCAGCAACTTGCTATCTTATCCCCTGACCCCTTTACCACTTCATGCTGTATGCATCTTTGTAAGAGCACTTATGAACTTACACTCTAGCTTCTTTTGAAGATCATCTCCAGGACACGGAATGAAAATTCAAATGCTCAATCAGAGAACAGATAGGGCTTTGGGCACAACCCTCCATGTTCTATGCCCAAAATACCTTTGTTATGCCCAAATATCTTTATTCCAGTGTTTCGGAACCAAAGCCCCCAGAAGCAATGTCAAGTCTTGCTGAGACCATGGCGCTTTCCCTTCAAAACCAGAACGCAGTTAAAACTGAACTCACCCTCTGATCCTGATGACAAACGCCAACTTGGGTTCTGCAGGTACGTAGAAGTTGCCGGCTTTTCTCGCCATCCTCGCCATCCGAATCTCAGTCCTGTACATCTGTCTGTACTCCTTGTGGTAATGCTTAGCTTTCTCATAGATAAGCTTCCTCCTTGCCTTTCGAAGCTGAAAACCAATACCAGTTATTCATCGGATTTTGAGTTCCCAAACACGATTAGCAATACCAGTTTAACTATCCTACCTACTGCGACACTAGTTCCGCTAGAAAAACGTTCCCTTGAGAACGTCTTCCTCGCCACAGCATGCGTCAGTATCTCAAAGTGCAGACACTGCCTTCGTTGAAAAAGCACCTTAAAGAGCGAACGACCAAGCTCACCGGTACAGGCGCTGAAGTTAACAAGTCTTGCTGAGAAAGAACATCTAGCTCCCAATCCAACCACAAGGCCTTTGGGGGGAGAGTGCCTCAAAAGTTTACTTACCATCTTTTGAGCAAACTTCTTCCTCAGACGCTTGATCTTCAGCTCTGCGAAATTCCTTCGCTTCTTTTTCAGGGTTTCTGGCACAGCAGGAACCTTCTTTTTCTTCTCTCTGGCATCAGTGAACAACACCACTTTATTAGGAGTTCCAAGCGCCCACGACATCGCATTACTCCTCATCTGTACTGCGCAGGCCTCGTCATTTAGTACCACTACCGTCACTGCTTCTCAAAATCTCTATCTTCAGCTACTCTAGCTCCAGCACGCTATGGTAGACGCAGACTTCAGGGAGTTTCTACGCCAGGTAGCCTCGCCTTTTAACACGAACCCCTTCCCTTAAATTAGGAGTCAGGGACGACCATAAATTCACATCTAATGCACCGTCAGCCCCGGCCTCCGGGAACTGCAACACCTAGAGCCAAGTTAACGAAACGTACACACTGAGGAACGGCTGCGAGACATTATTCCTAGACTAACGAAGCTGAGTCTAAGGGCCTAGGATTCTCAGGAAAAGAAACGTAAAAAGCCTCCCAACTACCACCGATTCAGAAAGTCTAAAGTCCCACATGCTAACACCAAAAGCCTGACGACGGGGACGACTGGGCCAAATACCAGCTAAGCATGAACCCAACTAAAACGTTCTGCGTCTCCCTTTAAAGACAGGAATACCCACCGTTCCCGCACATACTCGGCTCTCACACCTCGTTCCCTGTTCATCTCCAAAACCTCCGCCCCAAGGCCGCCTGCATCCCATCTTAGCCCGGCGGCCCCACTAGTGTCACAGAGCGTCACAAACACACAAACAAATGGGTAAAGGTACAAGCTACCGCTGGATCGAGGGAGAGTGAGACAAAAGATCTCTGGTTTCGCGGATGGAGAAGGATTCTCAAGCGCACGAAGAGCAACTTACTCTGCACCCTCCATGGTTCCAGCCGGAAAAAGAGGAAGTCGGCGCATGCGCGCTGTCCACTTAAAGACGACAAGAGCGAAGCCCCACAACTCATAGGTGTCCCAGGATAAGCCAGAAAACAACTTGGAACTGAGAACTCGTCTTGCAGACGCAAAATTAGGCACTCCCCTGATTCTGCACCTTACGATCAAGTTTCGGGTAAAATTCGTATGAGAAAATGCATGCATCGATTACACTCTTTAAGCGATAACATAAGAGCAAAGAGTGCTGACACCTTGACTACTTGGGGTCCTAGTCCCTAGGCTTAGCTGACAGGGTACTTCTCGAATTCCACCCAGTACTGTACGCAAATGACACGCCGCACGGGGGCGAACTACAAATCCCGGCATGCAGCACTTTCATTGCCTACCCGGAGGTAGCGCAACGTTTGACTGGGACTGTAGGCGACCACTGCGGTGGTGATTTCAGCCAGGGAAAATAAGAGCCTTTCGGCCCACGTTCCAGAGGGCTAGCTGCGATTCTAAGTCGCTGTCAAGACCCGGCTTTCGACGGCCTTCTCGGCTCTCTGCCAGCCCTAGCCATAAACGGCACCCTACTGCCGCGCTGCCGAGGTCCTTCTCTCGGCTCCTCCAGCCTGCAGGGCTGTCTTCCTCAGCGCCTGATCGCAGGAGGGGCCGTCCAGCGTCCCACGTTTAACGAAAAGTGTCGAGATAGGGACTAGCGCGGACTCGACGGCAGGAGGAGGATGGCCCGGACACTGCCGACTGCCAGGCCTGGCAGGCGGAGGCTGGGACACCCCATGGCAGGGGGCGTGAGCCCCGAAGGGAGGCGCGACGAGGGCTGGAGGCTGCGGCCACGGCCATGTGAGAGGGGCTGCCCCGCCGCGGTTCGGCGGACGGCGGGCGGCGGGCGGGCTGGGGGCTGGGCCGGGGGCGGGGTGCGCCCGGGGGCGGGGAGGGCCGAGCGGAGGGAGGGCCGAGCGGAGGGAGGGCCGATGCCGCCGCCGGCTCTTCCCGGTCGAGGGTTATATAGCGCGGAGCGTGGAGCCCGCTCAGAGGCGGCCGGGAGCGCTCCGACTAGCAAGCGGCGCTTCGCTGTGGAGCCCAGTGCCCAATTGACAGCCGTGGGGAGTGCAGGGCAGGGGACTCGAGACCGCGGGGGCAGCTGCAAGCCGTTGGGCAGCGCTCGACTGCGCCGAGCGAGTCTCCCCTTCGCGGCGCTCCCGCTGCGCCGCACCCCACTCTCCCACCCTTTCGCAACTTGGGTCAAGTTGACAACTCCCGCGGCGGCCGGCGGGCCCGTGCGGTCTCCGCTGCGCGCCCCTCCCCCGGGGTGAGAGGGAGCCGCCGCGCCGGCTCCGGGGACACTCGGGCGGCGGCGACTTGGCCATGAGGGCAGCGCGCGCCGCCTAAGTCGCGGCTGTCACCGCCGCTGCAGCGGACCGACCGGCCGGCCGGGCGGGCGCTGCGGGACGGGCGGGCGACCGCCGGCAGGAGGCGCCGAGCCGGGCGGCTGCCGCGGCGGGCACAGCCCGGGGGCCACCGCGCCGAGCCCGGGCGGGAGTGTCCCCGCGCAAGCAGGGAACGGCGCCGCGCACTCCAGCCCGGAGGGCACCTCGAGGGAGGGCGCGGGGCGCAGCCTTCTGCTCTCGGCGGCTCTGACAAACACCCCGGGGGCCGGGAGCCCGGCTGCCCTGCGCGGGGTGGACGCGGACGCTGGACTCGTGCGCGGTTCCGGGCGTCGCGATGAACATCGTGGTAGAGTTCTTCGTGGTCACTTTCAAAGTGCTCTGGGCGTTCGTGCTGGCCGCGGCGCGCTGGCTGGTGCGGCCCAAGGAGAAGAGCGTGGCGGGCCAGGTGTGCCTCATCACGGGCGCCGGTAGCGGCCTGGGCCGCCTCTTCGCGCTCGAGTTCGCCCGGCGCCGGGCACTGCTGGTGCTTTGGGACATCAACACCCAGAGCAACGAGGAGACGGCGGGCATGGTGCGCCACATCTACCGCGACCTGGAGGCGGCCGACGCCGCGGCGCTGCAAGGTAACTCGGACCTGCGCGGGATCAAGCCTCTCCCCACCCCCCGAGGCGTCTCCGGGAGGGCCCGAAACCCCACTGTCTGAGTGAGCCCCGCTTGCAAGGAAGAGAAGCACCCCCTCGTTTCCTGCGAGTGGAATTTGCCCCGTGAGAAAGGAACACGGTCACCTCTGTCTTAGAAGGGGGGAAGGTGTGCCGAACCCTTGTCTTCCCGGAGGTCCTCGGGGAAGAATGTCGGGCTTCCTAAACTCTCTGAGGATAGCGAAGGCAGAGCGAACTTGCTAGCCCAGGTTTGAATTCTAAAGAAATGCCTCCCTCGGGTTTGCGATGGGGCAATAAAGTGTCTGGGAAGTTATTCTCAGACTCGACTGATGAATGTATCTATATTATTACCGTGGTCTGAATCGCCGAAGCTGGGGCAGCATTGATGATTTCACTATAAGTTTAGCCACAAGAAAATAATTAACATTGTTTAACCAGGGACAAGTAAGTGCTTTAGTTACATACTCAGCCTCATTGAAAGATATTCTACCTTTCAAACCGCTTGGAACATTTAAGCCTCATTGTAAATTTATTTCATGTTTTTGATAACGTCAGGAAATCTGCCTCATGGTATATTTATTAAATAACCTGAATCTGAGATTTTTTTTTTTTTAAGCCGAAGTGGAGACCATAACCAACCATAAATATTGGTCTAGGAAATTTGGTAATGGCTCTTACTCTTTGATAAAATTTTTCATTTCCAGATAAAACATTGAACTATACCAGGAAGATTAACTTGAGACACCACCCCTTCCCCATATCGATCATTTTTTTCACTAAAACTATTGGCACCTGCCTTTTAGGTCAGAAAATCAAAGGTCGAGAATGTTACATTTTCAACAGTGGTATGGAGAGGTAGCAAATACAGATTATTGTGTTCCCTGCCAAAACCTAAAAGAGAAAAGGTATTCAGAAACAAGGAAAGAGAATTTTGGTTTTTAAATTGAGATCTTATGTGGTAAAATTGCATATTTACCTGTAAGTTTCATTTATGTGAGGTGCTTCTTAGGAGATCTCAGCTATTCCAGTTAGAACAAACCAGTGACCTCCATTCTTTCGTGAGAAACTTTAGGTTCATTTCTTGGCTTTGGATGACTTCAGACTGTTAACTGCAGTTTTGATTTGTGAGCCTGAAGGAGAGTTTCCATTTTGAGGGTGCCGGGAATAAAAGAGTAAAAGCCGGTTCTGGCCACCATTCCTCAAAAAAGAGGAGTGTGTAGTGTTTGTGTTTGGGGGGTGGGGTGGGGTGTTACTCTCTGGGCTGAGATTAGTTTTTTCCAGGTGTCTTTAGCTCCAGGAAGCTGTTCCCATGAGGTCTGACTTGTACCGGGTTTGTCACAATTACATGATTTTCCCCGAAGCAAAGTTATCCGGTAAATTGCTGTAATTCCCAAAGACTTTTGGGGGAGGAAGGCAGCTGTAAGTTCAGTCATTGGCAAGCCTCAGGGTGTTAGAAATTTGAAGCTCACTGTAGTATTTTTGTTTTGTGTGATCTTTGTCTTACTGATTGCCATGTGACTCACATTTTGCACCTCCTACCCCCTTCTCTGTTCCATTTCCCCCTCCCCGTTCATCTGGACTTCTGAGGACAGCTGGAAATGGTGAGGAAGAAATTCTGCCCCACTGTAACTTGCAGGTTTTTACCTACACCTGTGATGTGGGAAAGAGGGAAAATGTCTACCTGACGGCAGAAAGGGTCCGCAAGGAGGTCGGCGAGGTCTCAGTCCTGGTCAATAATGCTGGAGTGGTCTCTGGGCATCACCTTCTGGAATGTCCCGATGAGCTCATTGAGAGAACCATGATGGTCAATTGCCACGCACACTTCTGGGTAAATATAAACATCCTTGTTTTTATTACTAGGCCCTCCTCAATGAGAAGGTTGGGAAGGAGCCAGACTTCAGTACCAGCCTGAAAGACACCTGTACTGTTTCACTGCAAAGCTGCTTTCTAATTTGTTATTTCCCCGTGGTGAATTACACTGCATTGCCAGTTACTATCAAATAATTATTTTCTACCCTATCTCATGCAGTCTTTCTGAAGAGGGCGAAGGACTGAACATTTTGAACTAGTTTTGAAAGATTGCCATAAAAATAACAAGAGGGAGCATAAAACCCTGGGTTTGTTTATTTTACTTTCTGTTGAGTTTGTAAAACATTGGTTGTTCTTATGAATTCCTGAAGTCAGAGTTTAGGCTTCCAAATTACTGCTCAGCCGCATTTTAGAAAGTGCCAGAGATTCTGAGATCAGCATTTGTGGTCCACTGGGAGTGGTCAGGCCACCCTAGCAGTCACTTAATGTCCACTGACCATCCACAGGGTCTGTGGCCTTGTCCTGATGGAGTACATGTCAGAACCTTCTCAGCTTACAGGATGCCTCTCTTAGGAGAACAGAGGTCACCCTGCTAGGACCACAGAGTCACTATATGAGGGACAGGAGGACTGTGAGAGGGAACGAGGGACTTAAACCATATCAGCTTCTAGCCATCGGAGCTCCTATAGCATCTAAGGATGAGGGGGAAGGAGCGCCTTCTTGCTCTGGGGACCAAACAGATCCCAGTTTTTCACCTAAACTTCAATAATGGAAGGTATGAAGCTCTCCCCTATAACTCTGCACTGTGGACCTTCTTTATTCTCTTTTTCCCCCACAGTAATTCCCGTTTACTTTTGTAGACATGTAAGAGCCAATAAAGAAAGGGTAAGGAGATAGGAAATTTCGTTTTGTATTTTCTATAGGCGGATTAGCCTTCTAATGGAACACCAAAAAGAACTGTTTCTTCTAAATAGGTCACATTAAACCTCCTTAATTTTTTAGCAACTGCCTACAAACTTAATCTGGCTTTAGAAGTACTTATTCAAATGTTGTTCCTGGAACATCAGACCATTTCTCGGATCCTGAAAGAAGCTTACTTTAATGTTTTATTTTAAAACATGAGCTTTATTTAATTCATTTTCAAACCTCTAGAAATGAACACACAAGTGGTGTGAGCTAACTCATATGAATGTTTTAAATGAGTAAGGAGATTACCAAATGCAGTTTGGCGGGATTTAAGTATGCTTGTGCACATGAGCTTGTGCATAGGTATGAGAGAAAGAGTGTATGTGTGTGTGTGTGTGTGTGTGTTGTGTGCATTGGGGGTGGGGAACTGAATAAAAGTCCTTGCTGCCATGGGGTGCATAAGAACAAGTGGCAAGGGGGTGGATCAGGTGAGTAAAGACCGGTACAAATGAATAAACTTGGCATTATGGTTTATCAAGAATCTTACGTTTTTATAATTCTGAGTAAAACAACCACCATTTGAAATAAGACATATGTCAATTGCGGATGGACTTGTAGTTTTCAGAGTAGAATGGTAAGGATGAAGCTGCCTTAGAAACTCCAGTTGCTCTCGGTCAACTTGTCATCTTTAAATAGATACACAGCCATTGGTAGGCTGGCTAGTTGTGAGCCGCCAATACCAGGACTGTTCTTTTCCAATAATCTTTGATTGAGATGATCCTCGGTTTCTGAACTGTAAACTTTTACCTATACTGTGCTCTAAAGTTTAGTCATCTTGCTTGCTTTCTCTGTATGATTATTTTGCCGGATAATAAAATTTCAAACATAACCACACTTTTAAATCTGCAGTTAAATACCTCAAGAGGAAAACAGCCTCCCTTCGCTAGACATTCTATAAAATGAGAGCTAATTGAGAGTGTGTTAAACACAGAAAATCCATAGCTTTGGCTTTGAAAATGCACATCGATTGATAAACTGTGCCTTAACATTAGACTACTTTCTAACCTAAGGAGAAAATTGAATCAAATCTCCGATAGAAGAATGATTGTGGAATTGAACCCATATACTAAGGAGGAACATACCACCTTCCCAGAGTCCTTACTTTGCTTTGAGATGTTGCTTAACTACAGAATTTAGGGAGTTCTTGGAAGCCTTGATGGTAATGACGTCACTTCATATTAAAATATGGGAGGCTCCTGAATTCTCCAGCTGTTTTTCCCCTAAGCATCTAAACTTAAGAATTTATTTTCAATATTGAGTCAGAACATTCATTTTAGAGTTGGAATTTCTGACTTCTTGCCGAGCCTTATAAACCCTTTAAGAAATTGAGATCTAGCAACTAAAATTTAGAAGAAGGCTTACTATAATTTTTACAGTGATTTGGCAGGGGGTGGGGTGGGAGGTGGGGGGTGTTAGATGATGTAAGAGCTACCTGAATTCAGCTTCCCTTCCAGTAGTCCTCTTAGGCAAAAATGTCTGACAACTATCTAAAGATATATTAGCATGTGCTGTTTTCCTTCCAAAGAAAATAACCAGTGTGTCTTTTTACTGTATCTGGGTGGGGAGAAGAAGTTGCCCCATACATTTTATTTAAAAAGTAGATCAGCTGAGCAGAGAGTCGTTTAGTCATTTGAACGATTAGTCTTGAGGCAGACTTGTAAGTAGCAGTTGCTGTCTGTTTTCATCAAATACTGAACGGTGTGTTGATCCTGACCCAGCGTTAAATATAAAGTCCTGTGCAATAAGGTGGAGAACCGTGTGGACTTCCACTGAGAAGCTGTGGGCCCCCTACTTAAAATCCCTTCTACTACTGCCTCTGCCTTCAAGACCTTCTTCCTCCACTCCGGTACATTTTAAGGCCTAGCACAAGTTCCTAATACAGTCTTCCCTCCCCATTCCAGCCCTTTTCCTGGTATTTTCTAGTATTAGAGCTGCAAGGATCCTTAGAGATCATCTTGTCCATCCCTTGTTTTCTGATGAAGCTGCAGTTAAATGGCTTGTCTAAAGCTTTCTGTCTTCTTGCCATTAATGTCTTGCAGCATCTGTTCATTCTCACCCTTTGTGGCATAGTATGTGCTCTTTGGTTTATTATTATTTTTTTTTTATGCATCATGTCCTGAAATTCCAAAATAGATGGTAAGCTGTCTGAGGGCAGTTTGTTCTATCCTTCCTGTTTGTTTTCCCCTGCTTGGAATGGGACTCCACTCCTAAGACTCAATGAACATGCAGTAAATGAGTGTTCAGTAGGCTAGACTTCTGTTTAAAAATTCAGAAGATCACCTACTCAGGATGCTCACGGGGGCCTGTCTGCTGAAATTTCGAAAGGTAAGACTTATGGTGGACTGACTAACGCTGTGCAAGATTGAGGAGACCTCAATGGCTCACATTCATAATGGTTTGTATCTCCTTTTGTTTTGCTACACAACTTTTCCACTCTCCCTGCCCCACCCGGGTGCTCACATTTACTATAGTATATTAAATCTGCTCATGGGTGCCAGGCTAGCAACTTGAGAAGGCCGGTGTTGATAACCCAGTTGAAAACAAGCTCAAATCGAATGTGTGGCAACCATTCCTACCTGTAATTCCCTTCTTGGTTCTGAACCTCATACGGTTTATTTCCTTGCACATTGAAAATTTTTGCTGTGCTCAGCATTATCCTACCCAGCCCTCCGGTCTGCTGTGATGCTCCCACCTTCCAGGATTCTTCTATCACCAGCAGCTCTCCTAGGAACCTTCTCTTGGTCGCCCGTCAAGAAGTGATAGGTTTGGGGTAGACTCCAGTCAGTATAATCTGTTGTGCAATATTCTCGTCAGGGTCAGTGCAAGACCAAGGAGAACATGTGGAGAACGTGTGCAACACAATGCACTTTAATGTTGCCATAATCCTAGCAACAATTCACTTAGGCCCTTTCTGTGGCTCCATGGGATACAAAAGCTGGAAAATACCTTGCTCATCTCCTTTGAAACATGGCAAGTCGGCCTCCATACAGGAATTGCAAGCCTGTATTTTCCTCAGAACATGAATATTGCTTCACTTGTTATTTTTTAAGAGGAGTAGAATCTTAGCCTGCCATTTTTACAAGACAGAGTTTATCTGTAGATCCTTTTTGGCCCAAGAGCTGCACTTGGCCTTTATACGTGAGCAGCAAATTGATCCCTGATTAACCAAAAGGGGGAAGCAAAAGCATTTAACTCCAGGCCTTTTATGTTCTGAAAAAATTTTGCATGGTAAAGGGCTAAATCTGTCAAATAGCAAGTCGGTAATTTACTTCTATTGATATGGTAGTCAGACAAGATAATTGGTAGTTAATTAATAGACCACTTAACTTAAAAGGTTTCACAGTTTTAAAATACTAATTACTGAATTAGGCATTTATCTATATCCAAATGTCTAAAGTCTATTTAGTTAAAATCCATCCAGGAAAAGTAAAAGCCCACCAGCTAGATCTGAGTAATGTAGCACTTAAAGACATTAGTGCTATGGTAGTACCTAATATCTCATGAATGGTCCCTAATCATTCATGTTTAAGTTCCTATGTGATTTACTGGTTTTTAATCTCAAGTGCTGTATTGTTCTCTGGTTAGAGAAACCTAGTTTTTTGTTCGAGGTCTCTTAGATTTAGAATTTTTTAAAAATCATTTCTAAAGTATTCATATAAAACTCTTTGGCCAGTTCTTCTTCCTTCAAACCATAATTTTAAGAATTGTTATACCATATATTTTATAAAGTAGTATTTTCCTATCTTAAGGTAGCTACTAAGAAGTTGGAATTCATGGCCAGTTTTTAAGTCTGTACTAGAACTGGCTTCTATTGCTAAATAAATATCATAAGCTTAAAAATCAAATGTTTGAGATTCAGAAAGACTTTTTATTTCAACTGAACTGTAAATTGACATGGGGTAAGCATACTTTATCTTATTAATTCTTGTGGTCCCATTTAAAAACATCTCTCAGGTAGCAATCACTTGGATACTTGGGACTATATTCCTAACATATTCCTATCCCTAACATTTCATAGCCTTGCTTCCTAATACAAAATAAGATCATGTGCCCCTTAAACCTCGAGTTTCTATATTTGGTATGTTATGTGGTAGGCCCAAATTGCTTCTATTGCTACTAGAAATCAACATCTGTGGTGTGATAAAATGTCACTTTACATAACTGGTATGAGCAGGGCACCATCCTATAAAAATCCTTGCAGCATCTTTGATGTGTGTTTGAATGTGTGTCCAGATACGTCAGTGGTTTAGAAAATATTGCTAAGTGACCAAGATCATATGAAGAAATTGCAGTGCCCCCCTTGTTGCCAGTGTGCAGCTTGATCTTTCTACAGAATGTGATCCTGTTAACCATCTCTTAAATTCCAGTCTTTAGTTTCCACGATAAGCCCACTTTTTCCTGATTCTCTTCTGTCTTCCCAAGTCCTCCTGGCCTCCCTACTTCTGAGATGTAATGACTAGTATTACATGCTCAAACTTCTTCTCACTTTGTAACTCTAGCGGGGTAATCTGTTTATTTCAGTACCTTCATCTAATTTCTGAGTCAGTTCCCAAGTTCACACAGCTGTTTTGGCTGTTCCCCTCATTCCTAAAATCAATAAGTCTCAAAACTGAACCAACTCCTGTTTGCCTCTTCTTTCGTCCCCTGGTAGGGCCAGGGCCAGGTTTGGGAACATCAGCAGTATCTTTAATTCTTCCTGCCCCACGTTGGGTCCTGACTCTTCTGTTGCTGCCATGTACTTTGATCCCCTCCTTCCCAGTCCCATGTCCTCCCCTGTGCTTCCGTTGCCTCTTGCCTGGACTTTGGAAAGAGTGTCTGAACTTCTTTCCCTGTTCCCGGCTTTTGCTCTTCAACCTATGATTATCTAAGCAGACTCGAATTTACTATGTGTGTGCTTAAGGACTATGCTGACAAGAACCTACTCCAAACCTTTGGGTGACCGTATTGTTCACAGCATGAAGTCCAGGCTCATTAACATGGCAGCTTAGATCTTCTAAAGCTGATTTCCACCTGCCTTCCAAATTCATCGCCTATTATGTCCCCTGGTCAACCCTAAACTCCTGCTGGGCTAGACACCCTCTGCCCCTGATGGAGCCCTGTGCACTCGGCTGTTCCACCATCTGAGACCTGTCTTACTGGGAGACAAAAGCAGTTGAATAGTTTAAACAAAATGTATCACTCCTTCTGGGAGGGAAAAAAATATTCAAAATGCTTTCATGTTGACTTAATAGTATCTTCATAGATTAAAGAGGCAGTCGTTGTAAAGTAGTTTAAGTCCTGGTTCAAGGAATGGCCCACTCTTGCTTGCTTATGTGCTATTTTTCTCTATTCCTTGAAGCAAATTTGATGTTTGGTCTTTTCTCCCTTGTTATTTCTACATGTAGGACTTCATCCATTATCTGTAGATAACGTAGTAGAAACTATTCTATAGAACACATCAAAGTGAAGGCGTTATTTAACCTGGGCTAACACTGATTAAATAGCTTTTTTAGTAAGGCTGAATGGAGGAATGTTCCCTGGGTGGGGCCCTCAGCCATTTATTGCAGGATTGGGTCACAGGGCCTAGAGAAGAGCTACAAGCCCATGGCCAAATATGTAACTGCTCTCATTCTCCGGATTTATTCTCTGCCCTTAGGTTTTTCACCCTAGCCATTTTCAGATTTTTAAGATCTTTGGCAAATTCTAGTGAATTGACTTTAGTTAACTTGAAGTTTAATAACCTCATTTGGGACTTAGAATAATTTTTTGAACATACCCCTTGTATGTTGACTAGCTAAAATTTAAATTAAAAAAGAATGTAGGAACACCCCCCTTTTCTTAAGCTCCTTTAGTTAAGGAATATTAATAACAGACTCATCTAAACTTTCTGTTCTGTTTCTTTCAGAAACTAAAATTAAGCCTCATTCAATTATGATAAGTAGCCAGTTTGCCTCCATTTAATCCAGATACCAGCCTATATGGATAGATGTGTAGATGACATGTTTATTTGCTTGTTTTAGAATGCCCAATGAATAATAAGCCTTGTGACTCTGGTGCAGTTATAGCCAACAGGCTGAAAAAAGCCCTTTTGAGCCACACTGTGTTAAGTCCCAAATACCCAGGATGTTTTTGGAACCCCAAATTGTACTATGCTGAATTTCCACTAGGGGGTGTCCCGACAGGGTGGATTTGTATCTTATTTCCTTCTGCACTCACAAGCAGTAATTTTCCTAAGATAAAGGGCCTTTTGTAGCTAATCTTTGGAGTATGACAAACTCTGATAGTCCTTAAGAAACAGGGAACTACTCCCTGTATTAACTGAATGAGTTAAATCCAATGTTTTGAGCCTGGAACTCTGGGGATCAGATTAAAATGTGTTAATCTCTCTCAGTTTAATTAGTGATTTTTTTTTTTTAATCTTAGAAGTTACTATAGGAGTTAGCTATTCACAGAACTAACCCTTTCTTATAGTTTCTGTTAACTGACCTAAGAAGTTCCTTTTAGGCTGCAACCTCTTTTGTAAGCATAATGGGAAATTAACCCAGAGGATGGAATCTTGTATTTCTTTCTTTGAAAATACCAAGTGGACAGGTAGAGCATACAGCCAATCCTGTGGTAGGGCAGCCTTAGCGAAGTTCCCTGTGTTGTGACCTAACACTGTTAAGATACCACTGTGCAGAGTAAAGGTTGTCGGAGCATGGCCTTGGGATTTAATCACGATTACCCTGACACATTTGGCCAGCCAGTCAGTCCCCGTCCGCCTGGGTTTTCAGGCTTACACCATCCCAGCACTGGAGGGTATGCCTTTCAACACGAGGAATGCTAACATCGTTTACTTGATCTTACCCAGCATGGCCCTTTCTTGAATTCCTTTTTCTTTTTACTTTATTTGTCAATTCTCTTAAAAACTCAAGTTCACACCTGTCAGGGACCATTTTCCTAAATGCTCTGAAACTAAAATTAAGTGAACCACGGGGAAAAATTGAATATCCTCTCATAATGATCATAAAACTTTGAACACTGCAGCAAATGCTGCTAGAATATTTAACAAGTGAGGGCAATTACTGCTGCAACCTTGAGTGCTGTCAAATTAGCCCAACTGACAAGCCACTTACAATGAGTTCACATTTGGAAACAAAACATTACTTGGTCTGTGAAACTTTCAAAGATCACACAAAGTTATGTGTGAAAGATGGCAACTGTGTTAATGTTGTGAAGGTTGTTTTTTGTTGTCATTGTGTGGTTTTGTTTTTATTTTTGTTTTTGTTTTTTTTTTTAGGCTTTTTTGTTTATTGGTTTGGGGAAACCGTAGTGTTTCTCATTTGCTACTTGCATAAAATGTGAATTTCTTGCCTTTCTTTCAAATAGCTTGGTACTGGAATTTTTAAATATTAACAAGGTTCAGCTCCTTGGTGTTATTCTAAACAATGGGGCTCAAAATAACACTTCCCAAATCAGTGTAACTGGGAAAATATTTGTGGTGTAACTTATGTAAGCACATGGGTATTTTGAGGACAAGTGAAACTTAAAATTCAAAGCCTGAATTTTCCCACCTGCAAATTGCACTTGACGTACTGCCCCCTACTGATTTCTCAAGGATTTTTAAAAAATGGGATAGTTCTACAGTCTCTTGGAAAAAAGAAACACCAGGTATAATAAATTATCTTAAAATAGTTCTGTACCGACTTTTAGTATTATGTCTGCCGGACTTTTCTCTGCCAAGCGTTATTAATCTTTTAAAATCACTGTTGTCTGCTCCTAGTAAAAGAGGACTAAAGGAGGGATTAGAGAAGAGGTGTCACGGAAAGCGTTTTTGTTTCCCAGCATCGTCTAGGATTCTGGGTGAAAGGGGTCGGGGCCCCCGAAGCAGATGCCCAGCACTATGGTTTTTGAGGCCGCATCTGGTGGTCAGGTAGTGGGTTTCTTCCAGAAGCGTGGTCTGGCGCTGCCCGGAGGGCAGAGAGGCCTGGGAGCCATGCAAAGGAAGAACCAGGAATTGCAGGAACTTGAAGAAACAACATAACCAAAAATAGATAGCACTTATAACCAAAAGAGCCTATAAATATATGCTTAATGAGCCTGGAGTGCATTTACCGGTACTTTTATATAGCACTTAAATTTTACAGACCCTTTCATAAACACTCTTCTCTCATTTGAGCCTCAAAGCAACTCTGAATTAAGTAGAGCCATTATCCCCATTTTTATGGATGAGGAAACAAATGAGAGAGGTTATAGGAATTGCCTAAGGTCACCCCTGGGGAAAGAAGAAGCTAGGATTCAGTCCCTCATCCTAGGACTTTAGTTTAGAATCTCTACAAATACTCACCTGAGCTACATGTTCAAAGCTAGTAGATTTTCCTGTGAGTCACTTATGCTTTTGCCCTTTGGTATAATGAAAGAATCCACCTTCAAATGTTGATTTTTTTTTTTTTTTAACTACTAGCATAGTTCATTTAACAATGACCAATGAACCCTAGCTCATATCATCAGAAAGTTTGCTCCATAGATTATACAAGAATGTAAAATTCTAGACCAAAGAACCAATACCACACTAGAATTTTATTACTAAAGGCCAGTTCAAGTGTTTTTCTGTGCTATTTCTGTAATTCTCCATGGTTCACATCTGAGATGGTTACTTCATTGAGATGACTGTAGGATATCCTTGGTCACTTAGCTTCCTTGCTTTTCCTAATTCACATGCCAGCACTGAGAAGCTGGACACAAAAAGTAGCGAATAAACACGGCACTTCAATAAGATTTGGCTGTGCAAATTTCTATAAACACTTGGTGCCAAAATGTCAGTAACAGGATGGTTTTAGTTTTTTGGTTTTTGTTGTGATTTTTTTAAAGCTCATCTCCTAGAAAATGTAAAAGCTTTATTGTGTTACATAATAATCTTATGGGATTAGAATTCCAGAAAACTCCATAAGCTTTGCATTTTAGAAATGCTAATCATGGATTTTCAAAATGAGGCAGTTTTGCCTAGTTGAGGCATCCAAACTTGCAACCCAAGCATCTGATTTGTAAAGGGCTAATTTTTTTCCTAGGTGTGATTTCCTCACAGGCTTACCAAAGCATGAAATTTTCAGAAAGGTAAATGAGAAAAACAAAACAGGTAAAGGTTGAGGCTGAAAGACCTTGTCTTGAAAGCCAAGCCTTCAAAACCTCTGTGGATGCGGGGAGAGGACTTTGACGCCTTCTCTGTCTGTGTTTGTGAGCTTGTTCTAATGGCTATGGGGGTGACTTAGTCCCTTTACACTGCTGGAACAGAACGCCAGACACTGGGTGTGTTACTGACAACAGAAATTTATGTCTCACTATTCTGGAGGTTGGAAGTTCCAGAAGATGAGGGTGCCAAGCAGATTCAGTCTCTAGGGAGGACCTAGTTGGTTGGTAGACAGCTATCTGCTGAAACCTCACACGGCAGAAGGGGTGAGGGATCTCTCTGGGGCAAAGGGCGCTGATCCCATTCCTGAGGGCTCCCAAAGGCCCCCCCTTCTAACACCATCACAATGAGCATTAGATTTCAACGTGAATTGTGGCGACACAAGCATTCATATGACGCAGAGGGCCTTGCTAGTGCTGAAAATGGATCCACGGCAAATATACAGAGAAGCCGTCTGTAAACTCTCTCATAGTTGTCTGTAGAAGGCTCTGGGCAAGCTTGTTTGGTTTGAACCAACCTTATCTTAAAAACATTGTTGGGGAAACGGTGTGGGGAGTGAAGAGTGGGGCTTCCCAGCCTCTGATATCTTGGTTCAGAGAACACTGGTAGGCTAAAGGGTAGTGAAATCTTGCAGTTTTGCTCAGCTTCTAGGAGAAATTGATCTGAAGCCACTTGAGGTTTAAAGTAGATTCCCCAGGTCACCCTAGAACCTTGTTCTCAGCCTGCACTCCAGGGCAGTGGTGGCAGCAGCAGCATCTGGCAGGCTACATGTTAGGGAAGCGGACTCTCAGGCCCCCTACAGACCTACTGGATCAAAATCTGTATTTGATTCCAGATCGCAGGTGATTCTCTGGCACATCACATTTTGAAGAGGAACTGGTCTTGAATGTGCACTTTCCTTTCCACTTTCTCAATATTCTCCTTCCTGCTGCCTTATTGTTTTTCTTTCCTGAGCTAATCAGCCCTTTAGGAATCTTGTAGACAAGAAAAATGCCAGACCACACACTCTGTGTTCCAATCCTAGTCTAGGTTTATTTATTTATTTATTTTATTTGGATTCCGGTCCAGTGTCTAAAAGGAGGAGTGCAGGTGCTATCTTGCTCACTATTCCCCTTGGTGACTATGCCCAGAGTGGAGTTTCCAAAGCCATAAGCATCATGAAAGAAAGTCAAGACCCTTCAGGGAAGAGATACATTCTTCCCACCCAGGAAGTAAGTTACCACCTTGCCTATTGTGTATACCCCTTCCTCCACTCTCCGTTGGCTCACGGAGAGCATGGTGTCTCATCCACTTGTGATACCTAAGGGGAAGTCTTCCTTTTTAGTTTTCACAATTTAATAATGTTTTAGGTGGGTTAGCCAGAATTGTGATTGACAAGTGATTACTGCTGTCTTTTAATCCACTTTAGTCTTCTTCTCCCACGAGGAGAGAACAGACCAGTTGCTGAATCAGCAGTTATTACCCTTGAAGATATTTCTTAATTTCGTTGTGGAGTGGTAGTTCAAAGGCATGAACATATAACCTAAAGCTGATGGGCTTTTGAGCCCAAATTTAAGTTGTGAGGTTTTTTAAAAAGCCCAGGATGCCTTCCAAACCTAGAAAAATAATCATTACATTACAGGAACTAAAGCTTAGAAAAAATCATCACTGGACTGTATGGAACTTGATTTGCTACTGTGCATTTCTTTCAGAGGTTCACAAAGCTTTCTCTTTAACAGTGCCTGATACAATATAGGTACCCCTTACACTCATATATAATGAGTAAATTCTGTGTTGCTACCATGCAAGCTTAAGAATAAAATAAGTTTTCAGGAGTAACCTCTTGATTATATCTTTATCTTTATATTTCATTTAGGTAAAGATTTTAATTTTTTTTAAAGACTCCACAGTAAGCAAACTAGGAGGTGAGGGAGAAGTTAAACTATTTAGACATATGAAATACAAAGGATGATGGAAGGTGATCATGAGGACATTGTTGGGTAAAGCTATTGGAATGGGGGCAGGAGGGACAAAGGAGTCCTGCCCCTTCGGATAGCCTAAGCTGTGGCCGAGCCCGTGTGCGGTGTTTATGCCTCACGGAAGTGGTTACTAGTCACTGGAGCAGAACCGAAGCCTCTGCCCTTTGGAAGATCTGTCTTTATTACAGTTTCTGAGACGTGATTTGAGTCTGGAGCAAAGCAAAGGGATTGATGACAGAGTGTTGTTGAGCAGACTATTTGGCTGCAATTTTGTGGGTTATTTTCATTATTCTATAAAGCATTATTAAATAGGGAAAGGGCCCTGAGTTTGAAGGAGATCATGGAACACTCCTTTGATCATCTAGGACTCAGCCCCGGGGAGGGTCCGGGAAAACAGCACTTCAAAAACTGTGTTCAGCATTCAGTTTCTTTCAACATTCTGAGCTTCTGTGAACTCAACTAAAACACAGAAAAACAATTATTTTGCAGAGAATGTGTAATTTCATTAATATGTAAGAGGCATGAATTCAAGTTACATTATTTTAAGAGGCACAGTCATGACATCATATAAATGTTTAATGAACAGATTTTTACTGCTCACCAGCTGCTGGCCTCTGTACTAATGGAACTGACACCTTGCTGAGTCATTTACGAGAGTCTTATGCAAGGTACACCTCAGTGTTACAACTTGTATTTCCAACGCGTGGTCGGAATCCAAGAAAGAATTATTGGACATAAGTTGTCGTAACATTTTTGAACAAATGGAGAACCTCCTCTTTTTGTCTCACAGATGAGTTAAAAATCAAGACTCAAAGAGGTCAAGTAACAAGGATGGACAGTTGATTGGCAGCTGGGACCATGTGGTTTTTGGACTCCAAAAACCAGTGTCCTTTCCAGACAGATTGAGTTTTAAGTCACCACCTTTCCGGTATTTCTGCATAGCAAGCTCTAAAATGCAAGGGAATGTTGGTGTCTGAGTGGCTGCCTTGGGCTAGATTCATCCTGTGCTTTAGCAGTGGGAAGGCAAGTTAATGAAGCATTTATTTTTGCTGAATAACTAATGGTGTCATCATCTAGGTGTTCATTTGAAAAGCCTCGCTCTTTTATTAGCTTCTTGGTTGCAGGGCAACTGTAGGAGTGTACTAGTGCATGTGTGTTAAGCATTAACTGCTGATGCCTTCAAATGTTAAACTAATCCCTGTAGCCTCAAAATAATAGAAGGATGGTAGATGTCACATTGGTAAGAACTCAGGAGTTAGGACACACTCTTTGGTTTCTTCTAGGTGGCTAAAGACAGAGCGGTGTGTGTCAAGCTGATAAGAGACTTTGATGAACATTTTGTGAAGTCTGAGGGAGTAGTTCCAGGCTTTACTGTCTTGGGGGCTCTGTTGCATGATTTGTTGGGAGAATTTTCCATCTCTACAAACACACCCAACTAGGAAAAAAGGGGAAAAAACTGTCATTCAGTTCCATGAATTTCAGAATTTGTGCTGTCAAATCCAACTAAAATACTTCAAGTCAGTATATTGTTAGCAAGTATAGATTTAGTTTTTAATTCCTAATTAAAGATAATTTTGTAGTGAAAAATTTTAACTATCACGTTCTGGCGTCAAAGTGAAATTTCTTAAAGTTTGGCAGTCAGTATGTTTACTAAGCAGATAACCTTTAGATCTACAGAATTAAGAGTATTTATTTAGCCATGCGTTCCTTTCCCGGGGTAGCTTGTGGGGGTATGTCACCATTTTACCATCTTTAAACATGCTAGCGATTTCTCCTCCTCACCTTTTTGACACTGTTCGCTGTATTTGCACAGCGAATTCTGTGCAACTGTATTCTGTGCAACTGTATTCAACAATTTGTACTAAATTGAATCCCAGTTTTCCAGGAGCAGTGACTTAGTGTTCGGAGAAGAGTGCCACCAGATGTCATTTTAGCCTTGTAAATAAGCAGTATGTTCCTTTGTGATTCTGATAAAGATAAGTTACTCTGGTAGCAACAGAGGCAGAAGGAGCAAAACACCAACTAGAATTGTTGGACCACCTGGAGAGGTGCTAAGAGGATGTCCAGTTATATGTTCTTTGTTCAGTGGAGTCTTGATTGTCATTTTTGGTTTTGTTTTCTTTTCCTCAAATTGTTTATATACTACTGTTATTTGGAGATTCTGAAAATCCTTATACATCAGAAAACGATTATGTATGTGCTGATGGTGTTAATCCTTTTCCCATCATAATATGATTTATGGCCCTCTTTAGAAACCAAAATCTCCTGTTTCTTGGGTGTTCAAATGAGAGAGAAACATTTTAAAAGGATTCTTTTTAAAAGATGGCTTTTCTGGAATTGACCAGAAGACAGTTATGCAAACACACAAAAATATAGTATGTGGCCTTTTTCTTCAAGAAATTAACATGGCTTTTTCTTGGTGTCCATTAACCTGGAATTGCTTACAAATACAGAGAACACATTCTGGGTGTTTTAGCTACACCTTTAAAATGTCATCAGTCTCGAACATTTCAAAAGCCAGACTTTGCCGGATACCACATTTCTTCACATTCTCTTTTGTTTAACTTTCGGCTAATTAGCCCTGACAGTGCAGCTGCAGACCCAGCGTCCCAGTGTGTCATTAAGAGCACCGAGAATGATCTGGGGGTTTACAACTGTTGGAAGTTAATTTGGCGTAAACCTAACTTTCAAAGATTTCTCGAGATAGGACATGTCATGTCTATGTCCAGTCACACTTCTGTTTCAGAAATTCTTGTTTATATTATAAATATGACCTTTACAGTTATCTTTCAAAGTGCCCAGGGCTTTGAAGAGGAACCCTGAGGAGCTATAGTGACATTAGACTTAAGTATGTTTCATAAGAACGTCAGGGTCCATGTCAATGTCCTTCCCCCACTCCTTTTTTTCTTTTTAGTCACATAGCAACCCTGTCAGCTGGTGGCCGATTATGGTATTGAAGTCTTGTGATAAAATTACTCATGGGTATGCAAAGGTCCGTCTCCACACTTTTTAGCCAGAGTTCATTATTGAGAGTGTTCTCTTTTTCCAGATAAAATGATCCCTAGGTCCATTCCAACTTCAAATTCTCCCACTGACCATACCAATTAGTGCATATGGGTTGCTGACTCTGAGACACCGTAGATCAAGAGTCAGCCATCTCTTCCTGAAGAAGAGCTACAACGCTTCCTCTGTTTCATAGACATTTGAACAAAAGGACATAGCGATGGAGTGCAGTTCTCTGGCTCAGGTTAAGCATCTAGCTAACCTTGCCAGCCACCAAACTCCATACTTTAGACATCCTTGCACTAAGTGGTCACTTATGATCCAAGTAATCCTTCCTTATAGTGGGGATGACACAGCAGTCCAGGTGTTCGGTCAGCAATCTGAGTTTCCTCTTTCAGATTCACTAATGGCAGCACACTCAAGGATTTATACTTAAGCTATTTGGGTGTGCTCTTAGATTTGCCCTTGATGTTCCTTTAAATGACTCTTCGAGACAAAGTTAAAGATCACGAACCTTAGTTTGAACTGACTGGTGTCATGGCAACTGGCACTTCACCTTTCACTGGTCCCCATCTCGTACATGTTACAATATTTGTGCGCATTAATAATTCATTGCAAAGTGCCAGATTTCTTTGTGCTGTCAAACTGTGTCAGGGACAGAATATGCTGTATCTCAGATGTCATCTACCAGACTGTTGAGGGCAAGAGTAATTAGAAAAGAAAACTAGTCAGGTTACTTGGGAAGATTCCTGAAAATATGATGCTTTCTAGCCACTCATTTACAGCATTTTCCCTGTAAAGTAAGGGATAGAATTAGTGTTGATCAAAGTTTATTTGGTAATGTGCCCCAGACGTAAGGCAGGACTTGGGGCTGTGGAAATAAGGCACGAACAGTAATTGCTCGCCTCCATTCGGGCAGCAAAGGAAAATGATTAACAGCCTTCGTGCTCAGTCACATGGATCAGGCTCCAGCATAAGCCCTGAAACCCCAAGTTTAAAAAAAAAAAAACAAAAAAACCAATGGTCTTGATGTGACTGCTCTTATCCCAGGCTTGCCTTTGCCTGGCACATGGGAGCTGAGTGTTTGAGCCCAGCCTTAGAAGACGAGTGTGGGTTCCCTGCCTGACCCTGGCCTTGGATAGCTTTTTTCATCTCCCAATTTCCTGAACCTTGTTGGCTGTGCTCAACATTGATAGCGGTTGTTGTGATTGTAGTATTAGACCTATGATCAGTGTGCTTCCTAAATAAAGAAAATAGGCCTTTGTCTTAGGATGGAAAAATGCAAGGAGACATTGGATTTCATTTGTACAGCAGACTGTGTTTGTCCCTGATTATGCACAGAAATCACATATTTTAAACTAGACACTGACCTGCCACCCTTTTTTTTTTTTTAATTCTTCCTCTCTGCAGAAAGTTTTATATTAAAGCAAACCTGTGTCACAGTTTACTAGTTACTCAAAGTGAAGCATATTTTGCTGAAAATGTTTACAACCCACAGTTGGAGAAGATTTCGGTCACTTAGCCATATTTAGATTCTTTTGTTTCTCTTTCTCTTTTTTTCTTTTTAATACAAAACCAGTAGCTTGAATGTCCCTCCAGACTACTTGGAAGGAGAGCAAGGGTGTGAGGAAAGCAAGCCCAAGTCACAGTTTTTAGAACACGCAGCCAGAGCACCCTGTGCATAAACTAGAGCTCTTATACTGGATACACTGATTTAACACGGTTCAGTGCTGGGAAGTGTGAATTCTGCTTAGAGACAGCCACAAAACCAGCTCCCATTCTAGCCATCATTGCTTGGCCACATCATTAAACAGTACCTACATGTAATAGATGTTCAAGAAATAATCGCTGAAGGAGGAAGTTAATACCACAGACTAATTTCAGGACAAGGGGAGGGGTCATTAATCAGTTTCAGAACCATGCAACAAATTAAACTTAAAAAACAGCTAGGAACTTGTTAATCTTCTATCACCTACCTTTATGTGGTGCTGGGGATCTGGATTAGTCATTTAGCACCTGCAGGCAACAGCATTGCACAGGAGTCGGGGGGAGGTCATTAGTGCCAGCCCGCTCGGGTGTCCGTGTGTTTCCAGCCAGGGCCAGCCGCCAGCTAGAGCGAGTGGTCACTGGCGATGTAAACAAACAGGGTCAGGGATTAAGCAGCAAATTCTTACCGATGTTGTATATTGTGTGTAATTTCTTGGGATTTAATATTGAGACTCCTCACTTAAGAACTTAACAGTAGGATCCTTTGTACTAAATCTATCCCTGTCTTCCAAGGCTAGGCAAACTTGGAATACTGAGAAATGCTCTCTGAGTCACATCACGAACACATTTTATATTTTTCTAGCTAATCTGGGAACAATAATAACCAGCTACTTAAAAGAAGCCTTACAGACTTGGTTACTTAAGGATATGTTTTCTTATTTAGATTGGAATGTATATCTTTCTTTATGATATTACCTTATTGCAGTTCTGTGATATGATAGCCATATATAAGCCAGAGAGCCTAAAATTGAACATATAATCAATCACCCGAAGGACCAGGTCTTGCCTTTTTTGGCTACCAAGCACACCAAAATAATAATTACTCTTCCTAACTACCCTAACCATTCCCACTTACTGCTGCAAAGAAGTAAAATCGGCTGAACGTGTGTCTCTCTTCCATCCAGCAGCAAGCCAGGTCTCTGAAGTTCACAAGGAACATTGTTCACATTCTCTCCTCCACTGTACCCATCACAGGGCAATAGTTCTCCCATGATCTTTGAAAGAATAATCAGTATCTTCCAGCTTAGTCTGAGGCAGCCAGGCAAATACATCTACAACAATCAAAATATCTCAAAACATGCAATTGTATGTTACAGGGAATGGTCCTGACCATATGTCTTAAAGAAATACAAACAAAGTCAAGGTGGTGCAGAATGATATAAAGGCTCCACACCTTTAGTAGAGAATTATTTGGAAGCTCTTGTGACGTAAGCATGTTGAAAAGCTCAGGAGGCTTTGTAAACATGTGATTAATATTATACTTCAAATTACATGGGAGGGCATTGGAAGTAGATTGTCAGAGAGGAGATGAGTTCACAGGTAAAACCTGGTGGGTGAGAATAAGTGTGCTCTGAGTGACCACAGTGAGGGGACCCAGACAGATGGGGTATGAGTTGGGGTGGGTGGGGTCGTTGCATGATGGTCAGGAGTCAGACTGGGGAAGACCTTGGGATACTTCGCAGCCATTCATCTGGCAACTGTGTGCATCATGGATTGGAATGCAGAGAAACTTCGAAAGAAATGGAATGACTGTTTTTGATCTTGTACGTGCAAAAGTTATTGTAACAAATTAGATATTTATGCAAAAATTCAGTGATCCCTCAGCCAGGAAATCCTCAGAAAAGGGTATGCAAGTCTCCTTTAAGTCCACTGTGTATTGTTTGGGTTCTTTTAACTTCATAAATCATGGGGAAGCTGTGTTGGCAGTGGGATATAACTCAACAGTAGACAGATTGCTCTTTGCTGCTTTCTTTTAAGAAGCAGGTTATAAAACTGTTGGGAGCCTGGTAGAGTAGTTAATAGATCATCTTAAGCAATTTGAAGTAAATTTTTTTTTTTTTTTTTTTTTTTTTTAAATACAGCCTTGTGTCTTGAAGGCAAAAGAGCCAGAGGGGAAAGAAAGAGTTTAGTGAATAAGAAATCAGTGCCCGGGTCTATTACCCTGTAAGTGCCACGTGCTCAGCTACACTAAGTGGCGGGTCACCTGCTTCTGTGGACAAATCACTACCCTGTAAGCCCCCCAGGGGAGTGTGGTCATTTAGAATGCTGTAAGCTCCTGTCGGTTAGCACAGGACACATTTCTCATGATGAGCATCCTGTACTTTTATCCTGCATTTTTACATCCTGAAATACTTTACCTCCTGCTAGTACGCTTTGGTGAAGTTTGGATGCTGGAAGATGATGCTGGAAGATCTCTTCATTCGCAGGTCCCTTCCTGTTTAGACATAGCCGTAAGGTAGACATTAATGCCAGGCACTTACTCGCGGGTAAGCTGGAGGTCCCTCACAGACCGTGAGATAGCTGTGTTAAAGTGTCAGGAGCATGAAAAGATCCCCTGACCTGGGAGTAGTTTAGATTAGCAGATAACTATCACTTGAAAGGTGATAAAGAGCCTTCGACTGATGGCTTTCTTTTCATCTCTGGCGCTTGTCCCCAAAAGCTCTTGTGTTACAAGTCTGGTTGGTCACGGCTTCTAATAGGCCTGCCACACCGATGATACGGTGTTATGCTAACCAGACACTCAGAGGATCTACTCTTTTAGTAAATGTATAAGATCTTGAAACAAGTCAGAAAATTTACCATTATGTGGGTAAAACTGATTTTATCATGTGGCTAAAACATAACGTAGGATTGGTTTGTAAATGAAATTCACAGTGTCTGTTCTAAGCCTTGACTCTACTCTTCTTTCAGACCACAAAGGCTTTCCTTCCTACCATGCTGGAGATTAATCATGGTCACATTGTGACAGTTGCAAGTTCCTTGGGATTGTTCAGTACTGCCGGAGTTGAGGTTTGTGAGATATAAAGCATTTCCTTCAGTCAGTCGGTGTATCTCGTGATGTGTACACCGAAATCCTCCAAAGAGTACTGCTGCCCACACGTTCATGAAAGCACTCTGTTCCACCTGTGTGCCGTGTGTGGAATGTTCCTCAGTAACCCAGGGCCAGCTGTTGGGAGTGCACCTCTAGTATCTTCCGCCATAAAATCACTTACACTAGCTTGACAAAGCCACAGCAGCAGGAAAAGTAGGTGGACTGGCCCTCACTATGCCCCATTTTCATTAGCAGTTTTGCTTGATGGTGGCGGGGAGGCACAGGGTCAAGAATAAAACCGTGGAGGGCAGTGGCAGTGCCCTGGGAAACAGACACGTGAGGCCAGAGCTTGACGTCCTGTTTGGGTCGACTTGCCAAAAGCGAACTGTCTTGTATCCATTCATCAGAGGAGATGGTTATGGCAGATGTGAGGTGTCTGGCTTTGTTAAGTTTGCAGAACTGGGCTTAATCAACCCCATTCTTCACCGTATTCCAAAAATAAAGTGTTTGTATGTGTATCGTTCTGTTTGTCCTCCGGTGCCTCCAGCATAAAACTGAAAACCTCATCCCCATGCAAATACACAGAAGGACACAAACTAGATGGCTTCCACATTCTGCATTTCCATTCCTACATCTAAGGTGGGGTAAGGGACAAGAACTTTCTGTACCATGTGTTCTTAGATTAAAGTCTGGCTTAAGTTTACAAGGTGTACTTACCATTTCCATTTTCACTTTACCCTAAAGAGAAAATTGGATCCTAACAACTTATAACCTAAGCTAGGTTCACCTTTGCTCTCCTAGCATTAATTAGACAAACTGGATTTTCATTCTCCTTTACTGAACAAGAGGCCATTTGTAAAATTTCCAGACACTTCAAAGTGAACCTCTCTCCATTTTTAGCTCCCGCTTGTTAGCTTTTATAGAATTCCTTTGTGGTAACTTCCCCAAAGTAATATGATACTTGGTCGATGTGGCAAAAAGTGTTCATCTGTTTCTGCTGTTGCTTTGAAAATATTATTTCTGCACTGAACCACATCAGATATCTGTCTTTGAAAATGCTTTCCTTTTCTTTGCTTAGTCACCTGTAACCTTCTGTATCAAACATGTAACCAGAGTACTAGGATCAGGGAAGCTTGGGTTTGGTCAGTGTGGTGTGGGATCTGTGCACATACTTAGTGTTTCTGTTCTCCTCTCTCTAACTCAGGATTATTGTGCCAGTAAATTTGGAGTGGTGGGTTTTCACGAATCCCTGAGCCATGAGTTAAAGGCTGCTGAAAAGGATGGAATTAAAACAACGTTGGTTTGCCCTTACCTTGTAGACACGGGCATGTTCCGAGGCTGCCGAATCAGGTAAGTAAAAACCTGTCTTATTACTGATAAAAAACTTTTTTTGAAGCGCTTTTTTTTTCATCTTGGAGGAATATGTAGAATAAGACCTTGCGCCTTAACTCTCATTTGACAACTAAACCTGTTATTTCATTGGTCAAGGTTTGTAAAATTCGGGTCAATAAGATTAACAAGCGAGGTTCTGATACCGCACTGATACTAATGCAAGGAAGCCAGTCTAGAAGCATCAGACAGGAAGTGGCCTCTCTCTACCTTCAAAGGAGGAAACATAAATACCCAGGGTCTCCCTTGGAAGCTACTTCCTTAGGAGTTATTTTGTTTCTTTAGTATTAATGTTGGTAAATGAATGTGACTTTGATTTGGATATGAAACAATGTGACCGTCACAAAAGAGTAAGCCTTTCTTCTAAAAAGACCTTTGAATATTGCCCTCCAGATTTGGGAGCTGTCTTTTTGCAGAGTATACGTAGGCAGATTCACTATAAAAGAATGAGAAGAACTATTTTGATTTACTAAAAACAAAATAAAATACCCACACACTTTGAAAGGAGGCATGTGGGAATATAAATGTCAGGCCACGTATGACTTACTAGCAGAGTAAACAAAACCACGAATCATTAAAAGGATACTTGTAAAGACATGCTTACTTTGAGATTCTTTGCTTGCCTGAGTTTGAACAGCAAGGGAAGATAACCGAACCGGTTCCCCGTTGTTCAGGGCCATTCTGAACACATCCCAAAGCTGGCCACGCTGTGAAGTAGGTGGAGCTTGACTTGAGTTATTCCATTGTCCGGCTCACTCCACGTCTGGACTGGGCATGGACTCGAGCTCTGCCTCTTTTCCCGAGGATGCACACGTCTGTGTGTGTGTGTGTGTGTGTGTGTGTGTGTGTGTGTGTGTGTGTGTTTCTTTCATCTTATATACTTAGGAACCAGTTGCCTAGGGTCTAAGGAGCCCTGTTTCCTATTTAGCTGTTTCCTATTTAGCATCATGGCAGGTGTCCAAAGCTGTGGTGGGACAATGGAAAGTGAAAGGAATAAATTATACTATTAGGTTATTTCAATGTGTCATGTAATGAATTCAGCTGAAGGTAGGATTGTCTATATGCTCTTCATTTCAGAGACCCCTGAGAGAAAATGCCTCGGTTTTCTCTCCTGGGGCATCCAGGAAAGTATACAGCTGACTTATTTCACTCAGAAAATTTATGCCAGTGTTACACACCATCTTTCTAACAACGCTTAGCACTAAAAGTTTGGCATTGTGTTTGGGTTTACTGTTTGTTATGCCAAACGTCCTCTTCTTTTCTATTAAGAAAAATAGAGGGGCGCCTGGGTGGCTCAGTGGGTTAAAGCCTCTGCCTTTGGCTCAGATCATGATCTTAGGGTCCTGGGATCGAGCCCCACATCAGGCTCTCTGCTTGGTGGGGAGTCTGCTTCCCTTCCTCTCTCTGCCTGCCTCTCTGCCTACTTGTGATTTCTGTCTGGCAAATAAATAAATAAAATCTTTTTAAAAAAATAATAAAAAATAATAGAAAAATAATGTGAAATACATTTTAAAAACATTATCTCACTTTATAGAAGAGGAGACCAATTTTACTTTTTTTTTAAACCTGTTTTCTAGACTAGGCAAATAAAATATATTCAGAGTAGGAAAATTTGGAAAATACAGAAAAACACAATGCAGGGAACAAAATGGGCCTGAGATCCTGACACTTAGATAACCTCACTGGTAATGGTTGGATGTCTATTTCCAGTCTTCCCTGCTTTGTGTTAATTCTTCATTTCATTTTTTGAATATTTAACTTTCAGGAAAGAAATTGAGCCTTTTCTGCCCCCGCTGAAGCCTGATTACTGTGTGAAGCAGGCCATGAAGGCCATCCTCACCGACCAGCCCATGATCTGCACCCCCCGCCTCATGTACATCGTGACTTTCATGAAGAGGTAACTGTGTGGGTTCCCTCCTGGGTCGGGCCTCCCCCAGGACCTACCGCCAGCCGGTGCGCACTTGCTAACAGACCCCTTTCTTGTTTCAGCATCCTCCCTTTTGAAGCGGTTGTGTGCATGTATCGGTTCCTAGGAGCAGACAAGTGTATGTACCCGTTCATTGCTCAGAGAAAACAAGCCACAAACAATAATGAAGCGAAAAATGGCATCTGAGGATCTTTTTTGTACGGAGTATCGTTTCTATCAGAAGACGATCCAGGTGTTTCAGTCCGACACACATCAGCATTACTGACAGTCTCTGGATTCTAAACCCACGTCGACTTTTTTTTTTTTTAATCAACTTTAAAAAAAAAATAAATGAAGTGCAAATTAACCGACTAGAAGACTTGGAAACGTGATCAGCAAAAGTGAGCTTATGTTGTTGCCAACAGGGTCCTTTGAGGCAGAACCCTGAAACCTGTCCTATCTTTTAGACAAACACTGTGTGACATCTCCAGGCTACCATTATTTTTCTTAAAGAGCAGAAAGCCTAGAGATGGGAACGACAGTGTGTTTCACCTGTGTGGTTTTTTTTTGTTTGTTTGTTTTTTAATATCCGTAGAGTTTATTAATTCTTGTAATTAAACTCTAGCCAATTGACACCCTTGCAACTTCAAGGACTGCTAGTGCTATATTTTCTCATGTTTTCTAAGTTTCAGTTTTGCAAAGCCCATGGGGCTGCTTGTGGTGTTTGTGTGTACAACTCTTTTAAAAAAGGAATTTTGAAATCTCCATCAATTTGAAGTAAATGATGTTTGATTATTACAGTAACGGGATCAGGTCTCTCTCTTAAAGTCATAAGGACTAAAGTGTTAGCCGAAGTTTTAATTTTGTCTCTGAAATCTTTCCTTAAAGCTCTATTCCTCTGGAGACCTACTTATCCACAAAGGTCATACATTTTCTACCTGTGAATTTTGCTGCATACAGAAAGTGCCCTTTCCTCAGGAAGTTGCTGTGTTTCATTTCTTTGAATGGACTTTTATCTAGAATACATAGCAGCTCTGCAAAGGAACAGTTTCTAAAAATGGGAACTTCTGCATTAAAAAAAGTTCCCCATTTTTGTGCCAACTATCATTAGTGAGGGGGAAAAAAATCATATTCTTTGGAGTACGTATTGGAAGGGTGTAAAGATTCTTTTGAAAGTTTTATTCACATTGTAGAACAGCAATTGACATTTTTACAGTATTTTTTTGTAAAGCAAACTATTTTGTGCCTTGAATTTGGTAAATGTGTATTAGTGAAATGTTGTTAAAGTGGACTTCTACCTCTGTATCTAAATGTATACCATCCACTTGTAAATTACTATAAACTATTATGTGATTGCTTTTTTTTTTAGAATGTCTTGTTTAAATAGCAACCAATGTTTAAGGCTATTAAAATAAGCCATCTTTTACTAATTAATTGGGAAGTTTTATAAAGGACTGATTAAATTTAAAGAATTAACTTACATGCTACTGACTGTGTGATTACTAGTGATCAGCAATATTCTAGAGAAAATCATTGCATTCATATCAGACCTTAAAGAAAAAAACTGCTTGAATGGGATAATGTTCAGGAACAGCCATTAACAATTTAGGGTGCCATACACTCAAATTTCCTTTGTTACCATACACTTTGATGAGATACTTTATCAGGGGCTTATTAACCCTGAAAGTGGGAAAATAGCATTTCATTACCTCTGTGAGTTTGCACCACAGATCAGATCAGCACTGTAATCACTTACGGGAAAGTCCTGCTCACTGTGAGTGTCCCCGACGCTGGTCTTAAGGAATCACTTCATTTATGTTTGGAATTTCTCTAAAAAGAGAAATGATAACCAAGTCTGAGGCTATTATAATAATTGAGGAGGCACTGGCTGCCTCTTAATTTTCAACTGGAGATTGAAAGTTTTGAAGTAGTGCTTCCTAACACTGTGGGGTGGAGAGACCGTTCTTAGCCAAGTTTATCTGGTTCCGCCTCCCAGCCAGCCCAGAGCACACTCAGACCATCAGAGAAATCTGTGCTACTTTCACGACTCATTTATTGATCTTAAGACTAAGGAAGGTCTTCTTTACATTTAATGTTATTCTCACCCATTATAATTTAAACCTATTTCTATTTTCATTCAGTACTGACCTTATAAGCTTGTCCATCTCTAAGTTCAATAAACCTGATGCATTGAACTTTCTTGTATAACTCATCAATTCCCTAGCCCCTGCCTAGTTTAATTAGTTCTGTGGCTACCCCTTGAATACTGTCCAAATTCTCTTTCCTGCCTTTAGCTGTGGAGTTGGGAGAGTTAGTGCGTGTTTAGAACTGCAAGATTCCTATGTGTTTTATCTGTTCAGCCCAGTACCACATTCTTAATATGATGCTACTTTGACGATGACTACTGTTTTCTCTAAACATGAACTCCCCCCATCAAACCTACATACTAGTGTTGATCACATAAGTAATTGCGGAAGTTACTTTTCTTGCTAATTAATAACCTACCACACACCTCCCCGCCTCCGTCCCCCCACCACCACCCCACCTCGTCATTCATGCTGACTCTGAGTTCTCTTTTTTCTCATCTGGCCCGTTCAGGGCTACTGGGCTCAAGGCTGGCACCCAGGGAGCACTTCTGTCCCTCACCTATAACTGATTTGTGCCCTCCTCCCTTACCTTTCAACCAGTTTAATGATAATCATATTGAGTGGAATCAAAAGTTGTGACGCCAGCAGAGATAAATTCCAACTATTGTTTCCCCCTTGATCTACCAGGTCTGCTGCTCTGTCACAAAAGATTAGATTAGCTTGACAGGATTGAGCTACATAAAGCCAGGCTCAT
>NW_019154133.1:9973384-10108835 GCF_002288905.1 Enhydra lutris kenyoni | reverse complement strand
TGTGTGTGTGTGTGTGTGTGTGTGTGTGTGTGTGTGTGTGTGTGTGTGTCTGTGTGTGTGTGTTAAAGTATCCTGTTTCCTTGAAAGGCTATAGCTTTCATATTTTCCCCAAGTTTAAAAAAAAAGTCAAATGTCGTTTTCAAAGTTTTCTTTTCCAACTGGCAGAAATAATTCAAAATTGGTGTTGATCTGAATCTTGGAAATTTGCTTTTGCCTCCAACAATATTTAAAATCAGTGGGGTTTGGGGGAGGAGGGTAGTTCTTTCTATGCCAATTTTATTGCCTGTGTCTGATTAAAAAGAGGAGAAGGGAAAGCGAGGCTGTGTTGGGCCAGAAAGGTTGGGACGTGGGGCCCGGGGGAACAGGAGCATAGTCAGCATCTGCCCGCCATTCAACAAGCACACGAGGCATCTGCTAAGCCGGAGGGCCTGGCCCAGGGACCCAAGTAGCCTGCGGTTGACCCATAAGTTCAAATACCAGTAACTATGTGAGTATGCCACAAATGAAGCCTCAGAATGTGGACGAGGTCTCAGCAAGGTGGCATTTGAGAGAAGCCTTGAAGATTGGGGAGGTAGCAGATGGAGATGAGAATGGGAGCTTGGGTATGCCAGGGAACTGAAGGTCAGGAGAGGCTCAGAGGTTGAAAAAGAAAGATGATACTCATTGTGTCTGAAATAGGACACACAAAGAGAATGCCATGCGTTTCCTAAGTGGGTCCCATCTTGAGGATCGCCTCCATTCCAGGCTGAGGATGGAGAAGAGAGAAGCCCTAGGAAAGGACATGAGCAGAGTTGTGAAGTTAATAGAATCCGTTGCTACAAACGCTATTGGAATACCGGAAGCTGGGAGACCAGGTAGGAGGGAGGCTATGGCAAAAGTCAGGCTACGAAGGGATGAGCACGAAAAGGAACAGATGGCCGCCAGAGTCCCAGTGTTTAGCTTAAGGACTGAAGAATGGCTCATCACGAGCCAGGTTGTATGTAAGTGGGAACAGCAGAACAGCGAACCTGATCACAGAAGCGTTGCCTTGGAGATGCTGGGTGACAGTCCCTGGCAGATAGGTGGACATCGAGATCTGCTCCTTAGGAAGGAGGCTGGTGCTAAGATTCTGGCTGCTAAGAGGCATCTGCCAAGAGGCTGTGCCATGCGGTAGAGCTGGGGGGCATAGGAGGAGAAGGGCTAGGGCCTGCAACTTGGGGAATATGAGGGAGCTGCCGAAGAAAAAGGCAATAAAAGGTGACGTAGGAGAAAAGTTAGAAGAAACCAGACTAGAAACAATTATCTCTTCTGCCTGGACCTAATCTCCAGCCTGAGTCACACTTAAGAAACCTCAGTCTGGCCCAAGAAAAAGCGTCTGTGTGGCCAGCCCTGGGGCAGAGGCCCAAAAGGTGAAGGGCAGTGTTAACAGATAGCGCATGGAGTCTCTAGGCATGCACTCAGGTTTCTAGTAACTGAATCCATTGTTTTAATGACCAAAGGAAAATTTCTTCCTCTGTGAAACCTGGAAACCGTTGTTTGGCAGTTCTGTTTGCTTGGCCGCGGAAGCACAACTTGCTTAAATGTGCAGGCAGCGTTTCATGAGAACCCTAGAGGAAAAACAAAGTACATTTCAAGTATCATCGAATGGATACATGTTAGCTCAAATGAACCCCTTTCACTTGCCAAAAAGAGGGGACAGGACCTGCCTCTAGCCGACTGCTCAACGGGACAGTCTCCCACCTGCTTCCTTCGAGTGCAGAACTCAGCACAAGCCAAGCACGCTCTGGGCACATCCCTAGGTCAAGAGGGATGTCCTCTGCTCTCCCCGGCTCTCCCTGGGAAGGTCAAGACCGAGCCATGTGGGCGACCACAGTCCTCTGTGTTCGTTATGACGACTCTTCAGGCGCTTGAGTTTGCCATGTCACACTCGAGAGTCCAGAGCGCTTAACCACTTTCCTGACCATCTTCCCAGGGAAGTGTCGGGAATGTGCGCCCGCATCACCTGGAATCCTACTCACGGAGCAATTAATTCTCATCTCGCTTGCTCCGTTCCCACAGAGCATTTCCATGGTGTCTTCCAGGAGCTTCTAGCAAGCTTTTTAGCTGCAATGGTTGAAACCTTTCTAACCACCAGCCAAAAGCAAGAGCACTGATAGGCCCGGAAAACAAAGCCTCTTCAGCCCGGATTCTGAGTTTGAGGTCTTCCTGTCAAGCT
Source organism: Enhydra lutris kenyoni (assembly GCF_002288905.1). Taxonomy (NCBI): domain Eukaryota; kingdom Metazoa; phylum Chordata; class Mammalia; order Carnivora; family Mustelidae; genus Enhydra; species Enhydra lutris. Next base: position 10,106,641 of record NW_019154133.1, on the reverse strand, counting down.
GATTTAAACCATGCTGCAGGAAGATGTGTGTTCCCAGCAGCCATGAACAATGTCCCCTCGCGTTGCCCACCTGGACACCACGCAGCAGACCCCCCCTTCCCCACAGCGGGGGCATCGGGCTCCTCTCATCCTGGCCCTGGCCAGCCTGGCTCTGTGCGTGGCCTGCGTGGTCCAAGAGGCCAGTGGGCAGGCGGGGCTCTTGGCCCTGAAACCAGCACATAGCGTGCCCCAGCTGTATAGTTCCTGTTTGAGAGCTCAGCGGTGTGGATCAAATCACATCCTCCTCAAAGAGACCACATTGATGTCCTAACCCCCGATTCCTGGCGATGTGATCACATTTGGAAATAGTGTCTTCGCTGTGTAATCACGATGAAGTCATTTTGAATTAGATGTGCCCTACATCCAACCCCTGGCATCTATGTAAGAGAGACAGACACACATAGGGAGAACACCACGTAGAGAGAGAGAAAGGGACTGGAGTGATGGCAGCTACAATCCAAGGGTCACCAAGGAGTACCTGCAAGGAGGAAGCAAGGAGCAGATTCTCCCTTGGGACCTCCAAAAGGGAGTCAGCCCTATCGACACCTTGATTCCAGATTTCCAGCCTCTGGAACTGGGAGAGTAAGTTTCTGTCTTTTTAACCACCTGGTTTGCCACACTTAGTTAAGCAGCCTGAGGCAACACACATACCCAGGGCCTGCAGCCTCGCCTCCAAAAGTCTCTGGTGTGTAACCTGGCCACTGTAGCTGGCCCCATCTCAAGGATATTATGAGGGATCTACGGGAGGACACACAGAAGGCACGAAGGGATTGCATGGGGTTGAATTACAGGAACCTGCTGTTATTCTGCCGTCTTTCACCTAACCAAGGGCCATTCCCCACTGAAGAGTTGAGCCCAATAGTAATGATGGTCATGGCCGTGGCCATGGCTGTGGTAGTGGGCAGTGCTGATATCAGAGTCCTTGTGGGTGGTCCTGCTTGGTTTTTCCAACAGTCCTCAATTCTCTGACACCGGCTGGGTGTCCGGCAATTCAATTCTGCTCGGAGTCAGCACAGAGGTAAGGGCTCAGTCCTGTAAGACTGCCCCCACCTCAGATGCCAATTGCAAATGCGGGCCCCAGGCTACCTACACATCTGCCCAGCTGACTATACATTCATTGGGGGGTTTCCACTGCCCGAACTTCAGGTTTGATAATCTGCTAGAACGACTCAGAACTCAGGTGAACACTATACTTATGAGTTTTTTATAAAGGATACACATGACAAGCAGATAATGAGGCACATAGGTCAAGGAGGGAGGAGGGGTGTTGGCACACAGCTTCCATGCCCCATGGGGACACACCACCCTCCCAGCACCTTAATGTCTTCACCCACCTGCAATCTCTCCAAATCTCACAGGTCAAGAGTTGTTATGGTGGTTTAATCACTCAGGCTTTCTTGATTGGCCACAGTTGGCCACTGGTGAATGAACTCAATCTCCATCCCCTTTTCCTACACTGGAGGTTGGGAGGAGGGCTGGTTGAAATTTCCAACCCTCTAAGTGTGGCCAGCCCCTCCCTTGAAACTAACTACATGTCCACTCTGTGTCATCCCCACAGCAGGAACTCAGGTATGGTGGAAAAAGGCTTTTATGAATAACAAAAGACACTCCCATCACTCAGGAAATTCCAAGGGTTTTAGGAGATCTATGCCAGGAACTGGGGCAAAGACTAAATATACATTTTTTCATTATATCACAAACACCTACTGTGTTGCAATGACTTATTTGTACATCTGAGGACAAGTGTCCTGTTTCATTCATCCCATGTGGTTTCAGTCCAACCCCTCATATAATGCTAAGCGCACAGTAGATGCTTAATAAATGTTGACCTGCATGACCTTTGTGCCCATCACATAATACCTGCTGGTCTTATTTGTGAAATAGAAAGGGTCTTTCCCAAGTCTTCTGTGTATGAAAGGATTTCTTCCCCCTGTTCTGTTGTTTCTGAAGGAACAGCGAGGACAGAGGAACTTTCTATTTATGTGCCCTTTGAGTCTTTTCTCTGATCAACCTCACCTGTATGCAGAAGTGACTGAAGACCAGAAAAATTTGTAAGGCACCCCTCCAGATGCTGGTCTTCCAGCCCTTTAGGATATCTGGCTAGTCTCGGAGAGAGGGAGAGAGAGAGACAATAAAGTTAGCTGGGTCCTAAAAAGGATGAGTTTTGAGGCAGACACAGAGAACTTTAATCTGACCCCTATAACACCATTTTCTTCTGGCTCAACAGACAATGGAAAGCTTGTCCTTTGGGGAAAATAAAATAAAATAAAATAAATAGAAGTCTCTATTGTCCAGGAGCTGCCTTTTAATTTCCACCACTTTGCTCTAACTTTGACAATGGCATTGTCAGATTTTAGGGGATTTCCTGCATGATGGATGCTAAAGGGTCTTCACCATATCCCTGGAAGTGGACCCGAGTTGTCTTTCTCGTGACGGCCTCTGGAGCCCAGTGCTCTGCCCTCAGCATTCCTGAAGCGGAGGGAGGCCCTCTAGGACTGTAAGCTGGAAAATGCAGAGCCTGGCCAGGGAGTGAAGAAAGGAATACGGCTGTCACGGAAGGAACTAGATGAAGCAAAAGCTGCAGCCCCGGGGGAGATTCCCTAACCACAGTTCCTCCAGCTGCTCCGACTTCCTGCTCCACCACCGCCTGGAGTCTGTCCCCGAAGACATTCCCACAGCCAGCTGAAAGCCCAGGAACCATCCCCCCTTACCTGCTACAGATGCAGGAGAGTATGTTCTGGAGAAGAGGGATCGACCAGGCTTCCCTCTCAGGGACCCAGCTTTTGGGAACAAGTTTCATGACTGCCTCTAGGTTTTAGCTCAGTGAGCCACTCAGTAAGAAGGGTGTGCAGTTTGGGCACTTCTAGTCTATTCTCCATGAAGAACTATCAATTCAAAATGATTTCTCTTAGAGGGGAAGAAGTAGTATTTTATGTATGCGAGGGGGAAAAAAATCAAGTCATTTTAAAAACCAGTTTAACGTCCGCTCAAGAGGAAAGGACGAGGTTATGCAAGAGGACTAGAGAAAAATGCACAAAATGGTAGGATTCACGGGGCTCTCCCCGCCGCGGAGGCGAGTAGGCTGACGTTGATTTCTTAATGAGCCCTAGGGTTTCTAGTATTTTCTTATTGCATCTGACCCCTAAATCAGATTCATTTGAAATCAAACCAGTTACACAATGAATATTTGGGAGGCAGGGAGATAGAAAAGAAAAAGTTTTCAGATTTCCAACTCCAAGTGAGATATGTTTAGAGAACATACCCCAGTCTTGTACAGTTATTTAAAAGACTAGAACCCCTGGGGTGCCTGGGTGGCTCAGTGGGTTAAGCCTCTGCCTTCAGCTCAGGTCATGTTCTCAGGACCCTGGGATTGAGCCCTGAATCCAGCTCTCTGCTCGGCAGGGAGCCTGCATCCCCCTTCACTCTGCCTGCCTCTCTGCCTACTTGTGATCTCTTTCTCTCTGTCAAATAAATAAAATCTTAAAAAAAAAAAAAAAAGACTAGAACCCTTTATCATGCTGAGTGAAATAAGTCAATCAGAGAAAGACAATTATCATACGACCTCTCTGATATGAGAAATTTGATAGATTGGGGGGGCTCGTAGGGGGAAGGGAGAGAAAAAATGAAACAAGATGGGACTGGGGAGGGAGACAAACTATAAGAGACTCAATCTCAGGAAACAAACTGAGGGTTGCTGGAGGGCTGGAGGGGAGGCATAGGGTGGCTGGGTGATGGACATTGGGGAGGGTATGTGCTACGGTGAGTGCTGTGACATGTGTAAGACTGATGATTCATAAACCTGTACCCCTGAAGCAAATAATACATTATATGTTAATTTTTTTAAAAAGAATTTTAAAATAAAAAAACAAAAAATAAAAGACTAGAACCCTTGTGTACTGTTGGTGGAAATATAAAATGGTGCAGCCACTACGAAAAACAGAACAGCAGTCCCTCAAAAAATTAAACATCAAAGTACCGTATGATCCAACAATTCCACTTCTGAGTAGATACCCATTAAAAAAAAGAATGAAATCTTGCCATTTGCAACATCATGGATGGAGCTAGAGAGTATTTTGCTACGTGAAATAACTTAGAGAAAGACAACACCATATGACTTCACTCATATGTGGGATTTAAGAAACAAAACAAACTATCACGGGGGGATAAAGGAGGGGAAGACCTAGAAGCAGGCCCTTTTTCTTTCTTTCTTTTTTTTTTTTTAAAGATTTTATTCACTTGGGGTGCCTGGGTGGCTCAGTGGGTTAAAGCCTCTGCCTTCAGCTCAGGTCCTGATGCCAGGGTCCTGGGATCAAGCCCGGCATCGGGCCCTCTGCTCAGCAGGGAGCCTGCTTCCTCCTCTCTCTCTGCCTGCTTCTCTGCCTATTTGTGATCTCTGTCTGCCAAATAAATACATAAAATCTTAAAAAAAAAAAAGATTTTATTCACTTATCTGAGAGAGAGAGAGAGAGCAAGCAAGGGAAGAGGGAGAGGGAGAGGCAGACTCCCCGCCAAGCAGCGAGCCCAACATGGGGCTCAATTCCAGGACCCTGGGATCATGACCTGAGCCGAAGGCAGACGCTTAACCAACTGAGCCACCCAGGCTCCCCCAAGAAACAGACTTCTAACTGCAAGCTGGTGGTTACCAGCGGGGAGGCGGGTGGGGGATGGGTGACATAGGTGATGAGATTAAGGAGGGCACCTGTGATGAGCACTGGGTGTTGAATCGCCAAAACGTACACCTAAACTAAACTAAACTAAACTAACAGGTCACTGCATGTTAACTAACTGGAACTTCAATAAAAGCTAAAAACTAAAAACAGAAAAATAAAAAACTAAAAACTGAGCAAAGAACTTGAATAAACATTTTTTCAAAGAACATGTACAAATGGCCAATAAACACCTGAATAGATGCTCAACATCACCAGCTAGTAGGGAAACGCAAGTGAAAACCAGAAGATACCACTGGACATCAACTAGGACGGCTATAAGATATTTTTTTAACAGAAAATAAATGTTGGCGAAGGCATGGAGAAATGGGCACACTTGTACATCGCCCATGGGACTGTCAAATGGTGCAGCTGCAGTGGAAAAGAGTGTGGAGTTTCCTCAGAAAGTGAAACCTAGAACTACCATGGGACCCAGCAATCGCACCTCGAGGTATCCTCCTAGAGGAATTAGAAGTAGGTATTCAGACAAAAACTTACACATGAATGCTCACAGTGCTACTATTCACAATGGTCCAAGATGGAAATGACACAGACCTCCCTCAACAGGTGAATATGCTGTACCAGCCACGGCATGCGTGAATCTGGAAAACACTGTGCTGTGTGAAAGAAGGCAGTCACAGAGGACATGCTATGTGATTCCATTTCTATGAAATGTTCAGAAGAGGCAAATCTGTAAAGACGGAAAGTTGACCAGCAATTGCTTAAGACTGGTGCTAAGGGTGAGGAATGGGGGTGTGACAGCTAAAGGGTACAGGGATTCTTTTTGGGATGATGAAAATGTCCTAAAATTGACTGTGGTGATGGTTGCACAAGTCTGAATATACTAAAAACCATTGAATTACATGTTTTAAATGGGTGAATTGTATGGTATGTGAATTATATTTAAAAAAAAAAGAATAAATGAATGTGTTTAATAAACTTTTAAAAGTTTTCCATTCATGTTTGCAAAATTCATGCACTATATGCATGCACTAAATTCAAATTTGCTGGGGCCCAATTTCAATTCCACAAGCCAGGAAGCAGGCTGGGGCATCTGAAGGAGCCCTGAGGCCTATTGGGAGACCAGAGGCCAGCCCAACTCCTTCACTCATGTGGCATTAGTGTTCTTTATACATTAAGATAAAAGAGAAATAGTAGACATTCTAGTACCATTCTGTTTCTTTGCTAACAAAATGGTCCCGCTCGGGGGGAGAGGGGAAGCCATAAAGTCAATAGGTATGAAAACGTGATGGTCTTTACTAATTGGAGTGATGTGGAAGTCTGAGTTTCTTCAGGAAATACTGGGAGTCTGGTGAGTTTGGAATGCTGGCTTTTAGAGCGAGGAAGTCACCACAAATCTAGAGGCAGAGTGTCCACATTTGCAGGGTTCATTCCACAAAGGTAGCTCTGGCCTGGTGTTGGTACCCTAACAGAACACACTGGCTGGACATCAAAGGACTTCTCATACAAGTACCAAGCCTTCAGGGTCAAGGACAGCCCAGGGGAGTGGGTCTCACCTAAGGCTCCCAGCTTGGTTATGGAGGATCAGAAGAATGAAGCTTGACTGGTGGGCACAGTGCAGGGGTGGTTAGGCAGGGCTAGATGCAAGGGGCAACATGATATCAGTGGTGACTGGGTCTACCAGCAGCCACAGGGGAAGGAGGCCACAGACTAGAATACCTTGCAATCAAGGGTCTGTAAACAAATGCTCAGTCTCACTGGTAATCAGGGAAAAGTGATATAAACCATGAAGAGATACCATTTCATATCTATCGGATTGGCAAAAAGAGAACCAGTCTGACACTAGAAATGGTGGTCAAGAGTGTGGAGCAACAGGAACTCTCATAACACCTGGCGGGCACATACAACCATCTGGCCAAACTGAAGTCGTACCCACTGCACTACCCCACAACCCCCACCCTAGGTAGAAAGCCTAGAGAAATCCTCACGCATGCTCACAAGAGGATCAGAACAAGAATGCCCATTGCAGAACCAAATCAGAAGCAACCTAAATGTCCTTCAAGAGGAGAATGGACATACAGTGATATGTTCACTCAATGGATTATTACAAAGCAGTGAAAAGAAAAGCATGAACTGTTGTTATCTGCGCCACAAGGATAAATCTTAAAATGTACTATTGAACACAAAAAGTAAATTGCAGAAGGATACATTATATGATGTCATTTATTTGCAGTTCAAAAATATGCAAAACTATTTTAGGTTTCTTTATGGGTGCACATATTAAATAAAGGTGTAGAAACATACATGAAATGTTAAGCACCAATTCCAGATGGGGCTCATCTCTGGGAAGGAAAAAGAATAGAGTCTGAGGGTACAGGGGCTTCAATTGTATCATGTTTTTGTTTCCTTCTAAGGTTCTGTATCTGAATGAAGTAGGGGAAAGTGCTGAGCTCTAATGGATGGGTGGAAGACACCTGGATGTTGTCTTTTATTCTTTTTTGCATGCTTGAAATCCTCCAGTTTTCTAAAAGCCAAAGGTGAATAAAAGAGAAGAGAAAGGAAACACATGGATCTCTTTCTGTATTTGCCTTCTAAAACCCTTTAAACCTAGAAAATTCCTTAGAGGAACAGAGAGGCATAGGCTTAGTCTTTGGAATCAGGGGTTTAAGAGGGACAAGTGATCCCACCTACCCTTACACCAGGAAAATACACCCAGGGCTGGGGGGCACATGGGAAAAAGATGGATGAGAAGCTATGACAGAGAATATAGATTCTGTGGTCCCTGGGGAAAAAATTCCTTTTCCTCCTCCTCCATGGAGGGTCCTGTGGAAGGGATAACAGTTAAGACAGTGTTTAAGGATTTGAGTGTGTAGGCTGTGATCTTCTCCCAGGGATATTGTATGGCTTCCCACTGCCTTCCCTGTGACCATAAGTGGGGACAGGGCCCAGTCCGTCTGCACTATGACCACTGTGGGCCAACCATGGAGCTAGACATCACCATTGAAGAAACACAGAACCCAAGTAGGTGACATTAAATAGCTCTAAGTGTGTGTGGTCTCACTAGACCAGAAAAATATATGGGGTTGGGGGTTCTGGACAGAATCAGGCATTAAATAAATATGGTGGAACAACCTGGGCAGAGGGCATTGCAGACTCAGATCAGGTGGGAGACAGGGGTGACAGTTTACCTTGAACCACGGAAATTCCAACCCCTCTAAAAGCATAGCATTCCCGCGGACTGTAGATCAACTTCTAGGTGTGTGTCATGAAGAAAACTGGATCCTGTGTCCGCAGAAAAATCCTTTTTTGCTGTATCATCTCAGACTGCTGGAATGCAAACTACAACTTGCTTAGTTCAACTTGATTGCTTCTTTTGACCTTGTCTTTTGACCTTGGGAAGGGTTCAAATTAAGTATTAATACTTTTCGGTTAGGTTTTGCAACAACTTGTGTATACTGGGCATTCTGAGTGTTTGTAATGCTTAAGAGGAACTGGCATTAAAGAATCTAATCTATCAGCCTCATGATTCTGACTTAAAATGGGAAATTAAGTAATTGTTTAGATTTGTGATTTTACTAGGTTTGTAAACAATATTGGAATGTTTACGAGAACTTGAGATGCACTATATTTTTAAGTTCAATTTATTATACTTATTAGAATTGTTTGAGCATTTGGGAATGTTCTGATTGTTAGGCATTTGAAGTCCTTATAAATAAAACCAAATACATTAAATTTATAAATCCAATTTAAAGTGTGTGAGGGGACTTAATTAACCCAATGGGGGAAAAAACCTCTTTAAGAGTGATTGTTAAAATTTACTAGATTTATAAGTAAAATAATGAAAGTTGTCAGTTGAACTCAAAAACTTAAGGAAAATTAGGGGTTTTTTCAATGTATTGCTGAAAGAAATTAAGTATAATTTTTTAAATGTACCTACAGATGGTGTCTCTTCTACACACAAAGCTGTCCTCAAGGAAATTGCAAAAAGCAACTCACACTGGCTCTGGCACTCTACAGAAGTGGCAAAGTGGCTGCCCAGGGCCATGCTGTGAGAGGGACAGCATGTAGAGACACCAGGACGTGCTGACGTCAAGGGCAAAGTGTTCCTTTCCCTGACCTCTGCCATTGCATAAGCACAGAAGCTCCACAGAAGCTCTTTTCTACCTTTTTATTATGAAAAATTTCAAATACACTGGAAGTTGAAAAACATATAGTACATTGAACATCCATACACCTAGTTTCAAAAGTTGTAAAATTTTTTGATACTGGCTTTATTTATATCTATCTTTCTGTCTACCTATCAATCTATCTATCCATCCATCTGTCCTACAGAACCATTTCAACCATATCATGACATTTTATCTCAAGACGCCATGTGCCCCAAAGCTCTGACCTTCCAACCTCCAAATCTGTGCCACTTCCCTTGGTTTTCTGTGACATGGTGTTCTCTCCCTTCTTTACCTCTTTGATCAACATGTGGGAGAATCACATGCAATGACTGGACCTCAGGGGACGTTTGGTTGGAAAGACGGATACACAAATGCATCTATGGGGGTTTGAGTGGAGACCCATACATGGATCATTAAAGAAGCAAAGGAATATATTTATATATCTACATACTTGTCCACTGATTAGCTGTGATGGGGTACCTCTGTAGGATAGGCTCAGTGTTGGGGGCTGGAGGGACTACTCCTCAATATTCCTCCAATATGCCTACCATGCATCTCCCTCAGGGCCTTTGCACTGGCTGTTTCCTTTGTTTAGAACACTTTACCACCCAGTTTTCTACATGGCTCATTCTCTCACCTCCTGCAAGTCTTTGCTGAGAAGTCACCTTCCCATTCAGCTCAGGTCATGATCCCATGGGTCATGGGCTCAATCCCTGCGTCAGGCTCTGCACTCAGCAAGGAGTCTGCTTGAAAGTCTCTCCCTCTGCCCCACTCCTGCTTGAGAATGCTGCTCTCTCTGTGTGCTCTCTCAAATAAAACAAAATAAATCCTAAAACTCACTTTCTCAGTTGGACCCTACCCATCCCCCTGAAGCTGCTTTATTCTCCTCTAAATCATGTAATACCTTCTATATCTTACTTATTGCTTGTGTTTACTGCCCATCTGACTGCACTACAGTGTAAGCTCCCTGAGGATGTGTTTTGTCACCGTAGTATCCCCAGTGCCTGGGACAGTGCCTGAACATCTCACAGTAAGCTTTCATTCATTATTTACTGAATGAACTAATAAACGAATGAATGACTTGTGAGGTACCTTTTAGCTCTAAGAAGCTGGGAATTTAGATTGTGAAGGGTAAGAAGACTAGATTTGGAATCAGAGGCCTGGGTTTTCATCCCAGTTTTGTCACTCATAAGGTAGTTTATCTGAGAATGTTAGCCAAAAATGTAAATGATTCTTAGTCTCCTCATCTGTACAATAGGGTTGATAAAACACAATATTTGCTTTGTATTTGCTGTGTTCCAAGCAGTTACCAAGCACATTGCCACCTTAACCGAATTATAATGGGACCACCTGATATCACACATCTCCTAATGTGATAAACATATTTAGTATACAGCATCACTTATGAAGCATATTTGTCCAGAATATTTGAACTTAAATAAGTCTCTTGACCTAACTTCTTTTTTTTACAAGAAAACCAGAGAGAAAGAAACAGATTAAAACAATGTCATGAAGAAAAAAATAGACAAATTCAGAATTTGGGATATTCTTCGAGACAACAGGCCTCGCCCCGAAAGCATATTAACTTATGAAAGTCATGATAATGGTGAAGGGCTAGTCTAGATTAAGATAATCTGAAGAGATGCACAACACGTGATTCTTGCTTGGAATGCGGTTCTAGAAAGCATCAGTTGTATAGGCAAAAACTAGAAACAACAATAGTACCTATAACCTGTCAGATGAATAAACGTATTTATAAAATATATATAATGGAATATCCCACAGCAGTACAATATTCTGTGTTGAAACCCCTAGGTGATGGTACCCACCTGTCACACCTCCACCTGCAGCCTCACATGGGTTAATTTTTGTAGACAACAGGAGAAGAGCACTGACTAGCTGGATCAATAATCCATTTGTTTGAACCAATAAGTAGCTGGAGGCAAGGCCTAGTAGGAGAACTTGAATTTGCAGCTCTGGGGAGCTAGGGTTTCCAGTCTTGGCAAATCCCAACCTCGATTTACCAAACTGCAGATGCATGGACATTGCAGAATATCCCAGGAAGAAGTTCTGGAAATTCTCAGAGAGCAAAGTAGAGGGTACCATGCAAATCTTGGGCCTGCCCTGGACATGCCAGGTGTCTTTCTACCTTGGGCTTGGGTCCTCCAGGCCGGATGTCCACACATACCCACTGAATTAAGAACTTAGGCTGCACTCTCTTGGGTCAGTTGTTGGCACAAACTGCTTCGGGATCTCATGAAGCCAGTCAAAGCCTGGGTGGCACCATGTTGATCACAGGACACAGTCATTCATCCACGGTGCCAGTGAGGGCTCAGCCGCAAATATGCAGCTGGGATTCAGACCCAAGGCCTTGCTCTCAGGGCTGCCTAGAGTTCCTGCAGCTGGACAAATGGGTTATCCCTAAATGGGGAAGCTGTTCCACCATAAGCATGAATGGTCCCTTAGGGGACCCAGGTGTGCCATTTAGACCAGGATGGGGGACCCTGCCTTGGTGGCTCCTGTTGCCCTCAGGCCCACGCTGCACGCAGGTCCCCACTCCCTCTGCCAGGTGAGAATGCTTTCCACCATCTAAAACAGCATTTGCTCAATGGGGCTGGAAGAAAGGCTGTAAAATGGAGAAAGTCATTCAAGGTGACTTTCTTCTTACCCCCAAAATAAGATTTCCTGCCAAGATTTCAAACTTTTTCAGACTTGAAGTGAGAGCACGAGAAAATCAAGGGACCTTGGGATCTGAAGGGATCGCAGATAAGGCAGAGGAAGCCATTCTGAGGAAAGGTTCCAGGGGGATTTCCCTGGAAGGATTTTCTGGAGTGTTGGGGTTTAGGCTGGCTGAGCACTGTGTCAAAAGGACTGAGGTCTCCTGGTGGGACAGGACAGCCTTCAAAAGTATGGGGAGGCCCGCGGTGGGAGGAAAGGCAGCTCTTCCTTTCTGCCTGCAATGCCCAGGCAGTTGTGGTCCTGAGGACTAAACTGGCTTTTCAGATTCTACTTCTTCCATTCCTGGCCCTTTGTCTGATGGTCAGAGCTACCCAGATTGTAAAGAGTTTCATCCAAGTGTTGCTTGGACCCAAGAGGGGCTATTAACTGAGACCATGCTCCTCTTGCTTTGAAGACAGAGGCAGACAAATAACAGATGAGAGAGTTCTTATGTAGTTCAAATGCAAGACGGCCCAGAAAGAACTCCAACGAGGCTGGTGAGCAGAGCGGAGCAAACATGAGCTTGATAGCCCGTGCCCAGCTGAAGCTGAAATACAGAACGCTGAGGATGATAGTAGCAGACACTTACTGCATGCCGGCTTTCATTTATTAACTCATCTAATCCACACAGCTACCCTGTGAGGCAGTTACTATTAATAAACTCAGTTACAGGCGAGAAACGAAGGCACAGAGACGTTGACTCATTTAGCCCAAGGTCACATCCACCGCGGCGCAGAGCGGGGCCTGAAACACCTGGAAGTCAGTTTCAGAGTCGGCACTGCCGGCCACTCCCCTTTCTCACTTGCTCTCGCTCTGAGTCAGGGACCCATGTGTCTATTTAACAGTGGAAGGTGGGCTCCGATTCCTGGGCCACACAGGGATGTAACACAGGATGCAGGAAGCCAGCTTCACACCCCAGGGAGGGAACCACCCTCCCGAGGGGAGGAACCACATTCTCTCCATGCGTCTTCCCATGAAGCACAACCCCAGACGAGGTGATCCAAGCAAGTCCCGCCTCTGATATCCTTCAATGATATCCAGGGAAGGAAAAGAGGTTCAAGGTCATTAGTCATCGGGAAAATGCAAATCAACACCACAGTGAGATACCACTTCACACCCTCTAAGATGGCTAGACTCAAAGATAGAAAATAAGTGTTGGCGAGGAGGTGGGAAAATGAGAACCCTCACACAATGATTAGGGGGGAATGTATAAGGGTGCGACCCCATTGAAAAACAGTCTGGCAGTCCGCCAGAAAGTTAGATACAAAGTTACCAGATGACCCAGCAAAGAGAGGACGGGTTTCTTGGGACTCAGAGGAGAGGGGTCTGGGGAGTGATTACTTAATGGATTACAGCGTTTCTTTTTGGATTGATGAAACTATTCTCAAACTAAATAGAGGTGATCCTTGCACAGCTTTGTGAATGTATTAAGTCCCACTGAATTGTTCACTTTAAAATGGTTGATCTTACTTTCCCGAACTTGACCTCAACTTTTTGAAAAAGCAAAAAGAAAGCATAAAGTGTAGAAGAGGGGAGAAATGTAATTTGGCATCTGGTCTTCTGAAAACGTGAGCACTTCAGTGGACCATGGCTAAGCACGAGCCATGGGTGCCATCATAATGATGACCAACACATGTATGGTGGGCTTCCCCCCATCCCGTCCCACCGGGCACGGCCCTAGCGCTCCCCTAGGATTGACCCATTTGCTCCTCATCACCATGAAGCGAGGCTGGGGGGCTGTATGGCACACTGCACACTACACTCTACACTAGCAAAGGGCAGAGCTGGGATTCCAACCGAGGCACTCTACTCCAGAGTTCATGCCCTCACCCAAATAACCTGACTTTCCGCAGTAATAATGATAACGTTGAGAATCACAAGAGCCAACATTTAATGGGTTCTGAGTGTTTGTGTCAGGTATGTGCTAAGAAATGTGCTTACTCTCTCATTCCATGAATATTTGTTTTATTCGGTGCTGGTTGCTTCGGTAGGCAATGGGTCAGGTCAGTGAGCGAGATAGGCGAGGTCCCCGTGCTCATGCAGCTGACATTCCAGGAGGGAGAGACAATGCACAGATAAATGTGAATATTACATCAGGCAAAGGCTGATCCAGAAAACAAAGTAAGGAATAGGGCTGGAGGAAAGCTAGTGCAGCAGGGAGATCCAGGGAGACTGCTCTGAGGATGTGACATTGAGCAGACTCAAACGAAGGGAGGGAGAAAGATGGGCAAAGACCCAAAAGGAGAATGGCTCTGGCCAAGGGGCCAGCAGTGCCCAGGCCCTGAGATGAGAGCAAGCTCAGAGAGCGGCAGGAGTACTGCAGGGTGGGGTTTGGGGGTGGGGGCCGGAGCACGGGTGGCGGCCATTGGAGTCATGCAAAGAAGTCAGAGCACATGGGGACTTGCAGGCCATGACGAGCAATTCGGAAGTTACTCTATCGAGAAGCCACGTCCTATCTCACTTAACTCGCACAAACAACCCTACGAGACACCCACACTGTTATTATTATCCCTGTTTTATAGGAGAAGAGTGTGAAGCACAGAGGGGTTGGGCAAGAAATTCAAGATTCCACAGCTCAGAAGTCTGGGGCTAGGAAGTCTGACCCAGGTCCTGTGATCCCAGAGCCCAAAACCTTAAACAAACAAACCAAAACTCTGCTGCAGAACACTTGCGGTTACCCGCTCGGACTCAGGCTGCGCTAGTTCAAGCTCCCAGGAGAAGCGCACATACCGCTCACGCTCTGTGTTTGAGGCAGAGCCTTGAAGATGCCCAGAGAAAGAGCGGGACAGTGGCATTAGCCTTGGCACACGGAATCCCAGCTTAATCCTCAGCCTTTGAGTTCGGTCAGACTCATGGCCCCAATTTACCAGCGAGGAAAACTGAGCTACAGTGCTTTAAGTTGCCACAGGTTCAGAGGTGGTCAGGTGGTAGAGCTGGAATTTGGACCCAGACAGTCTCAGATGAGAGCCAAGGTCACCAGTAGCACCAGCCCTGCCAGCATTATATTCCATGAATTTAAAATGCTATCTCTGGGAGCCTGGATGGTTCTGTTGGTTAAGCATCTGTCTTCGGCTCAGGTTGTGATCCCAAGGTCCTGGGATCAAGTCCCCGCAGCAGGCTCTCCGCTCAGTGGAAAGTCTGCTTCTCCCACTGTGCACCCCCCGCCATGTGCACTCTCTCAGATAATCTTATTTTAAAAATAAAAAATAAAATAAGATGCCATGTCTTCTCCCCACTTAATGTACCCCCTTCCTGTGGGAAGGGAGAGACCACTGCTTCTCCTCTTACACCCAGCACCTCTTCCCAGTCAGGTTAAATCCTCAGAGTTTTCTTTCCTCCCTGCCCTCAGCCCCATAATCTGCTGCCACATCCTGCCAAGCTGCCTTGAACCTACTCATGCCCTCTCTTCCACACCCAGTGCCCCATTGCCTCTCATTCTCTCACTCACAAACTGGGAATGTAAAGACAATCGGACATGGCCCCACCCTCAACGAGCTTTCTGTCCAGCAGAAACCAATGAGTAGACAATTCGTATACAATGAATAAGTCCATGGGAAAGGTCACACCCACAAGTGGGAGTTGGTGAGGGTGGACATTGAGATGACTAGAGGAAGTCAGGGAAGGCTTCCTGGAAGAGGTGACACCTGAATTGAGACCTGCAGGATGGTAGAGACAGTAGTTGCTAGCCAGCTCATTCACAGCTCTCCTCTCTGCTATTTGGCCCTCTACACCAGTCCTGCCTCCCCAGCCCCAAGCACCCAAGAATCCTGTGCTCTCCATACTCTCCACCCTACAACTTGTGCTCAGAGAGTAATTGGAAGGCAAGAAGCAACTGTCCACAGACCTAGGTTCAAATCTCTATTCTGACACAACTCAGTAGCCTTGGGTGGGTTGGTCAACCTCAATAAGCCTTCCTTTCCTCAACTGCAAAGTAGTGTTGGAAGAATTAGCAATAACAGATGTCAGCCTGGTGCATGTTGCTTACTAAGGGGTTGCTTTTTAAAAAAAATTTTATATAAATTCAAGTTAGTTAGCATGTAGTGTATTATTAGTTTCAAGGGTAGTATTTATATATTTTTAAAGATTGTGTTTGTTTACTTGATGAGAGAGAGAGACAGAGAGAGAGAGAGTGTGTGCACAAGTAGAGGGAGCAGCAAAGGCAGAGGGAGAAGCAGGTTCCCCACTGAGCAGGGAGCCCGATGCGGGTTTTGATTCCAGGACCCTGGGATCATGACCTGAGCCAAAGGCAGACGCTTAACCAATGGAGCCACCCAGGTGCTTCTCAGAGGTAGTATTTGGTGATTCACCAGTTGCATATAACACCCAGTGCTCGTCACATCACGTGCCCTCCTTCATGCCCATCACCCAGTTAGCGTATCCCCTCACTCCTCAGTGGATACCCCACCGTATACCCCCAGTGGCTACCTCACTGTATCCCCTCCAGCAATTCTCAGTTAGTTCCCTAGAGTTAAGAGTCTCTTACAGTTTGCCTCCCTCTCTGTTTTAATCTTATTTTATTTTCCCTTTCATTCTGCTATATTTATCGGTTTTGTTTCTGAAATTCCAGATATGAGTGAAGTCATATAGTATTTGTCTTTCTCTGATTGATACTGTTCGTTCTGCCTAAAATACCCTTCCCTTTCAAACTTCCATTTATTTAAGAAATCATCCAAGATCCAAGATTTGGAATTATTATCTTCTCCTCCAGACCCATTTCACTTCCATTAGTGTGTCTCTCAGAGTCTGCCTTGCACGGTATGCCCAAATCTACTACTAGAGAGATGCTCAGCTCAGGAGAACAGTAACTGTGTTTTGTTTATTTTTAACCTTTGGGTCTCAGCCCAATCTCTGGCTCATTGCCAGTGTTTATCAGATGGAAATATGAACCAAATCATGTCTTGAGGAATGTCTGGGGCAACTTGGGTGGGAGTGTCATGCCGGCCACGAGCCACAGCAGGGACAGGCGGGGGACCAGAACCCAATGGCTGAATGTGCAAAGATGAGGGTTGAGTAGGGGGAACATAGGTCAGAGCCAGAAAAGGTGGAAAAGACAGAAAAGAGAAGGTAGAAAGTAATAAAACAAACATTCTTCAAATTGTTTGAATTTGTGGATGGAAGTTATTTTGCTTCATGTTAAAAAAAAAATCTCCTACAAATTGGCAATCCCAAAAGAAGACATTTAAAGAGACATTAAATAAATATTTTCTAAATGGCCCAAATTGGGCCACCTGGGTGGTGCAGTAGGTTGGGCGTCCAGCTCTTGGTTTCGGCTTGGATCATGATCTCAGGGCTTTGAGAGCGAGCCCCATGTTGGGCTCCATGCTCAGGGCAGAATCTGCCGGGATTCTCTCTCCCTCTCCCTTTGCTCTCTCTCTCCCCCACTCTTTCATGCTCTCTCTCTCTCAAATAAAGGAATCTTTAAAAAAAATGGCCCAAATGACTAGAAATCAAAAATTAAAATTACTGAGGGTTGCTGGTAGGGATATGGGTTGGGGAGGATGGGGTAACTGGGTGATGGCATTAAGGAGGGCACGTGATGTGATAAGCACTGGGTGTTATATGCAACTGATAAATTATTGAACTCTCCATCTAAAACCAATGATGTATTATATGTTGGTTAATTGAATTTAAATGAAAATAAGGTAAAATTAAAATAAGACACAAACTCTCAGAGTGGTAAAGACAAAAAACAATGTATGTACCCCATCGGTACCCCACCCACTTCTGATAGGATGTAAATTGATCCAACATTTAAGATATATATATACCCTTTGATTCTATAATCTTACTTCTAGGAACTTCTTTAAGGGAATTATCAAGTAAGTGGGTGATAGTATATAAAAAGTTTTATTACAGCATGGCCTATAATAATAGCAAAAAGTGGCAAACCACAAATGCTCAATGACAGGGGGCTATTGAATGAATTATGGCACAATATTATGGAGCTGTAAAGATAAATGTGACTAATTTGTATTTCTTAACATTGAAAGATATTTGTGAAATAGTAAAAATGAAAAAAGCGGTGACAAAATGATAATGAGATCTTGTTTTTATATTTGTATGTATATCTATAAATGGAGAGAGAATTTTAAGTCTGGAAGAATATCTCCTATATCCAGGGCATGCTTTATATTTTTTCTTCAGATTTATTTATTTGACACACACAGAGAGAGAGAGAGAGAGAGAGAGAGAGAGAGTTAGCAGGGGGAGGGGCAGAGGGAGAGACTCTTCAAGCCAACTTTGTGTTCAGGGTGGAGCCCCACACTGGGCTCAGTCTCACAGCCCATGGTATCATGATATGAGTCTCAACCAAGAGCCAGACGTCTAACCAACTGAGCCACCCCAGTGTCCCATACTTTCTAATTTTTCTGTAGTAACATGAAATAAAATAAATAAGTAGTGAGCCAGGTGGCTGCTTCTCTCCGTGCCGTGCCTGCCCTGAGCCCACTGGAGAGATCCTAGGTACATGGCCGCAACAGGGCCAAGGACAGAAAATGGGGTGTCTCCTCATATGAACAGGTTTGTGAGAACAGAGGTGAGGTTGTCCCACAGATCTGCTCTGGAATTAGGAATCACACACTCAAATGAGCAGTCAGGACAGCCCATGGTTCTACTCCACAAAGCAAGGGTAGGCCACGGGGAGATAACAGAATGTTAAGACCCCTTCCCCTAGGAGGTCACTAAGTCAAGACCTAATCATTGCAACCGGTCATTACAATGTCAGGCTTCCCCAAGCTCCGACAAGAGAAACCTCCTATCAGCTTTGATATTAAGCGATCACCAGCCGGGGTTAGAATTCCTCCCTGGGGGTGCCTGGGTGGCTCAGAGGGTTAAAGCCTCTGCCTTGGGCTCAGGTCATGATCCCAGGGTCCTGAGATCGAGCTCTGTATCGGGCTCTCTGGTCAGCAGGGAGCCTGCTTCCTTCTCTCTCTCTGCCTGCCTCTCTGCCTACTTGTGATCTCTGTCCAATAAATAAATAAAATCTTAAAAAAAAAAAAAAAAGAATTCCTCCCTGCCCCAGGTACCTCTGCAAGCCAGGAAGTCCCTAGGAAGGAAGCTCCAGGCACCAGCATGTATTTGAAGTAAGTCCTTGGGTTTGAACTTGCTCTGCGCTGCAGGAAAGTGGAGAATTTTCTGGAAGAATGGAGAAAGCAGAAAGGATGGAGTTCAGAGGACAAGGCAGGAAGACTATCCAGTTAGGTCCCACTTCCTTAAGAGTCCCCTAGAATTTTGTCTCCTATTATTCATTGACAATTAACACCTCCTGCTCGGTACTATCATCTTTTCCCATCTTTTCTGGCATCTCCTAGCATACTATCTTGTTACATTGATCACACCCCCTTTCACCTGTCTCCTTATCTCTCACCTCTTCAAGACCAAGAGCCCTGGGCACGGCAGTCACTCCGTGGGCATGTAATTACTGAGAGCCCTCTATGTGCCAGGCACGGGCATAGGTACCGTAGAGCCCGCTGTGAACAGGGCAGCCATCTCCGAATACACATTCTAGTAGATGAATACAATATACGATAAGTACACATGAGAATATGACATGAAATACTCATTCCATGCACACAATTTCATCTATACTTGTTCAGCAATTCTCGATAAGAGAAAGATAATAACTCCACCTGCTGAGCAATTGTACCACATTCCCTTCAGTGCCCCTGAGACGAGAGAGGGGAACCTGCCCCCCCCAAAGGATCTCCCCACACTCAATGGATTCTGACGTTAATGTAGTTTTTCATAAAACGTCACTCTTAAATGAAACCGACTGCTTCATCTGGTGTCTGACCAAAGGAAACAGCGATCTGTTCCAACTTGGAGGAAAAATGGTTCTGTCAAATTTACTGAGAGATGGTATGTGGTTTTTCAACATGGTGTCTCCCTGGGGGAGGTTTCAAGGGTTACATTGATTACATGAGATTTCTGCAGTACACATGGACTTTAGACTTAATCCCTGATCAAGTTTGACTTCCCTGCATGTATGCTGTCTGCTAACTATCCACTACCTCAACAGCAATTTTTTATGGAGTCCCTACTACGTCAGTAACTCCTCTGTATACCGAAACTAGGGGGATGAATTCAAAGACGTACCATCTCAAAGAGTAAGCAATACTTTATATTCACAAGTTGTCCATCTACAAAGTATTTTGTGATGTCGGTCTAATGCTTTCTCTGCTCAGCCTCGCTGCTCCTTTTCTGGTAACTGTCCCTCCTTGCACCCTTACGTTCAGGAGATGCACTTTCCCACACTACGATTCCGAGTTCTGAAGGGGAGCTCTAGTTGAAGAGGGACCACCAGCCCCATGCTGGGCTGATCACAGTATCTCATTCCTTGTCCCCTTGACTAGTCGGTGGAAAAGTGCCCTGCTCCAGCTCGGTTGGTCAAAATTCCAGGATTTGTCCAACCGTAAGGAAAAGAAGAGATACAGACATTTCTGATGGGGAATTCTGCGATCTGGGATGTGGGGCCACAGCTGGACATGCGTGTGTGGCCACACGGAGGAAGCAAGTTGAAGAACACGTGTGTTCAGAAGGGAGCAGAAATGAGAGGAACAGAGAGACAGCCTCGGGCAGCAAGTCTTCCTGCCCTGAGGATACATGAGATTTCCCATAGGTTCTTTTTAAGCTGAGCTAGTTCAGGGAGGCTTTTGGTCACTTGCAACCGGTGCCCAAGATACTCTTTTTTTGGTATCTTATCGTTTGCTCTTCTCCCCGAGGAAGTTGCTCTGCAAGGTTAAGTGAGCTGTGCAGTATCACTCTGCTACTAGAGAGAGCAGCAAGAATTTAAACACCGCTTCAGACCAGCGCTTGGCGTCTTTGACTCTCAGAAGAGATTCCCCTGCTTGTGATCTCGTCCCCTCTCACAGGCGTCTTGCACTCCCTGCCTCTTGCACAACACCAAGCCACACTTGTTACATCCCTGATCCAAGCCCTCAGTGACACACAGTCACGGCAGAGACTCCTCTGCAGGACTCCCGCCCACCTTCCCTTCCCCTCCCTCTCTCTGGCCGCTGTGTGCTCCCCCCCACAACTCCCTGCATGAGTCACGCGCTCCCCCCAGCTCTGGGGGCACGTGGCTCTCTGTGCCAGGAGCGCCTGCCTGCCTGTCTGCCCACCTCGGAGGCCTGGCACGGTCCTCCAGTCCCCACGCAACTGGGAAGACGAGCTGCCACCCGCCAGCCTGGGCAGAGCCACACCTTGTTCTTGGCTTCGCCCTCAAATCTCCTCCAATAAAGGCAAATGAGGCACCAGGCTCATTCTAATTCTCATCCTCTGCCTTTCAAAATAGAGGTTCTTGGGGATGGGGACAGTAAGGAGCGGCGTCTCTCTCTCTCTCTCTCCCGCACCGGGCACAATGCCTGGCCCATGGCGGGGACGCAGTCCACGTCTGCTGAGGGGACAAACAAGGGTATCCGGTGGATGAAGGCTGATGCACATCTGGAGCGTCCGTACTTCGTGAATAATCAGCATCCGTTTGGGGGTCGACCAAAGCGTTGCTGGGAAGTCAGCGATAGCTGAATGGGCAAATCTGAAATACCTTTTCAGAGATTCATCTTCACTCTTTGTACCCAATTAACGCGGAGCCATTAGTCCTTCTGAAGCTGCCAGGATCTATTAAGCCATTTAACTTCTATCAGGCACTTCAGGATAAGTCCCAAGGGCATTTTTTTTTTAAGGCCTGGGCAGCCAAAGTTTAAATGACTTAAGTGGTGAGCTTTCTATCACTCCCACTGGGAACCCGTCCACCCAAGCAAAGCTCTAACAGGAGGGAGAAAGTTCCCCAAGCGTAGACTGTAATCAGTCTCAACTCTTCAGGAAATCAGTCTGGGGCCCTTCCACAGGGCTGATCTTCTGAGTAACTGGAACAGGAAACCACCCTCCGTGGGGTGATTGGAATCGTCCTAGGAAAGTCCCCAGGCCTCAAGGGTGCCCCTGAGCAATCCGCTATGATGCCTGAAATTCCCTCCATTAATCACTGAAATATTTCTTGAGCACCTACTAGGTGCCAGGTCCTTGGAGTCTGACTTGAGACATGGCAGGTTTGTTATTTTGAGTTAAGTTAGGCTTTATGCTGAGGTCCAAAGTGAACGTCCCTTTGAGGGTAAAACCCACTAGGCATTTTCAGGCATTCATGACCATTCCCCCAAGGAGATGGCTGAGTCAAAGAGCCGCTATGTGGGTGGGGCTGTGGGACAGACAGGGGTGCCAGCTGCGGGAGAAGCAGAGCCCTGTGGAATACAGGCTGACTCCCTGTAAGTGAGCGGCCACCGTGGGCAAAGGGACCGATTCTATCCCCCAGCCCCGCAGCCCCAGGGAGTAGCTAGGTCTGAGAAACCTGCACAGTGAGTGTGTCAAAGATACCCCGTGGATGGGATTAGCCTCTATGCCACAGCCCTGTCCCACTTCAAATTCTATCCAGAAATGCCCTGACCCAGAAACTGCATCAGGTGTGTAGAAGCAGAACTAAGCCTCCTGGGTTGGGCATTTAGTTTAAACCGTGGAAGCAAAACTCATTCAGTCAGGGCCAGCTCCAAACTGCAAAACAGCCATGTTAATAACTCGACAGCTCAGGCTGTCATTCATCAGGCCTACCGGCGACCAGGCACGGTACCCTGTTACAAATAACCGGTTGTTCTCAGGAATGTAGAGAGTGTGCATTTATAGGAAACTGAGGCTTGGAGAAGCTATTTGCTCAAGGCCACATAATCTCAGGAGCCAAGATCAGGTTGCAACACAGACCCCGCACACCTCCAGAAGCCGTGCTCGTTGAGGCTGGGCTACACACTCACCAGATGCACAAAGCACATTTTTACCGCCATCCTTGTCTAGACTCTGAAGAGGCAACCTGAGTGATCCCATCAGAACTTGGGAAGGGGAAATAGGTTTGCACCTGTGAGGGCCGTTGGCCCATGGAGCCGGCTGGCCCCAGGCAGACCAGCTGGAGAGTGTGACTCGAGTCTTCGCAGGTTTGTTATTTTGAACTAAGTTGGGCTTTATGCGGAACTCGGAAGGAATGTCCCTTTGAGAGCAATCCGCTAGGCCTTATCAGGCATTCATAACCATTTTCCCACAGACTGTTGAGACAGAGGGCAGCTACGTGGATGGGGTTGTGGGACAGACAGGGGTGCCAGCTGCCGGAGAAGCGGAGCCCCCGGGTCTCCTGGCCTTCCTCAGATGGTTACAGGCCCTGCCACCCTCCCTCCTCAGGAATCCAGGACCTTTGAGCTGGCCCTGGCCTGCTGGCCTGCCCTCCTCACGGGAAACCGGGAGACCTGTTACCCACAGGAGTGGGTGTGCATCTTGTCAGACTTCTTTCCATTCCCTCTACACTCTGCCTTCTGAGGTTTCACACACTGTCACCTGAGAAACTAGTCGTTACCTTTCCCAGGCGTTAAAAATAAAACATCTTTTCTGAAGCATTAATCATTATAATTTTTATTATATAATAATACATATGTATAACCATATTACTAAATATAATATTGTATATTATTTATACATACATTATAAATATTATGTAGTTATAATTAAATTCCAGAAATTTTCAACATTTAAAAAAGAGAGGATATCATGAACTCCCAATCCTCATGGCCTAGTTTCAACAATAATCAAAATTTTGCCAATCCGGTTTCATCCATCCCTCACACTCGTTTACTCAGCATTTTTAGAGCAAACACCACAGGACGTACGGTTTCACCCACAAACACTTGAGTATGCGTCCCTCACAGGTAAGCATATTTTAAAAGACATAGCCATAATGCCATTATTAACAAAGATAACAAATGATCTGGTAGAATTTTCCATTCTGGACTCAGCTGATTGTTTGCTCTAGGTGTTGGTAGCTAGTCCCATTATAGCCAGATTGTTCTGTAAACTGCTAAGAAAGATTTAGAGCGATGGGATGGCTAATGGAAATAAAATGCCAGCCACATACATAATTTCATATATTCTAGCCACATTAAAAAAGTTTAAAAAAAAACAGGCGAAGGGGATTAAGAGTACACTTGCCTTGATGAGCACTGAGTAATAGATGGGAGTGTTGAATCACCATTTTGTAACACCTGAAACTAATATAACTCTGTATGTTAACTACATTGGAATAAAAAAAAGTTAAAAGGAATAGGTGAAACTATTTTTAATAATTTAATTTAATGTGAAATAGCCAAAATATCATTTCAAAATGTGATTGATATAAAAAATTATGAGATATTTTATATTCATTTTTATACTGCATTTTCAAAATTGGACGTGGGTTGGACACTCAAAGCCCATCTCAATCAGAATAGCTACAATTCGAGTGTTCCAGGGCCACATGTGGCTGCCATATTGGATAGGGCAGATGGAGACACTTGTTTAGATTCAGTTTTAGATATTTTATGGAGAAGAATACTTTGTAGGTGCTTTGTAGTTATAAATTTCCTGTTTTGAAATATCCAGATAGTTTAGCATTCCCTGATGGTCAATTCTAAATCCATGATATCACCAGGGGTTACAAAATTCATGATTTTCTAATTCCATTATTCCTTCTGCATTCATTGGGAAGGAGTCTCACATGAAGATGAACTCTACCTTATCAGCTCTTTGGCTTCTCTGAAATATAGTTCACACAGGAAACGTGGATTGCATGTTTATTCTTCTTTTTACCACTTTTCAGAGAAATGAATTGGTACCCAAACAATCCTCGAATGGAGACCAGGAAGGATTCTCTTTTTATCATTACGAACTCATAGTTTTCTGTATTTCTACCTTTCGATATATTGCAGTCATTATTCTTTTTGATGCTAAAAATGTCCCACCTTCAGCTGGTAGGACTCTCCAGCTGGCTCCTGGGCACTTTTTGCCTGTGCTTTCTGGCACAATCCCATAGGATCATCTTGAATATTTCTGCCTTCATCAGTAATTAGCTCTTTCTCTAAGAAGCCTTGGTTCCTCTCAGTGTTCCAGGCATTTTTAAAGGATTCCCCTTGGGATGATAACATAACCTAGAAGATTTGAATAAAACTGAGAATTGGAAGCACCGAGATAAGAAACAGGACAAAGGGCTTCTTCTTTTCAGAAGAAGAAGAGTAGGATGAGAGGAGAAAGGGAGATTTCAGAGGTTCTTGCAAACCTCTACCTCCCTGCTCATCCCTTTCTCTGAATTTCTACTCTCCATACCCTCTGCTCTAAGGAACTAGAACTTTCTTTCTTTTTTTTTTTTAATATTTAGTTTATTTATTTGTCAGAACATGCAGGGGGAGTGGCAGAGGCAGAGGGAGAAGCAGACTCCCCGCTGAGCAAGGAGCGGGATGTGGGACTTGATCCCAGGACCCTGGGATCATGACCTGAGCCGAAGGCAGACGCTTCACCAACTGAGCCACCCAGGCGTCCCAGGACCAGAACTTCCTATTGCTATTTGGTGCAGGTGAAATCTCAGCCAACTCAGAACCCAGGGACCCCACCTCACCTCCCTTTGCAAAGGGCCCAGAGCCTTTGTCCAAAGTTGCCTCACTTCCCACCCAGCCCTTCCTGAGCCAACTCCCTGATGTCTCCCGGAGAACACAGTCGGCATCATCCCAATGACATCAGGGAAACTCCTATTTCCAGCAGTTTCTCCTTCAGCTGCAAAAATGTGCAGCGGTAGACAGGGTGTGGGCTTTTGAAGTCTCTGCAGGAAGCAGAGTTGTTTTCTCAGCACCGGGTCTGAGAGCATCTTCTGTGAGATCTGTAGTTGCTCAGCTGCTCTGGGGCCCTCCCACCCTCTCACCCTGTCCACCACCACACCCGATGGGCCAGGGAGGGCAGACCCCACACCATGTGCTGGATGTAAGGGAGGACAGAGGACCAGCAGAGCCACTGGGCGGTGAAAGGCAACGGAGGCTGGTGAGGGGGATGCCTTATACTTCTTATGGTTTTCCTGAGTGCTCTTTGTTTCTCCCACCCCTTGCTCAAAAAGACAATAAACACCACCGCACTTAAAAGTACATCAGCTCGGGGCACCTGGGTGGCTCAGTGGGTTGAAACCTCTGCCTTCGGCTCAGGTCATGATCTCAGGGTTCTGGGATCGAGCCCTGCATCGGGCTCTCTGCTCAGTGGGGGGCCTGCTTCCCTCTCTCTCTGCCTGCCTCTCTGCTTACTTGTGATCTCTCTCTCTCTCTCTCTGTCAAATAAATAAATAAAATCTTTAAAAAAAAAAAAAAAGGTACGTCAGCTTAAGAGAGCCCCTCAGTGCCTGCCGTACTCTATCAGCGTGTTCGTGCGTCTGGAATAGCCATTCCATATCGTTTCCATAGTTTACTGCCACTACCAGATAAAAATGGTTTGGGGGTTTTTTTGTTTGTTTGTTTTTTGGATTTTTTAAAAGATTTATTTATTTATTTGAGAGAGAGAGAGAGAGAATGCTTGCACAGTGGGAAGGAGCAGAGGGAGAGGGAGAGAGAGAATCTCAAGGAGGTTCCATGCCCAGCAGGGAGCCAACACGGGGCTCCATCACACAACCCTGAGATCATGATCTGAGCCGAAATCAAGAGTTGGATGCTTCACGGACTGAGCCAGCCAGGTGCCCCAGACAGAAATATTTTTATCCCAAATCCTAATCTTAACCCCAGAAGACAAAGAAAGAAGTCCCCCGCTTAGTAAACCACTCAGACAACTGCCGATCATGGCACATAGCTCAGAGAATAGTCACATTGGTTGTGGGCCTACTGTGTGCCTGGGGTGCTTTCCCAGGTGTTGTTTGCTCCTTTCAACAGTCCTGTGAACAAGGATTATTATCCCCATTGAATAGTTGGAGAAGGTGAACACCCCTAGAAGCTAAGTCCTTGGCCCAAGGTCACACAGTTGGCTCGGTTCAGGTTTCCATGTCCCCATGATTCCCTTTCTTCCCCATCTGCTTCTCCCTTTCAGACTCTGCAGGCAGAGCTAGGGGAGCCTCTTGGTCAATGAATTCTCTTACTTGGAACTAGAAAACCTGTAATACATTTCCTGTTCCTTTTAGACATAGAAATTAGATCATTATCATGGCTATGACAGTATTAAAACCATCATACCATGGCTTCTACTTTAGACCTAAAGAAACAGACACCAGCTCTGTGATATGGTTAATAGAAACATGGCAAAATAGAATGAGTCAGACCATGTCCCTCTTCTGCTCAAATGTCTTCTCATCTCAGGGTACGCATCAGTGTCCTTGTAATGGCATTCAAGGTCCTACAGTGTTTCCTCCTGGTTCTCCTCTGCCTGACTCTGCTCCTCCCATGTCTAGAGGGCACCCTTCCCATGGGGGTCTCCATGAGGGTGGTCTTCTGGGAGTGTGCAGGCACAAGATGCTGCAAAACACCCCCCCCACCTCCTTTGCTCGGTCCACTCCAGCCACGTCAGCCTCTTTGCTGTCCCCTGACACCCAGTCCCACGCCCATGCCTGGGCTCTTGAACTTGCTGTTCTAGGGGCTAGTGCAGGGTGGAGACAGATTCAAACCCAGGCATGGGGTCTGGGGCCCACGCCCTTCACTGTGATACCATGCTGCCTTTTCCCATTCAAAAGTTTTCACACTGGACTTCATCTTTCCCCTTTTCAGGGACGGATGCCTAATCATAGCAAATAATATCCCCTCATTTTGTAACCCCTAAATCATTTGTGGGTTTTCACGTTCAATGTCATGGACATTGGGAAGAACTCCTCCTGCTGCTTCTCCAGTAATAAGGGAAGCTCTCAAATGCAGGGAGCCTCCAAGCATTTCCTAAGGCTTGCAGGGTTGTATTCCATTCTCTTATCTTAAGCCTTAGGAAGCTTGACCCTGCCATTACTTGAAACCTCTTTCAAAGGCTATGGATTCTTCATCCAGTCTTGGGAAGGTCCTGGGGGGATGGACAGGGTGGGTACGTGGTGGGGGGGCTATGCAGTGGTTGGTTCAGATGGGCACTTGGGTGCACTTGGTGACTGCCACATCTAGACTTGCATTGAGGGTCAGCCTGGTCCACTGGGTATAGATACCTTCCCTCAACCAGGCACTTTGAGTTTCTTGTCTCATTTAATCTTTGCTTCGCCTTACAAAGTGCCTCTTAACACGTCCCCTTTATAAATGAGGAATCTTACCAATGTCCTAAGATTTGTACCTGGGCCTGATTCCAAAACTCATGAACTTTTCAACCAGCTGCCCTACCTTTTTCATAAGTAGGTAATCTCGGGTTGCCTGGGTGGCTCAGTGGGTTAAAGCCTCTGCCTTCAAAGGTCATGATCCCAGCATCCTGGGATTGAGCCCCGCATTGGGCTCTCTGCTCAGCAGGGAGCCTGCTTCCTCCTCTCTCTCTGCCTGCCTCTCTGCTTACTCTCTCTCTGTCAAATAAGTAAAATCTTAAAAAAAAAAAAAAAAAAGTAGGTAATCTCTCCATCCTTCCCAACTCCCAATTTCTGGATCTATGGCACATTAAATGTGCAAAAATACAAAGGCAGATGGTCATGCTTCATGTCTGAACAGTATTCTGTTAGCCTTAGGAGACACCCCAACAGGAGCTAGAATCTGGGATCCAATCAAGTCCAATGTTTATTTATTTTATTTTTTTTAATTTTTTATTTTTTTTAAAGATTTATTCATTTTACAGAGATCACAAGTAGGCAGAGAGAGGTGGAGAAGCAGGCTCCCCACTGAGCAGAGAGCCTGATGCGGGGCTCCATCCTAGGACTCTGGGATCATGACCTGAGCCGAAGGCAGAGGCTTTAACCCACTGAGCCACCCAGGCACCCAAGTCCAATGTTTATTATAGTGTGCTACTATTTCAGACTCCAGAACATTATAGGTGATATTCAATATTTTTTAAATTTTAATATGCTTTAGGAAAAAAAAATACAACCAGCACACCAAGCCTATTATTTAAACTATTAATTAGGATGAAGCTATGTTTCAGAAAGCCATCAGAAATAGTAAGGAACTAATGGCACTGGTTCCCAGAGGTGGCCAAAGTCAAGACCACAGATGAAAAATATGACAAACTTGTGTACTCCAATGTGTAATAATCACAGTTCCGTCCTTGTCATATCCCAGCCAGGACACTGACTTTTTAGTGAGTTGAGTTAATGGTTGTAAAACGGTACCGAGTTCCCCTGACAGAATGATCTCTTGCTGGCTTTTATCACTACCTGAAAAAGGGACGAAGGTTTCCTTTACTCTCACACATTAAAAATAAAATGAGAACATAAAATAAAGAACGTTTTCTCCACTTCATGTAGACATTTCATAGGCGATTTACTGAAAAACCACCTTTAGTGCTAGGAGAGTTTATGGGAAACCATAACCCGCCCCAAGAATAAACAGCAAATGGAATGATGATTTTCTAGGAAGCGCTGTCTCTGTCTGCGGGAGCAGCAGCAATGAGCTGAGAGAGGTTTTTGGCAGCCCCGCAGGGCCCCGGAGAATCAGGAGTGGTGATTAAGAAAACATGCATGAGTTTATCTCCGTGGGAGTGGGGGAGTGCCTCCTGTGAAGCACGAGGGTGTCCGTCTTATCTGGGGATTTCCTTTGGCATTACAGAAAATGATGCAGAGTGCCTCCATTCCTCGGAATAAGAGGGGAGAGGCCAGCCGGGGCGGCGACTCCATGGGGTCCGGATTCTCACGCTTGGCAAACGCTCTTACTGACCTTGGCTCTGAAGCCCTGGTGGAACCCTTCATCCTCTGCCCGGCTCACTTTGCAGGGCAGCCTGAAACTGGAGGTGGAAGGCTGAGACCCCAGCCCAGGAGAAATGCACCCCTGCTTTGCACCTTCGTAAGTAAAAGCCATGGTCAAAGCACAGGGGTAGGTGGAATGTCTTTTAACAACAAGGCTGCTCTGGTGTGGAGATGTTTGTTGTAGCGTTGGCAACAGCAAAAGGTTGGAGACAACTGCATTGTTCATGAGTGGGAGACTGGCTTAGTGTATTGTGGTATGTCTGGTATGCCCTATGATGACATACAATGAAACTCTTTTCAAAAGATGATGGCAGATCTATGTGAATGGACAGAGAAAGATGCCCGATTGTGTAAATGGAGAAGATAAACCACAGAACTATACGTAGAGCGTGATCCGATTTTCACATATTATATATAACTCTGTATGTCAGTGTGTAGAGAAAGGTCTGGGAGAAAATCTGCCTGCTGGAGAGGGTGGGGCAGGGCTGTTTGATGAACTTGGGGCTGGGGGGTGAGAGATGGTTTGAGTGGCGCTGCCTCTCCTTTCAGGATCTAGCCAAGATTTGACCTAATAAGACAGTACTGGCAGATAGTTAATTCCAGGGACTGGGTTTGCCTAAGACAGCCCAGTGGATAGGCTGTGGAGACAAGATTTGAACCCAGCTCCTCTACCCCCAAAGCTGATTGTTTCCAGGACCTCTCAAGGAAACCTGAAGTTTGGGTCCTTTTCCAGGACTGACAGGAATCAGTCCTTAGATACTGCCAGTGGGGCTCTCCCATTGACTATGGAGATGGTCAGACCCACTGTGTGTGAAGAATCAGCCAGCCTGGAGCAAAACTGAAGAGGGCTAGGCCAATTCCACCCCTCCTCTCCCCACATGGGGACTGCTTCCTCTTCTTTCTTCCACAGTATTCAACATCCCCCATCCTGCTCATGAATTCCCTGGGGTCCACCTCTCTTCCCTGGGCATTTCCCTAAACTTAAGGGCTTCCCCTCCCTTTATTTGTTAGTCTTATTAAGTCATTCCTCAAAACCTTGCTCTCTGGGAGAGAAGCAGTAAACAAATTCCAGGCATCTCTGCCAGGCAACACATTTGCATGTTAACTGGGATTTTCTGGGAAAAACTCCTTACCCGGAACAAATCAGTCCATTCTTTCCACATGCCCTTTGTGAGCACCTACTCCAGGCCAGGTGCTGGGAATCGGTAGCGAGGTCTGCCTGGTGGAGGAGGCCCTGCAGGGTCAGGGTCTAGCAGAGGCAGGGCTGGTAGGGGGATTTCTGACAAGCGAGCAGCGGTGCCCAAGATGCTTTGGGAAAAATGAGCTTTGTGAATCAACAGTCAAAGCAGGCCAAGGAAGCACTGTTCCAGAGTCCATAGGACATTGTGTTCCTAGGAACAGCCAATTTAGGGAGAAAAAAGTTAGGTTCAAATCTCACTCCACCACCTACTCACTGGGTGACTTTAGGCAAATCCAGTGCATTGAACCTGCAATTTCCTCATGAGTAAAATGGGGATTAAAAACAGTGCATAGGACCTAACCCATGGGATTCTAGTCATACTAAGCAAGATGTGTTGTAATTTGCTCCCCGTATCACAGTGTCCCAGATGAATGTTGTTAAGATGTCTCCTAGCTCTTCCAGGAAGGGTAGTGTGGCTCGTGGCTACTGCCCTCCCTCCCAGGATCTGTGACCCAGGAGGCTGACAGAGTTGTCAGGTGACAACCCCCAGTGGCACGAGCAGTCAGATATTCAGACTCTGAGGCCAGGCATCCAGATCCAACTATGTGACCTCGGGCAGCTAACGTCACTTCTGAGGGCCACGGTTTTCTCATTTTAAAATGCAGACAATAATATAACTCACTCTATGGGCTTGTTGAGAGGATTAAATCCATGTAAAAGCTACACAGATGGTAAGCTCCTTGACATCCTTCTTGGTGATGATGATTTTTTGGATTTGACACAAAAAGAAAAGCAACAAAAGCAAAAGCAAACAAGTGGGACTACATCAAACTAAAAAGCTTCTGCAGGGCGAAGGAGACACTCTGCTAAATGAAAACGCAACCTACTGAATCAGAGAAAATATTGGAAAATTAACTATCTGATAAGGGTTAAGACCCGAAATATATGAAAATCTCATACAACTCAATAGCAAAAAAATAAATAATCTGAGAAAAATGGCAGAGGATCTGAAAAGTCATTTTTCCAAAGAAAATATAGAGATGGCCAATAAGCCCATGGAAAGGTGTTCGCCATCCCTTATCATCAGGAAGTGCAAATCGAAACCACAATGAGCTATCACTCCACACCTGCTAGAATGGCTATTAACAAAAAGATAAGAAATTAGAAGCATTGGTGAGGATGTGGAGAGAGGGAAACCCTCTTTCACTGTTGGTGGGAACGCGAACTGGTGCAGCCAATGTGGAAAACAGCATGGACGTTCCTGTTCTATTTCTGGGTATTTATCTAAAGGAAATAAAAACACTAACTCAAAAAGATATCTGTACCCCCATGTTCACTGCAGCATTATTAATAATAGCCAAGACATGGAAATAACCTAAGTGTCCAACAATGGATGGATAAAGAAAATGTTATAGATACATGTGTGTGTGTATGTATGTGTGTATGTGATTGTGGTTGTATGTGCGTGTATATATATGTATATATGTAACACATATATAGTGGATGATATATATATAGTGGATGATATATTATACATATGTTTAAAGGAATATTATTGAACCATAAAAAGAAGGAAATCTTATCATGTCTGGCAACATGGATGGACCTTGAGGACATTATGGTAAGTGAATTAAGTCAGAAAGAGGAAGACAAATACCATATGATTTCACTAACCTGTGGAATCTAAAAGCAAACAAAGAACACTCCCTAAACTCAAAGCTACGGAGGAAGATTGGCGGTTGCCAATCTCTGGGAGGTGGAGGGTGGGCAAAATAGGTGAAGGTGGTCAAAAGGGACAAGCTTCTACTTAGAAAACAAATAAATCCTGGGGATAGAATACACAGCGTGGCGACGATAGTTAATAATACTGTACTGTATATTTGAAAGTTGCTAAGAGAGTAAATCTTAAAAGTTTTCATCATAAGAGAGGTGCCTGGGGTGGCTCAGTCAGTTAAGCCTCCGACTCTTGGTTTCATTCAGGTCATGATCTCAGGGTCTTGGGATGGAGCCCTGCGTCGGACTCCCTGGTGAGCGTGAGTCTGCTTCCGCTCTTTCTCTCCCTCTGCCTGTTCGTTCTCTCTCTCTCTCTCTCTCTCTCTCAAATATATAAATTCATTTTTAAAAAGGTTTTCATCATAAGAAAGACGATTTTTGTAGCTATGTGTGTTGGTGGAAGCTGACTGGATTACTGTAGTGACCATTTGACAATATATACACATATCGAATCATTATGCTGTACATCTGAAACTAATATAATGTTACATAGCAATTGTACCTCAATTATTTAAAAAAAAAAATCTATGTAAAATCTGGTGAACCATGCCTGATTTGGGTTGATCCAGTATGAGCTATTGGCAGGGACCCCTGAAGAAGGGTCATGCACTCAATGATGAATAATGCTGGATGGGCAGTGTGCTCAGCACCCTGGTTGTTCGAGAATTTTGCTTCATTTCCTAGCAGAAGCGAGCCATGTACGAGCAATGCATGACTGATAGTCTCTAGCATACTGACTCTCTGACTATAGCGTTAGTCACAGATAAAAATGTGTCAAACCCCAAGATGTGAGGCTTTACCCTTTTTATCTGCAAAAATGAATAAGGTCTAAATTACCAAACTAATAGCAGGCTACTAAAAAGAGCAAAGCAAGGGATTTTTACAACTAGTTTTGAGGATAAATAAAAATCAATGGAAGACAACTATTATAAAAGGAGTTAAATTTAGACCTAAATGTGAGATCTGAAACCATAAAAATCCTAGAAGAGAGCACAGGCAGTAACGAATTCGACATCGGCCATAGCAACATTTTTCTAGATGTGTCTAAGGCAAGAGAAACAGAAGCAGAAATAAACGATTGGGACTACATCAAAATAAAAAACTTCTTCACAGCAGAGGAAACAATCAACAAAACAAAAAGACGACCTACTGAATGGGTGAAGATATTCACAAATGATATATCTGATAAGGCGTTAGTTTCCAAAATGTACAAAGAACTTATACAACTCAACACCCCCAAAACAAATAATCCAATTAAAAATGGGCAGGAGACATGAACAGATATTTCTCCAAAGGAAACATCCAGATGGCCAACAGACACATGGAAAGGTACTCAGCCTCACTCATCATCAGGGAAATGCAAATCAAAACCACAATGAGATATCACCTCACACCTGTCAGAATGGCTAAAATCAAAAACGACAAGTGTTGGTGAGGATGTGGAGGAAAAGGAACCCTTGTGCACTATTGGTGGGAATGCAAACTGGTGCAGCCACTGTGGAAAACATTAGAGAGTCCTCGAAAATTTAAAAGTAGTATTATCACATGATCCAGTAATTGTACTACTGGGTATTTACCAAAGAATATGGAAACACTAATACTAAAAGGTCCATGAACCCTAGGTGTATGGCAGCATTATTTAGGAGGAACCCAAGTGTCCGTTGGTAGATGGATGGATAAATAAGATGTCACACACACACACACACACACACACACACACACACACACACACACAGGAATACAGCTCAGTCATAAAGAAGAATGAAATCTTGGATAGATCTAGAGGGCATAATGCTAAGTGAAATAAGTTAGAGAAAGAAAAATATATGACTTCCCTCATATGTGGATTTAAGAAACAAAACAAACGAACACAGAAAAAAAAGAGATCGCGACCCAGACTCTTAAACAAAGAAAACCAATCGGTGATTGCCAGAAGGAAGTGGGTGTGGGGATGGGTGAAACAGGTGAAAGAGATTAGGAGTACATTTACTATGATGAGCACTGAGTAATGTATAGAATTGCTAAATCGCTATATTGTATACCTGAAACTCACATGATACTATATGCTCATGAGACTGAAATCTTAAAAATAATTAAAAAAATAAAATCAAGCAAAATGAATTAAATTTATGAGGCTGTTGAATTCTAAGAAACTGAGTATCTTCCTGTTGACTTGGGGGATTCCAGGAATGCCAGTGCCTTCCGGCGTCATTCAAGCAGCACTGACTTGATATTCGGTCATGCTGGTCCTGGACACAAATGAGACACACAGGAAGGCAAGACATTGTATCATCTGTTTTCTTTCAGCTTCAGCAATGAGGTGTGCGCGAGTGCTGGTAAGTGGTACAGTAATAAAGCCCTTGGGATTTCAGAAGAAGGCTTGAATTTCAAGGTTCAGGATGAGTAAACGAGGATTCAAGGGGGGAATGAGGTCTGGGTCAGGCAGGATGATGGAGAAGGAGGATTCCTTCCAGGGAAGATCTTTGGTATCAAAAAGGAATCCATTTTAAGTCTCTTTAAATTTGGTATCAAAAGTACTAGAAAGAACAGAAAAGGAGAATTATAGGGATTAGTATGCCAGAGCAAGGGTCCCTTAGGCAGAGTAAAGCCGGAATCTATCCAATGGCACCAGCTTCCTGGCAAGTGGAGCCCTCAAGCCTTAGACAGCCCTGTCCTTCGTGAACTCAGACCGAGGAATAAAAGTTTAAATGTACCCTCTGGACCAGACCTCGGTTTATTTTCCAAAAACAATTTATCAGGTGTTCCAACCTCATAATATGTCCCACAAACTTGGGGACAGTTCAAAATATGGAATTAAACTCCTTTGTGGGTGTTTCTGTGATCAACAGGAGAGGACTATGTATATAGACTTGTGACACAGCCTCGTGGGGTTTGAGCTTTGCTGCTTTTTTTTCCTAATCAGAAACTAAGTGAGGCTGTGCCTTTCTAGCCCCCCAAAGAGACATTTTTATCTAACAGTGAAATGTGGAAGCATTTACCGGTGTGGGTGCGGCTACAGTCCGGCCAGCTCCAACGCATGAAATCCCCAGGAGCTTCCGATCCAGGTCTGGCCTGAAGTTTAACCAACAGGTGACTATTCTGTCCACTGTCACTGATGGGCTCAAAGGCACCAGATGGGGGAGTACTGCTTCCAGAATCCATCACTCACCATGAAGCCTGTGGGTCAAATACCAACGCCCAAAGATACGGCTGCCTGTAACGGGTGAATGTCAGCTTATTTGGAAAAAGTCTCTGCAGATGTAATTAAATTAAGGATCTTGAAATGAGCTCATCCTGGATGATGATGGGCCCTAAATCAGGGACGCCTGGGTGGCTCAGTAAGTAAAGTGGCTGCCTTCAGCTTAGGTAGTGATCCCAGGGTCCTGGGATCGAGTCCTGCATCGGGCTCCCTGCTCAGCTGGGAGTCTGCTTCTCCCTCTGCCTGCCTCTCCCCCCTGCTTGTGCTCTCTGTCTATCTTTCTCTGACAAGTAAATAAATAAAATCTTTTAAAAAATTGGAAAATATTAAAAAGAAAAAAAAAAGGGTGGGCCCTAAATCCAGTGACAAGTGCCTTTATGAGACAGGAGAGGGCCACGTGAAGACGGAGGCGGAAGCTGCAGTGACATCCATGTGCCTGGAAGAGCAAGGATGATGAGGGGCCCACGGAAGGCTGCAGGCTCTAAAGGAGTGTGCTTTCCTCTAGCCTTCATGAAGCGCAGCCGGCCCGTGCCTTGATTTGGGAATTCCGGCCTCCAGAGCTGACACAGGATCCATTCCTGTTGTTTTCAACCACCCAGTTCATGGGAAATTTGTTACCAGCAGCTTCGGGAAACTGATACAAATCCCTTGAGTTTTCTTCCTAAGGCATCTAACGGAAGATGTTAATTCAAAAGTTCCTTTGTTTTGAAGAACCGCCCCCTCCATTAAAATTGTCCAGTAACTATCGTTCAGATGCGCAATCCCTGGGTGAAGAGGAGGGCAAAACAGAGAACGACTGGCACTGGAGGGCAAGCCCCGAACGGACTCCCGGGCTGTGCCCCTGGGGTAGTCAAGTCGCCTCTCAACCTCATCTCTCAACTGGAAACATCACAGAGCAAACAAGATCGGTCATGAGAATGCGCCATGTTGGCATGAAGGGTTGACGGGTCCCTCTACCAGTTGTCTCACCCTTGGGGGCCCCCTTGCTGAATGTAGATCCTATGTGGAGAGAACACAGGGCATGAGCTCTGCAGTCACACTGCCCAGGCTCCACGGTGTACAGTCTTGTGACCTTGGGCGAGTTATTTCCGTGAACCTTAGCTCCTCCTCCATACAGTAAAAATAATAATAAAAATATCAAGCCACTAGCATTGATCACAGGTTGCGTGTTAGGACTGAGGAACTTAATACATGGGAAGTATTGATTGGCAGAATGCTTGGCCCGTAGTAAGATCTCAGAAAATGTAACCTGTCCTCATCAGTACCATTATTCAGCTCTGATAAAGAGGGCTCTGAGCATGCCATGCGGTCCCAGGGCTAGGACACCACTCCTGTCACGCCCCCAGGCCTCCTGGGTCCCCTTGCTTTCCTTTTACCTCACCCACCACACCTTGCCTGTTTTGAATGCAAATATCATCCCCCTAAGGAGGTAAGAGTAATAATCCACCACCAACAACAGGGACTTTGAGCTGGGGAGGAGGGAAGCAGGAGGCAGAGGAACCACGCGCTTCAGTACTGCTGATCTTCTGCTCAGTTCAAGAAAAACGGAGTTTTTAACTTAAAACACCCATGCATTGAATAATCTCATTTTTATAAAGCTTATGTGACTGTGCATTTTTCTTCCTATGGTTCTCTAAGTCTATCTGCATACAGAGGTGTCTGGGATGATACTGAGCGAATGTTGACAATGGTAAGTTACGATGTAATATTCCTTTGCTTTTCTGCCTTTGTACTTTTCTGTACTCCTTGAGCATGTATTAGAAAATGTATTATTTTCACAAAAACAACAAAGTTTTTTGTTATTTAAATTAAGCACGCTCCTTGTCCAACATGAGGCTCAAACTCACAGCACCAAGATCAAGAGTTGCCTGCTGTACTCACTGAGCCAGCCAGGCGCCCTGATGACGTGATTTTTAAAAACTCATCTGTTGATACCTAGAGTAGGCAAATTCACAGAGTCATCAAGTAGACTAGGGTTTACCAGGGTTGGGAGTGGGGGTGGGGAGTGAAGAGGTATATTTAATGGGTGCAGAGTTTCTGTTTGGGTGATGAAAGGTTTTGGAAATGGGTAGTGGTGATGGTGCATAACACTGTGAGTGTACTGAACACCACTGGAATGTACGCTTGCAAATGGTTAAATTGGTAAATTGTGGTATATCTCGATTTTACCACAATCATAAAACAAAACAAAACGAAACGAAAAAACCCCTTATCTCCTGTGTTTGCCACGCCTTGGACACTATGATGGTAAATGCCTACATAGCCACGATGGCCAAGGAGCGTGGCTAATGGGCTCACTTTTCCAGCTCCGTATTTGCATATATGACGCCTTAATGATTTAACCCCAGGAAGAGACTGACGCAGGGATATCAGGATCTTAGGCAGGGCCCAAGGAAGAAAAATTGCTAACTAATTTGAGTGGAAGAATGGGCTGGGGTTGAACAGAATCTTTCCTGTTGCCCTTGAAAGCCCAGCAGTAGGTTCGGGCTTTCTTTTCCTTTGCAAAACTGGCCAAGAAGTTCTGAGCCTTGGAGCTGGCCTTGGATCCCTTTGCTCTGTATCTTCCCCTTCAGCTATGTTTCCCATGTTTGGCCCAGTAATCCAATAACCAATTCCAAATTTATGTCTGTGAGCCTGGCCTGGTGCCTGTCATCTTCCAAGGAAGCATGGTCCTGTACTATGTGCTCTCTCTCTGAGGAAGACGGATCAGCAAATCATGGACTGGAGACAGGAACTCAGGCCCCACCTCTGGCTTGTCAATTCCAAGCCCCTCGGAACCTCTGTTGAACATTGCTGCCATGGCAACCGTGGGGGAAAACACCTGGCCGGGAGGGAGCCTGCCAAAGCCCACTGTAGCAACAGGAACGAAGAGGGTATTTCCGGGAGAGTCAGTGAGCAATTAGAGATGAAGGGGCCAGATCTGAGCCAGCCAGCTTGAACAGTCTGGAAGTGTTTGACCCAGAGTTTAAACCAGAGAGGCTGAAAATATAATAATAATTTTAAAAAAATCAGTATAATTGCTTTGTAAGTGCTAAAGCGAAGGACCCTTTTTGAAAGTTCTTTTCTCATTCTTTATTCTGGGGCATGATGACCAACAAGAACGTTGGCCTCCATTCCTGGCCCTTCATGGGGTTTATAATTACAGCAGATCCGCAGAGAGCTCCCAAACACCCTGGCCCGGCCAGGCGGAGACCAGCTGTTTGCACACAGACCTCGAAGGGAGTGATGCCTGCAGACAGTAAAGCATGTTCTCATATTAGCGTCCCCCTCGTAAGCAGGGCTGCACCAAACTGTTAACATAAGTCACAGGAGGCAAAGTGGCTTCCCTGCGTGTGTTTCTCCTCTGCTCTCCCCCCATCTCTTTTTTTTTTTTTTTAGCATGGAGTTTTAAATTTCACGTTCTGTGATCTAACTTCCCATTTCCCACTCACAAACAAATGACATCTGGCCACTCTCAACAATAAACTTGGAAAGATGAGACATTTCCTGTTAGTTCTCTATGTAACCCCTGCTTAAACTTTCAAATTCCTGAAAGAATTGCCTGAAAAATAAATGGATCATTAAAAAAGTGGGGTGGGGGGGCAGGGAGGGGAGGGACCTGCCACAGGAGCCCTTTGACAGTTAATGCTGATCAGTTTTTTACCAGCATTTTGGCATTTTTTTAAAACCATGTTTTAGCACTGAAAGATTAAAATAAATTTGTTATTCTGCACAACCACCTTATGGAAATAGCAACCGAGAAAGCCTTCCACCGGGCTGTTGGCTCCAACATCGCGGCTGATCGCCCAATTCCTTTAAGTGGAGGTAGAAAATATGACTTTGAGGTACTCGGCTGGTTTTTAGCACCCCGCTTAGCCAGCCACGTGATTCCGAAGAAATTGCCTATGTGCAGATACCCAGCACTTGTCACTCCCTTCAGATCTACGTTGCCAAACCGGAACTTCCTTCCTCATCTTCAATGGCCAGCGGGGCATGGCTTCTTGGAGGCCCTGCCCTTACATCCTGTTCAGCCTGAGGGAGCCCGCTTACCCCTCGCCAATCTCCCCAAACCAGCTCCTTTCCCACACTTCCTCTTTCTCTCCGTGGTTCCAGCTTTCTGCAGGACTCCGTGCAAGCAGTGACATCAGGGTCGTGTAAGCCACTCGGCCCCTAGAGACAGTGGCCCCTGCTAACACACATGTGCCCCTTTGTCCCATCCCTCCAACCACTGACCTCTCTGTGCTCTAACCGCACCCGGGCGAGTCCAGTGATTTCCTACTAGGTATCCCTCCACCACTTCCTGTCCTCACCCACCTAGAAGGTACCAGCTCCTCTTTCGAAGGCGCCACCGAACTCCGGCATGTTCGTCTCAAAGCCTTGCGATGGATTCTTAATGCTCACACAGGGCAGCGTGGGCGTCATGGGGGTACCAGTCGGCGGACGCTCTGGGTCCTGCGCCCCAGGGCCCTGCGTGGGGTTGAATGCTCTGCGGTCCTGTGTTGAGACTCTGAATGTTGGAGCAAGGAACCCCAATTTCCATTTTGCCTTGAGCCCTGCAAAATAGGTCATGGGTCCTGCTTCCATTGCCAAGTCCAGACTCTTTAGCTTGGCATTGAGAACTGTCACAGTTGGCTGGCCCCTCTCTCTAGTCACACAAGTAGGTCATCAACTCTCTGCTCCAGCCTTTCTGATTGCAGGTCTGTTGAGATGGAACGCACCGTGCTCATTCCCGCTTCACCTTCTTTGCTCATTCAGTTCCTGTCTCCAACCATACCTTCCCTACACCCCTGCCCCTCTCATGTCAACCCTACTCCTATGTCAATATCTTCCTCCTGCCTAATCTCTCCCTTCACTCCATTCTCCTAGCTATGATGGTCAGCCTCGTCTGACTCTTGGATACTTCTTTTTTGTACTTAATTTTCTCCTTTTACTCCCTGAGCCTTGTTCTCCCGACTGGTATGTGTTTGGGTTCGGGGAGCATGTCTTTTGTGTCAGTGCCCTCCTTACAATGTCTCGCAGGGTACACGGGTGCTATTTTTCCCTGTTTCTAGTGAGGTGTGAGAATGTCTCTGCTTTAGGGCGCCTGGGTGGCTCAGTCAGTTGAGTGTCTGCCTTCGGCTCCAGCCATGGTTCCAGGGCCCTGGAATCAAGCCCTGCACATCCACATCCAGCCTCCTGCTCAGCGGGGAATCTGCTTCTCCCTCTCTCTCAGCCCCTTCCCCCAACTCTTACACACTCTCTCGCACGCTCTCTCTCTCTCGAGCTTTCAAGCTCTCTCTTGAGCTCTCAAATAAATAAAATTGGGGGGAAAAAAGATTGTCTCTGCTTTATAAATGAGTAACAGACACAAAATGGGTTACAACTTAGCCAAGGGAAGAGTGGAAAACTAGACTATTCCCTGAGTACCTCCATCCATTAATACAATGGTTGTGGAGTGGAGTGCTTGCTTTGGGCCCGCCTGTGTTCTGCTCTGAGCAGTAGAGAGACAGCTGGGGGAGTGGTTGCTAGCTCTCTGGGGCTCCACCATAGTCCGAGGGATGTTCTGCTGCTGTGCCCACAGAGGCAGGCTGTCCCCGTTTCCATGCCACCCTTAGGCTCATGGGGAACATTCTTTAACTCCCAGGTGAGGCCATCCCAGCCATGTCCTCTGGGGTCTTGGTACCCACCTCCCGGTCTCATCTCTCAGATTCCTCAAACACTCTTGCAGGATGGGCTTCCAGCTCTCCGCCTGGGACACGGCTTCTAGGAACAATGGCAGAGTGCTTTCCCCACTCAGGCTCCACTAACTCAGGAAATCTAATTCATAAGGAATTTGCCCAAATCAGTGGTTTCTGCTCCGAGTTCCCTCAAAAGCCCTGTCTTTCCGATCATTCACTCCCTGGGGCAGTGAAGGCCTCCCAGTGGCTGCTTCCTTGGGGTACAGCGAGGTAAGGGGTAGAGGAAATATTGGGAAGTACATTGGTTAGTACTGTAAATCATGTAACACCTCACGCTCCTCTCTTTAACAAATACTCACAGCACTCCTTCCACAGGACAAGCCGTGTGCTCACCGCTGGACCGACCCCATTTGCTCCAGCCAACGCCGGCCCCCGCCCTGTGGGCTGCACAGCACATTCAGACCTTCAGTCTAGAGGGAAGGGATTCGAAGTCTCCTCTGCTCTAAGGAAACGTCTCGTCAACGTGTCTGAAAACTGCTGTCCCAAGGGAAATGACTTCTTAGACACAGAGCAAGAGGAACTAATAGGCATTTTCTTGCAAATACAGATAAAAAGGACAGCTCCTGGTGGGAACAAAAGCCCCAGGGACCACACACTTGCAAACACACACACACATACACACACACATATGTGTGTGCTAGGATACTATAATTTCTTTGAGCTGTGATATTCTTCTTCCTTAAAATCCCCTCCTTTAATATATTATATGTTTATAAAAAATAAAATTAAAAAAAAATCCCCTCCTTTAGTTTGTCAGGCCTCAAGCTTTGGAAAACAAGGTGGGCGCCTTTCCTTTCGTCATGCCCCTTTTTGAAAGTGAAGGGGTGGGGAAGGGCAGTTCCTGATGGCAGGTGTGTTTCGCCTCCCTAAGTTTTCAGTCCTGGGGGCAGGACTGGTTGTCCACTCCAGGGGAAGAAAGGGGAAGAAAATACTGGGCCAGAATGAAGAGTGGGAGCCACACGGCTCAGCCCCCGCAGTCCAGCCGTGGGGTCTCGGGCCGGGGATCACTGGTGTGGTCAGTGCCAACTGCCTAACTCTTCCTTAGATGGTGCTGAGGAAGGCGCTGCCCAGAAAGATCCTCACAGGGAGGTGGAGGGGACGCGACCACACAGGAGGCCAGCCACATTCTGAGAAGAGCGGAAAAAAGAATTGTGAAACTCCCTAATGGCCCACTACAGAAAAGAGGGATTTGCTTTTCTAATGCCACAGAATCACATCCGGAAAACACTAATTTTTTAATTCAGATTTATTTATGATCACAAAGGAAAGGCATGTTGATTTCTCATTCTCTGGTGAAGTGTTTTTGATGGTGGGATTTTTTTAAAAAAAGATAATATGTCATTTATTAAGCTTCACATAGAAAAATGACTATTTTTTTTATGTTTATTTGGAAAAGGCTGTTTTTTTCTCAAGAGGTTCTTAACAAACTAAAATCAGAATCCAGCCACGGAGGAAAACAAAGGCATTTGACATTCATCACTACTTGCTGAGTACCCACAGGACCCAGGGAATGGCCGGTACTGCGGCAGGTAAGACAGAGAGCCTGGATCCTCAAGGGACTTGCAGCCCACAGCAGGAGAGAGATAAATGCTCAGACTGAGTGTGAGGAAGGAGGAAGAGATGGCTAGAATTCCTGGAATAGCTTGCATAATTTGACCTGAAACTCTCCAACAGCTCCCATTTTGTTCTGAGCAGAAAGCCAAGTCTCTCAATGGCCTCCAAGGCCCGACTCCATCTGTCTGGCCCCTTTCCTCTGCGGCCCTGTCTCCTCCTCTCTCTCTGCTCCCTCTTCCTTCCCCCCCAACACACACACCAACCACACCGGCCTCCTCACCATTCATGCCAGCCTGGGGGCTTTCTCTCTGCCTGGAATATTCCTTGCAGAGATACACTTCCTCCTTCAGGCCTTTATTCAGCTATCACCTTCTTCATAAGGCTTTCCTCCCACCCTCATCACACTTCACAATTCTTCCCTGCATCACAGACCTCCCAAAAGCACACCAGGTACCCTCAGGGGTCCATGGGCTCACTTTGAGAACTCCTGCATTAGAATTCCAAGGGATACTCATTAAGATCCAGCTCTGTTTTAGTGGCTCTGGAAAAGAGCCTAGATTGCTGCGTTCAGAAAAGCAGCTCAAGTGATTTTATTGATGCAAAAAAAAAAAAAAAAGACGGAAGGTGGAAGGGGAGGAAGGAAGGAAGGAAGGAAACCCCTGAAAGATTTTAAATTGAAGGTGACAGGATTAGATCAGACCTGCAGTGAAGCCTGGGGACCATCCTTCTAACCTCCAAGAGATCATGGTGGTCTAAATCAGGGGCCAGCTAACTACCTCCTCTGAGTGAAATCTGGCCCTCCACCTGTTTTTGTAAATAAAGTTTTATTAGAACACAGTCACACCTATTCTTTTACATAACTATGGCTGCTTTTGTGCTAGGATCACGGGGTTGAGTAGTTGTAATAGAGACTGTGTGGTTGGTACAGCAAAAAATATTTACTATCTCACACTTTTCAGAAAAAGTGTGCCAACCCCTGGTCTAAACCAAGGGCTGGAAAGCAGAGAGAGAAAGCAATCAATATTCAGAGACAAGATCAGATGAGTGGATGGGGTGAGGTGAGAGTGGGGAGGAGGACCTGAGCCAGTGAGGGTGAGCCCTGGTCTCAATTTCAGACCACTGAGTGCAGGCCGGACCAGCGATTGTGATACATGTTGCTAGAACATGTATGAGGACAGTCACTATGTTTTGGAACATGCGTTCCATATATTCTCCAGGCCTAACGCATAGTTTCTTTCTTCTTCTTCTTCTTTTTTTTAATATTTTATATATTTATTAGAGAAAGAGAGAGAATGAGCAATGGGGAGTGGCCTAGGGAGAGGGAGAAGCAGACTCCCAGCTGAGCAGGGATCTCAATGCGGGGCTCCGTCCCAGGACCCCGGGATCATGACCTGAGCTGAAGGCAGACGCTTAACCAACTAAGCCACCCAGGTGCCCCTTAACACACAGTTTCATTGAGATTTCTTGTAGTTTGTAGTTTTTCATTGAGATTTCCTGTAGAAAAGGCTGGCCTTTTCCTCTCAGAAATAAGACTAACAACGTTATCAGAGGAACCCTAGGCACAAGTCTAAAATGCATTATATATATACACACATATATATAGTGTATTACCTCATTTATTCCCATCACCCAGTGAAAAGGTACAATTATTTCACTTTACAGATCGGAAAAATGAGGCTTCCAGGCTAAATAAGGTGCCCAGAACCAGTATGAGTCCAGAGTTCTTAATATTGCCCTTTGCAAACATGAAGATTTACTGGGTATTTTTATGGTTTGCAAAAGTGGTTTTTAAAAGACCACTCCCGGTGACAGGTAATGGAGGATTCCATTGTTAATGCGTTTCCCTCCAGAGCTGGTCTTACCCTTTGCTTCCTGTTTCAAAATCAGTTTCTGATGCATAACAAAACATGACACTTAATCCCATCTACAGTAACTGAGTATTTTTATTACCAGTTGCTGTGGAGCCTGGCCAAGGCTTATGATAAGCTAAAGAAAATAAGTCCCAGCCGTGGGTGATT
Source organism: Enhydra lutris kenyoni (assembly GCF_002288905.1). NCBI lineage: Eukaryota > Metazoa > Chordata > Mammalia > Carnivora > Mustelidae > Enhydra > Enhydra lutris. The sequence continues at coordinate 10,061,981 of NW_019154133.1, read as the reverse complement.
GGATCCCACTGACTGACAGTCTCAGTACCAAAGCAGGAGATCAAAGCGGAAAACCACGATGCTTGCCTGTCCATAGCCTGAGACAGAGCCGGCCACCCCCAAGCTGATGCCGGTCCCACTGACTTTCAGCGCAGACCTCACCTTTGTCATATGAAAGCCCGAGGGCATCTCCAGGCTGGGAGGAAGGAAAACGAAATCTTCATTCGCTCATTCCCTCTATTTCTTTCCCCATTCAGCTAAAGAGCACGGAAAAGCTGCTACCCAGCCATCAAAATGAAGAGAACGGGGTTTATTCATCAGCTGACTTCAAGAAAAACAGTACAGTGATGTCCTGTTCAACTGGAATTACTGTCCTACAGAAGACTGAGATGGAAATCAAAGGAGAGGGTAGCAACGGGAAAAACAGTAAAATGATGATTACCATCTTTTTAAAAACCCACAGGAGATGACGGTTCTAGATGATACCCACTTCCAGATTTGTTGCTGTGAAGAACCTGTTCCAATAAGCGCATAGTTCCTCCCTTCCCTCGCCTCCCCCCGCTTCTCATTGCCAAGTGCAGTACAACCCAGCCTCCGTACTATGGCCGGTAGTCCCCTGATGGTCTGGCTCTCGTGTCCATGCTGGCTTCCGTGGGATCCTCAAGACCATGACCCCTCCCCCCTCAAGGCCTTTGACCTGGGACTTCTCCCAGGTCATGCTCCTGCTCTTGGCTCCAGCTTGGCTCAAAAGGCTGCCCCCGGGGCCATGCAGTCACCTCTCAGCATCCTTGGCCCTCCTCCCGGGCTGCATTAAGATGCTCGGTTGCGTTTTGCGTTATGTACTGGGGACCCTTGAACAGCACAGGTTTGAACTACGCGGGTCCACTGACAGGCAGATTTTTTTTTTTAATAGATACAGTACTGTACTGTCCATGTACTTTCTCTTTCTTACGGTTTTCTTGATAACATTTTCTTAGTTGACCTTATTGTCAGAATACAGTATATGATGCATGTAACATACAAGATACATGTCAGCAGACTGTTTCTGTTATTGGTCAGCCTTCTGGTCGACAGCAGGCCACTAGGAGTTCTTAAGCCTTGCCACCGTTAGTAGTTCTCAAATTCTTTTGGCTCTCCCCCAACTTTGTCTCTCATTTTTCCATAAGCTCTTCTTCTTCTTTTTTTTTTTTTTTTTAAGATTTATTTATTTATTTGACAGAGAGAGAGAGAGAGAGATCACAAGTAGGCAGAGAGGCAGGCAGAAAGAGAGAAGGAAGCAGGCTCCCCGCCGAGCAGAGAGCCCGATGCGGGCTTGATCCCAGGACCCTGGGATCATGACCTGAGCCGAAGACAGAGACTTAACCCACTGAGCCACCCAGGCGCCCCTCCATAAGCTCTTCTTTCAAGTTCTTCTTTGCCTGAGTCAAGTTCATATCGGACTCAGGCTAAAGAGCCAATGGGCATAGCATCCCCTGATGGAAACCAGAACTGCCCCTCATGCAGTAACACCAGCCCAGGTGAAGAGCCCCAGTGGCCCGGGCCCTTTCCACCAGTTCGAGCCCCACCCAACTCATGCCTGCTCAGATGGCTGTGGAGGAGCCTGTGGAGGGATCGACAGTTACCCCCTCATTATAATACTGAACTCTCCACCCAAGGAGGAGCACAAGCCTCATTTACATAACACACAGTGTGTGAATAGGCATGCTTCCGTAAGGCACACGTGCGATCTTAAGCCCACCTGCATGTATGATGATACGCTCCCCTTCCTAAATATTCATCCTAGTCCTAAATACAAGGAACCCATTCACCCTTGCTTGAGGAGTCATGGTTTTGGAACTTACTGCCTGTCATCTCCTTACTTGCTGCAAATGAAGTTCCCTTTGTGCAACGACTACTTGGTGTGGTTTCTGTGACTCATCAAGGAGCGAACTCATGTGACTTAGGTTACAGTAGGTTATATGGTATATGGTATATGGTATATGATATATGGAAGAAGGTAGGGGCAGCGTTTCAAATCAGTGGGGAGAAGGCAGATTATTCAATAAATGGACATATGAAAGAGACTAAAATCACCATCTCCCATCATATACACCCACTTAAGCCCTCCAACCTTCCCAAAATTTGAGATGGATTTAAGACCTAAATGTAAAATTATGAGAAGAAAATGTAGAAATTATCATTACGACCCTACGTGAAGGATAAGTTACTTAGTGCTAAAAGCAATTTTCAGACCCCAAAAATAAAAAGAATGGAGTAAAAAAAAAGAGATATATTTCTCTACCTCAAAATAAAAAACTCTACAACAAAAAACACCATAAACAATGTTAAAATATTAGCAACTCAGGGGGAAAATACTTTGCAACATATGTAGCAAACAAAGGATTAGTAAAAAGAGTATAAAGAATGCTTGTAAATCATTAAGAGACAAATAATCCCATTTTAAAATGGTTAAAGAATATGAGCGGTAGTTTTTTTTTTTTAAGATTTTATTTATTTATTTGACAGACAGAGATCACAAGTAGTCAGAGAGGCAGGCAGAGAGGCAGGCAGAGGGGCGGGGGGAGCAGGCTGCCCGCCGAGCAGAGAGCCTGACGCGGGGCTCAATCCCAGGACCCTGGGACCATGACCCGAGCCGAAGGCAGAGGCCTCAACCCACTAAGCCACCCAGGCGCCCCGAGCAGTAGTTTTTTAAACGAGGATCTGTAAATGGCCAATAAACATATAAGAAGTTACTCAGTCTCATTAGTACACAGGGAAATGTAAATCAAAACAAGGAGGACCTATGTTGTAATTGTGTGGTGACAGAACCCACACTCGTGGTGAGCAGAGCATAACATTAGACTTGTGGAATCACTATGTTATAGATGTGAAACTAACGTAACATTGTGTCACCTATACTTCAATAAAAAACAAACACACAAACAAACAAAAACCAGAAGGACTGAGGTTATCCCTATGGGATTGGCAATATTTAAGTGGAATGGGATCCAGTGTGGTGAAGATGTGGGGTAAGAGAGATCTCAGAGTGCTGTGATTGTAGATTAGATTAGTCTCACCTGGTCCTCAGGGGCAGCAACTTAACTGTATCTCTTATAACTCAGAGGTCCTACCCCAGGACCAGCCATTACACTTGTAGTTATCTTCTCTAGAGAAACACTTGTGCCTCCACACAGGGAGGCATACGCAAGAGAGCCAGTGCAGCATGGCTTGCAAATGCGAGAACTATAAAAGTATATAGCAAAAGGGGGAATGCCTAAATAAAACAACACACAGGACATTCAGAGAAATGAATCACATCCATATGGATGAACCACCAGAGATAACCCCCCAAACATACTGCTTGGCGTTAAAAGCAACTTTCAGATTAGATGTAGAGGGTGGTAATCATTTATATAAAAACACCTACATGAAACAAGACTGTGCCTTTTCCAGGGGTGCATATAAATGTATGTAAGGTGTTAAAAGTTGTCTGGAGGTATACCCCCCGGCTCATACCTGGGGTTTCTTCTAGAGAGAGAAAGTAGTGAGATTGTGGAAAGGTGGCTGAGGAAGGTATGAGCTATCCAGTTCTGATTCTGCACCCAGTTCTAATAAGTGGGGTTTTCCCCACCGTCAGGCAGTTAACTCGATTCAGTTCTGACACTGTGTACATAGGGTCAGACCCCACAGGTCAAGGGTTCAGTCCTACAAGACTGCCCCCCTGCAACTTCTGATGGCAGTAGCAAGTGCACGTTGTCCTCTGTGCTTCTGATCGTCAGGCTACAGAATCTCCGATCTCAGTTCTCTGAACGCTATCCCTTTGGGTTTTTATGGAGGCTTCACTACAGAGGCACGATTGACTAAATCATTGGCCATTGGTGATTGGATTCAATCTCCAGCCCCTTCACTTCTGCCCAGAAGTCAGGAGGTGGGGCTGAATGTTCCAACCCTCTAATCACATGCTTAATTCCCCGGGGAACTAGCCCCCATCCTTAGGTTACCTAGTGGCTTTCCAAAAGTCACCTTATTAGCATGCTAGACACCTTTATCCCTATCGTCACTTAGGAAATTCCCAGGGTTTTAGGAGCTCTGCGCCAGAACTAAAGACAAGGACAAATCACAGTATCACAGCAGTTCTCTGAGTTTTTGGTATCTATCATCTGTCTTCTGTGTAATTGACACAATTAAAAAAAATAATTTTCATTTAAGAAAATAAACTGCTCCTCAGTGAGTAAGGTACCGACACAGAGAGTAAGCCATTAGACAATTTTATAACAGTTTAACAACGTCCCAACATCCAAGCTCATGATCAGTGGGTTCATCTCAATAAAGAGGGCATAGGCCAGTTGTTGAGCTCAGTGAGCGCTTCCTCCAGTTGGTGGCAGAAGAGGAAGGCAGAGGGATTCCAGATGAGGGAATGATTCAAGATGTCGCTGGTTGGAAGAGAGGGTCACCTGAGAAGGAATGTGAACGGCCTCTAGAAGCTGGTCCTGGCTGACCTTCAGCAAGAAATGGGACATTCAGTCCTACAACCACAAGGAGCTAAATTCTGTGAACAACCTGAATGAGCCTGGAAGCCATTCTTTTCCGGAGCTTTGAGATTAGTCCAGCTGACAGCTGGGTTTCAGCCCAGAGATACCCTGGGGCCCACCTGGCCTTCTGACCTACAGAAGCATATGCTAACACGTGGGTATTCTTGAACAGTAACAACAACAACAACAAAGCCAGGGTCAAGAATAGGTTTTCTTGGGATGGGCCTTCTGCCTGTAAATTGGAAAGGTAGTACCTAAGATCTCCTCCTTCCGCTGTTTTTCTTTTAAGGCTGTGGTTAGCTGACTTGGAGAAGGGAGGGTGTTATCTTTCCAGGAGACAGTTGAAACAGTTTTCAGGGGGGAAAAAAAAATGTCTGTGGGTATTTGAGATTGTCACAAAGACTAGGAATCTCTCTGGCCATTTGCTGTAAGTACTGAAGAAGCCAAACACTAAACCGCAGGCACAGACCGCCCCATGAACCATCCTGCCAGCTGAGAAACATTGTCTTTGTATGGGTCAGACTGAACCTCACATGTGTAAAAAGGTCTAAGTTTTACTGTTTTGTTTTGTTTTTAATTTACAAATTCAACATTTGTTATTGAGGGATTATTCCACATTTCCATGTGGGCTGCTCTTCTGTACGGATAGGACATCAACATTATCTAAGACTCACTAATGGGTGAGCCAAGCTTGCACTTTGCTCAAAATCAATGGGTAGGAGAAAGGGTTAGTGCCATTGGTGGCCAGTATCACACTGAGATTACAGTCTTGTTGACTTGTGGGTTGCTGCAAATTTATGAGGAAAGCCACAGTCAGGGCATCAAACAATGAGCTGCTGCTTCTGGTGTAATAGATTTGTTACTGAGTACATGTTACTGGGAATGGAAACTGGAGTCTGGAGAAGTCACCATGATACCCTGGGGCGCAGGGCAGTGTGTTGGCAGCCTAAACTCAGCCCCACAATAACTCAGTCCTCACAGACAGTCGGGCCAGAGAGATTTATGGACCCCAAGGAACGCGTGCGACCAAGGCTGCTCAAAGGAGGCAATACATTGTGAGATTCTGACTGTCAAATAACATGTTGGGGTTTCTTCAGTGGTCCCAAGACTTAGAGATTACCTCTTTAACACATCAATAACTTAGCCTCTGGTTAGCAAGGTTCACTGGGGCATGACTAATCAGAGGATGAAAGTGTCTTTGTGGGGATTAACTTTAATGAAAAGAAAAGGGATAGTTATTTGGGGAGTTTGAAATCTTCCATAAATCAAAGCGAACACTGACAAAGCAGGTTCATAAGGTAAGAATGAAGCCATTGTGGGGAAAATTAAGGACCAGCTACTTTTTATATAAATCACAGGTCAGGTCTACATTGGTTGAGGATTCCATGGGAACAGGACCATTTAAAACTTCTTCAGGTGTAAAGGAATGATATTTGGGGGAAGCTTAGCCCTCCTTAAGGAAAACCAGATGGCCCTTGTCCTTGTTAACCCTTTCCACTGACTTAGGATTATCTGGCAATGGGCTCCTTGAATATTTGAGGGCACAATCTCCACTTATTCCAAATTCAGCTCTCAAAGTACATCTTGAACCCATTCCTTACCAAAGGGCCCTATAATTTAAAGCCTATCCAGGAAACCATGGAAATGACTCCATGTAGCCCACCAATCACCTAAGAAGGATGATTCTCTGTCCCACTGAGAGTTTAGGCATTAAAGTCATAAGAATGAGCCAGAGGTGGACTCTGCTGTAAGCAAGTAACCAAATTTTACTCCACGAGTAACAGGGAAAATTGACTTTATATCTCTCCTGATGTGATGCATTGCAAAGGACTTAACATCACCAATGTTGTGTTGTTGCCAAAACTGTATAACCTGAGTCTGATCATGGGGAAACTACTGGATAAATCCAAGTTGAGTGAAATTCTACTGAACTGATGTGTTCTCTTAAACTTTTTTTTTTTTTTTTCATAGAAGACAAAGAAATTCTGAAAGGCCATTCCAGATTAAAGAGCTATGACAACAAAATGTAATGTATCATCCTGGACTGGATTCTTGTCAAGACAGAAGTACTGCTAGAAACAATATTGGGACGATTAGTGAAATGTGTAGATGACCCATCTTTTAGTAACAGTACTGTATCAGTGTTAAATTTTCTGAATTTCATAGTTACATATAGTTATGTAAAAGATTTCCCTAGTTTCTAAGAAAGAGAAACATTTTATGGTTAAAGTTCATGATATTTGCAACTTATTCTCAAAAGGTTGAGAAAAAATTATATATGAAATACATGTGTGTTTGTATGTATCAATTCACGGAATTTGATTTAACTACCTAATGGCATCACCATCAACATCTCAGGCTCCTTCCATTTCTTTGCATTGCCCCTGCTGGACTGGTTTCACCTTCGTGCTTTTTTTTTTTTTTTTTAAGATTTTATTTATTTATTTGGCAGACAGATCACAAGTAGGCAGAGAGGCAGGCAGAGAGAGAGAGGAGGAAACAGACACCCCGCTGAGCAGAGTGCCTGATGCGGGGCTTGATCCCAGGGTGCTGGGATCATGACCTGAGCCAAAGGCAGAGGCTTTAACCCACTGAGCCACCCAGGTGCCCCCCCTTCGTGCTTTTATTGCAACTATTCCAGGTGGTGTATCCAGATAAGACAACATGCCTAAAAGGAAGAAATAGCATCTAGTCCCATAGTGAGTCTCCTTTCTCACGGGAGAGATGTAACTTTCTAGCAGTCGCCTACAGATGTCCTCCCATATTTCACTAGACAGAATTGGCTTGTGTATGGGTCTTGGACCATCATCGAAAGGCAGACGGAATTAACTAGTTGGTTAGACTAACTGGCCTAGCCTACTCATCTGTGGTCAAACAGATTTCAGGAAGTCGACCATAATATATTTGTAGTCAGGGTTCTCTAGAGAAACAGAAAAATGTATATAGAGAGATATGTAAGAGGAGATGTATTATAGGAAATGGCTCATATAGTGATGGAGGTCAAAAAGTCTCAGTCAGCCATCTCCAGGCTGGAGACCCAGTAAAGCCAATGGTATAATTCAGTCTAAGTCCAAAGGCCTGAGAACCAGGAGCTCCCCTGCCCAAGAGCAGGGAATTTGCCCTTCCTCAGCCTTTTTGTGGATTGGATGCCTGTACATATGGGTGAAGGCAATCTTTTTACTCAGCCTACTGTGGAATCTCTTCTAGAAAAAACCTCAGAGGCACAACCAGGAATGGTACCAGCTACCTGGGTATCCCCTGGCCCAGTCAAGCTGACACATAATACTAACCATCACAGTATTCTTTACCTATAAGGGGAATCTACTTTGGAAAGTAATTTTTTTTCAGATACCACAGGAGGGTTCATAAATATTAAAGCCTCACATACATTTCCCCTCCTTCTAAATCAACATTGGTTACTTCTACTTTCACCAATGAAATAGCTCCTTTATTGACTGCTCTAAGAATTGTCTGAAAGGAAATACCACACAGCCCTAAAAGGGGGAGTGGATGTCTCTAGAGTTTGTTTCATTCATTCATTCATTCATTCACATATACATATATGTGTGTGTGTGTGTGTGTGTGTGTGTGTGTGTGTGTGTATAAATATATAAATTCAACAAATATTTATTGAGCACCTACTATATTCCAGGCACAGGAATAATAATGAAAAGCTGTAGTCTCTGCTCTTAAAGAATGTACACTATGGTGATAAAACAGACATCCTAACAAGTATAATAAATGTCACTAATGGTAAGAATCAGAAGGAAAGACTATTAAAGATGGGTGACATTATAAAGGAAAATTGCAACTATCTCAGATACTTGGGATTCTCATGACATTAATCATGCCATAAAATATAGGCAAGATGGTTGCATGTGTTGCAAGTGTCATCCTTTTGTTTCTTTTATGGGATTAAAATAAAATTCCTATATGTATTCATATTTCACAACAGATTATTCCTTTCAAATAAAAAGCTAAGTGTTGGTTTTCAACCCTGACACTCTACTCCCTAAGAAGTCTTACAACACAGAAATTCATTTTAAACTATGCTTGTAGATTTTCTCCATCCAATTCCACTGGCTACTGTTAATAGTTAAAGGGGAGAGACTCTTTAGGCTTGGTTATTGATGAGCAAACATATAAGACTTACTATTTGCCAGACACTAAGTGCTTTACATATATCACTCATTTATTCCTTGCAGCAACTTTATGATATAGAGTAAGGAAACTGGGCTAGGAAGGATTAAATAACTTTCTCAAGGTCACAGGGCAATAAGTGATAAAGATGGGATTCAAAAAAAGTTGGCCTGGCTTCAGAGTGCATACTTAGTTCTGCTAGGCAGTAGAGGTATGTGACCATGGGAGCTGATCTCAAGACATATTTCAGTACCATATTCTTTTGCTCACCTAATTCATTTCTACATATGTGTCAAGTACGTATGAAGGCAAAATCCAGGTTATTCATAGAATATTATGAGTCAAAAAAAGAGATCACAGGGAAATATAAATTAGAAAATATCTTGAACTGAGCCAACCTGGGAAAATATGCCATATCAGAATTTTAGTCACAACCAAAGTATGCTGGAAGAGTAATTTATGGATTTTAACACTTACATTGAAAAGGAAGAAAACTGGGTGCCTAGGTGGCTCAGTTTTCAAGCATCTGCCTTCGGCTCAGGTCATGATCCCAGGGCCCTGGGGTGGAGCCCTATATCCCTCTCCCTGCTCAGCAAGAGGCCTGCTTCTCCCTCTCTCACTCTCCCTGCTTGTGTCCCCTCTCTCACTGTGTGTTTCTCCATCAAATAAATAAATAAAATCTTAAAAAAAAAAAAAAAGGAAAGGAAAGGGAAAAAAACCTAAGAAATGATAGCTTAATTTTGTATCTTAAAAAGATAGGAAAAAGACAAGGACCAATTCAAGCCAAAAGTAAGTCCAGGGTAAAAAAAAAATGAAGCTCAGAGTGGAAGTTAACAAATAGAAAGGAGAAGATTAATAGAGGAAATCAAGGAAACCAAAGTTGGTCTTCCAAAAAGACCCAGAAATTTGAGAAAATTTTAACAAAAATGACCAAGGGATTAAAAAAAAAGGAGAGAGGGGCGCCTGGGTGGCTCAGTGGGTTAAGCCGCTGCCTTCGGCTCGGGTCATGATCTCAGGGTCCTGGGATCGAATCCCGCGTCGGGCTCTCTGCTCAGCGGGGAGCCTGCTTCCCTCTCTCTCTCTGCCTGCCTCTCTGTCTACTTGTGATCTCTGTCTGTCAAAAAAAAAAAAAAAAACTTAAAAAAAAAAAAAAAAAAAAAAAGGAGAGAAAGCACAAAATACCAAAATTAAAACTGTAAGTGGTATCATGCCTAGAGACCCTACAGAAACTAAGTCTTTTAAGGGAACATTATGAACCACATCATGCCAACAAATTAGATGATTTAGATGAAGTAGTCAAATTCCTAAAATGATTATTAAATTCCTAAAAATTATTAAAGCAGATTCAAGAAGAAATTTTTTTAAATCTTAATAGAATTATAAAGTGTAAAGAAAATAAATAAGGAACTAAAAATCATTACATAAAGTAAAGCTCACAGTCAAATGACTTTGTTAGCAAACTGTATCAACATTTAAAAAACAAATACCAATCCTACACAAAGTCCTTCAGAAAAATAAAGAAGGAGAAAACAACTATTAACTAATTCACTGAGGACAGTATTAATCCGATACCAAGGCCAGATAAATACATCACAAGAAAAAAAGAACTAAACAAACCAATATCCCTTATGAATAGACATAAAAATATTTAACATAATATTAGTTAACTGATTCCGAAACATACTAAAAGAATTATGCACCCTGGGCAAGTGGGATTTATCCCAGGAATGCAAGATTGGTTTAACAACCCAAAATCAAATAATTCATGTAATATGTAAGTAGAAGACAGGACAAAGACCACATGACCATCACAACAGACTGAGCACTTGACTAAATCCAATGCCCATTAATGATGAAAACTCTTGACAAACTAGGTATAGAAAGAATGTCCTCAGTCTGATAAAGGGCACAAACAAAAACTAACAGCATACTTTTTAGTTAGGGCCAAAAAACTGAATGCTTTCCCCCTAAGATTGGGAATAATGCTAAGCTAAATAAGCCAGTCAAAAACAAATACCATATGATTTCACTCATATGTGGAATTTAAGAAACAAAACAAAGAAAAAAGAGACAAACCAAAAAGTACTCTTAAGTGTAGAGAACAAATGATGGTTACCAGAGAGAGGGGTGGGAGGGAGGAGGGGTGATGAGTATTAAAGAGCACATTTATCACGATGAGGACCGAGTTATGTATAGAATTGTTGAGTCACTATATTATGCCCCTAAAACTAATATAACACTGTGTGTTAACTACACTGGAATTTTAAAAAAATTAATTGAAAAAACATACTTGTAAGGAAAGAAAAAGAAATTGTTAATTAAAATTTTTGAAAAAAGGCTGGGAATAATGCAATAAAGTCTGCTGTCACCACTTCTGTTCAAATGAAGGTTGTAGCCAGTGCAGTAAGACATGACAAATAAAATACAGACTGGGAAGGAAGAGACAAAACTCTCTTTGTTTGCAAGCATTCGTATGGAAATGCGAAGGTCCTAAAACAAAGTAAATTTGAAAATATCAAAGCTTGCTATATAAAGCTTAATCTTAAAAATTATTATATGAAAGCTACAGCAGTCAAGAATACATGGTATTGGCATAATGATGAACATACAGATCAACAGAACAGAAAAGAAATTCGACAAATAAACCCTTCCATATACGGTCAATTGATTTTCGAAATATGTCAAAGCAATTCAGTGGGGGAAAGCATGGGCTTTTCAAGAATTGGTACTGGGCCAGTAGAATATCCAAATGCAAACACATGAATTTAGACCTTTATGCAATTCACAAACATTAACTCAAAGTGGATGATAGATAAACTAATATGTAAGAGCTGAGCCTATAAAATTTCCAGAAGAAAACATATGAGAAAATCTTTTTGACTTGGGATTTTGAAAAGATTCATAAATAGGTCACCACAAACATGATCCAACTGTTATAAAAAATAAAAATAAATAAAGAAATAACATGAGCCATAAAAGAAAAATGTTGGTAAATTGGACTACATCCAGAATATATAAAGAACTCTTAAAACTCAACAATAAGAAGCAACTGAAATGTCCATCAATGGATGAAAAGATAATGAAAGGGCGCCTGGGTGGCTCAGTTAATTAAGTGTCTCCTTTCAGCTCAGGTCATGATCCCAGGGTCCTTGGATCGAGCCCCATATTGGGCTGCTCAGCTGGGGACCCTGCTTCTCCCTCTCCCTCTACTTGTTGCTCTGCCTACTTGTGCTCTCTAGCTCTCTGTCAAATAAATAAATAAAATCTTTTTTAAAAACAAGGATAAAGAAAATGCAGTATGTAGATAAAATGGAATGTTATTAGCCTTAAAAAGGAAAGAAATTCCAACACATGCCACAACAAGGATATCCTTGAAGATGCTATGTTAAGTGAGATAAACCACTAAAGGACAAGTAGTATATGATTCCACTCATATGAGATTCCTCGAGTAGTCAGATTCACAGAGACAGAAAGCAGAATGGTGGTTGCCAGGAGCTGGGGAGAGGGATGAATAAGGAGTCAGTGTTGAATGGGTACAGAGCTTCAACTGGGAATATGGAAAAAAGCTCTGGATATAAATGTCAGTGATGGCTGCACAACGAGGTAAATAAGTATACCTAATGACAAATGTATGGTTAAAACGGTAAATTTTTTATAATGTATATTTTATAACTTCGAAAAGACAAAAAAGAAAACTCAATAGTAAGAGGACAAGCAACCCAATTTTTGTTTTGAAGATTTTATTTTATTTATTTGATGGAGAGAATGCAAGAGAGGGAGCACAAGCAGAGGGAGAGGGAGAGGGAGAAGCAGGCCTCCCAACGATCAGGGAGACGGATGTGGGGCTCGATCCCAGGACTCTGGGATCATGGCCTGAACTGAAGGCAGACGATAACAACTGAGCCACCCAGGCAGCCCAAGAAACCCAATTTTCTTTTTTAAAGAATTTTATTTATTTGACAGAGAGGAATCACAAGCAGGCAGAGAAGCAGGCAGAGAGAGAGGAGGAAGCAGGCTACCCGCCAAGCAAAGAACCAGATGCAGGGCTTGATCCCAGGACTCCGAGATCATGACCTGAGCTGAAGGCAGAGGCTTAACCCACTGAGCCACCCAAGCGCCCTAAGAAACCCAATTTTTAAAATGGTCAAACATTTACATAGATAATCAGTACAAATGACTAATAAGCCCAGGAAAAACTGATCATTTCCATGAGCCATCATGAAAACCACAACACGCTACCACTCCACACCTACTATAATGGCTATAATTCCAAAGAGCAACAACACCAAGTGTTGGTAAGTATGCATAGAAACTGGAATTTTCATACGTTGCTGATGTAAATATAGAATTATACAGCCAAACTTTGGGAAATAGTCATTTTTTTAAAAATTTGAACATATGCTTGCTGTATAACCCAAAAATTCCCATACTAGGTATCTAACCAAGAAAATACGTTCATGCAAACCTGTATAAACAGCATCATTCATAATAGGCCCCGAAATAGAAACAACCCAAGTGTTCATCAGCAGAACAGAGGCACAACAATATGTGTGCATCCATGTAATAGAACAATAGCAATAAAAATAAATAGATTATTGCTACATGTGGTATCAACTGAAAGATCCAACAGGCAATCCCAAGTGAGGAGTTTCACCCGTTGAGGGATTGTCCCCTCTCTGTCAACCATCTCATTTCATTTCATTTCTTTCTTTTCTTTTCTTTCTTTCTTTTTTTTTTTTTAAGACTTTGTTTATTTGTCAGAGAGAGGGAACACAAGCAGGGGGAGTGGGAGAGGGAGAAGCAGGCTTCCCGCTGAGCCGGGGACCCAGTTCGGGGCTCGATCCCAGGACCCCGAAATCATGACCTGAGCCGAAGGCAGATGCTGAAACAATTGAACCACCCAGACGCCCCAAGCATTTCACTTCTTAGAAATCATAGGGTTAAGTGTGCACGGCTCCTGACTCCTGCAATTATTCTGTGGGTTTGAAACTGAGTGTTTTACCAGGCCAAGAGCCCGCCTCTGGCACCTCTGAGGGCTCTTTCTCACTATTCATTTCACTCAGTTGTTATTTTTTCTTTTCTGTATTCAGTGGCTTTATAATGTTCCAAAATTTTCCGTGAAGATAATTTCCAGAAGAATGAGCTACTAGGTTTGGATAGCTAGTTCACCGGCTCACTTACCACCCCTGCAGGACTAGCCTGGCTGACCTTGTCACTTAGGAGACATGCCCAGGCCTGGGGATCCCGCCAACCACACCCCTCCAAGTCTCTATAAGGAGGAGAAGCCAGAAAAACCACCTCCACCTCCCCCTCCTCCAGCTGGGTCTCAGCCTTCCTCACTTCCCAGCCTAAAGCAGCCATACAGCAGGGTATCCTGGGCTCTGTGAACAATGCTTTCAAGTGGACAAGGTGTAGGTACTCGGTGGAGGCCTGGCTCAGGCCAGCATCCTAGGCTGAACCTTACCCTCAGCAGGACCCTAGTCCCATACCCAAATCCAGTCCAACACCTACATTTTTAAATAAAGATTTATTAGCACATGACCATGTTCATTCATTTACATGTTGTCTATGGCTGCATTCACACTAAAGTGTCACAGTTGAGTAGTTCTGACAGTGTGGGCCACAGAGATATTTACTATTTGGTCTTTTACAAAACAAATTTGCCATCCCCCAATGGCCATGACTCTGTCTACCTTTTGAGAGGAGGGCCAGTATCAGACCTGTCACCAGGGGAGATGTTGTAAACACAGACTTCTGGGGGCACCAGTGTCCAACTCTTGATCGCAGCTCCGGTCATGATCTCAGGATTGTGGGATCGAGTCTCATGTTGGGCCCCATGCTGGACGGGAAGTCTGCTTGACGTCTTGAGATTCTCTCTCTTCCCCTCCCCCTCCTCACATGTGCTTGCTCACTTGTGCTCTCTCTCTCTGTAGGATAAATTTAAAAATCCTATTAAAAAAAAAAATTCCAGGTGCCTAGGTCACATCCCAGAATAGCTAAGTCCGAATCTCTGGAAAGGAGACCCAGGTATCAGCATCTTTAAAAGTTTCCCACGTGATTCCAATGCGTAGCCCTGTTTGGGAATCACTGAAGAGAGTTCTATCCAGGGATGCTGGGAGGGACAGCTGGTTCTTTTTCTTGTTTGTTTGTTTGTTTATTGGTGCCATGTCATTTACGACTTTTAAAGGTCAGATCAAAAACAGATGCATCATAGACTCGAATGCAAAATCTATGTGAATTTTCAGATATTTTCTATTTGCAATGAACTGCTTGCCCCTTTAGGTCGCACACAGCTATCAAGGGAAGCCATACCCCATGCGAAAGCATCTTGCACTTGGGAAGAAGCCAAAGTGGGGCTGCGGTGTCCCCAGTAATCTTTGTCTGAATTTCGCCATGAACTCGCCCTCTGATGCAACCACTTATCGCATCTCCAGGGCCTCCTCCTCCCAAAAGCAGCTATGAATTAACTTCCTCAAAAGTGTACCTGGATCCACTTCTTTCCCCTGCTGGCTGTGCCACGGCCGTCTCCCCCGGCCCCGCAGTGGCCTCCTGATGAGACCTCTGGCTGCATTCCTTACCCATAACAAGACTGATTTTATGAAATCTGACTGTGTCTCTTTCTGGCCTTAAACATTTGATGGCTTCACACTGCACCCAGAGGGAAACTGAAACTCTTTACTTGGTTTACAAGTCCTGCCCACCGCCCACCGCCCACTTGTCCAACCTTAGGCGCGCTTTCTCTCCTAAACACCCTTCACCCCGGCTTCTCTTGGCTCCTGAAAGAACCCGAGTACAGCCCCACTGAAGGCCTTTGATCCGCCTCAGTGATCCTCCCCACACAGCACCACCCTTCAGGACTTAGCTGACAAATGTCTCCCCACGCGGGCCTTCCCCAACACCCCGCCTGAGGCAAGCACTCCCTACCCCAAGTTACTCTCTACTAAGTCTCCCCTTTCATTTTGTCCCTTTGGGATAAATATCACTGCTTGTGATTTTTTTTTTAAGATTTTATTTATTTGGCAGAGAGAGGCACAGCGAGAAAGGAAACACGGCAGGAGGAGTGGGAGAGGGAGAAGCAGGCTTCCCACTGAGCAGGGAGCCCAATGCTCAATGCTCAATCCCAGGAATCTGGGATCATGACCTGAGCTGAAAGTAGACACTTAATGACTGAGCCACCCAGGCACCCCTGTAATCTTTTTCTTCCTTCCTTCCTCCCTCCCTCCCTCCCCTTCCCTCTCTTCCTTCTCTTTCTTTTTCTTTCTTTCTTCTTTCATTCATTCATTCTTTCTTTCTTCCTGATTCATCTACTCTTCTAGAATCTAAGTTCCTTTAGAAGAGAGACTGAGTCATTTGAGACTCCACTGTGTGCCCAGAACCAAACCCCCCATGGTAGGTGCTCAATAACTATTTATTGTGTTGAGGTTAGTTTAGTGTTCCTATCAGCCAGCCCTGGTTTCTCTCTCTTGTCCACACAGATGGCATGTCATACAGGGGTTGGAATGCCCATGCCCATAGGGTAGGAATGAATGGGAGACAGCCTCTGAGTGGCCAGCAGTCACTCATTCCTGCCGGCTGTCACCATGTAGGTCCATAGTTGCTGGACCTTCCAACACTTCAAGAGATGTAGACAATCTAGATCTTATGTGATTTTAAAACATTGGCAACTAAACTAAACTAAGCTTAAAACACACACACACACACACACACACACACACACACACACACACACAAAACAACCAACCCTCTGGGAGGCCAAGCAAAACACATAGCACATCTGTGGGCTGGATCCAGCCCGAGGGCTGCCCATTTTCAACCTCTGCTGAATTCCAGATGGGCAAACTCTCTGGTTCTCCTCTGATCTTCCAGCTCAGTTACCCTATCAAAGGGAGGAATGAGGTTAGATGTGGTTTGGATTATCAGTATTTCCTAAGAAAAGATAGTTCTTTGAAGCATGAATTCAACTCTGGACTTCAAGGGCTGTAGGCCCAGCAATGGAGTGAGCTCAGCCAGTCTGCCATTCACTAAGCGTTCCTGCATACCTGGTGGTGCCAAGGACAGAGCAGCCTTTTGGCCACAGGCTGGAGATCAAAGTCTTGGGCCACCTGCTCACAGCCAGCCCCACCGCCGCCCTTCCTCATTTGGCCCTCCCTGACCAGCCCTCTATGAGCTCCAGCTGCGCTCCCCATGTCTGGCTCACCTCACCAACCTCCTCCTGGTCCCCAGAAACCTGTTCGCCCCAGAGGACACCACCTCCTCCCTTGCAGGCCCATCAGCCAGCCCTCCCAGACAATGGCCATGCCAAAGGTGAGCAAGGTGGTTTGACTGGCGGCCAGCACTGTTTTCTTTCATTCTGCTTTGCTTTACTATGTCTCATCACATATCCACCTGTCCATCCCTCTCTTCATCCATCAGTCCACTTTCCTTTCTGATGTATTTCAAAGTGAATTGCAGACATCGGTGTGCTCCAACTTGCACATGGTTAATAGTCAACCTTTGTCACTGTGTTTTGAGATAAAAATTGACCTTTGGGGGCGCCTGGGTGGCTCAGTGGGTTAAAGCCTCTGCCTTCAGCTCAGGTCATGATCTCAGGGTCCTGGGATCGAGCCCCGCATCGGGCTCTCTGCTCTGCGGGGAGCCTGCTTCCCCCTCTCTCTCTGCCTGCCTCTCTGCCTACTTGTGATCTCTGTCTGTCAAATAAATAAATAAAATCTTTAAAAAAAAATTGACCTTCGATAAAAAGTACAACCCTTAAGTATATAGTTTTGAGGTTGGACAGATGCATAAGCCTGAGCAACCCAAACCCTTATCAAGGTACAGAATAGTACCATCAACCCAGAGCACTCCCTCATGTCCCCTTCTCAGCCAGTTTTCCCACCTGCCCCCCAGAAGCCAGCCCTGCTCCAACCATTTTCACCGTGGATGAGTTCGCCTATTCCCAAATTTCACAGAAATGAAATCACGCAGCATTGACTATTTCGTGCAAGCCTTCACTCAGTGAAATGCATTTGAGGTGCGTCCAAGTGATGAATGTGTATGACCCATTATATGTTTATCTGATTTCCTATTGATGGGTATGTGCACAGCTTACAGTTTTTGGCGATTTCAAATAAAGTCGCCGTGAGCATCCCTGTGCAGGCATTTTGGTGTCCTTTTATTTCTCTTGGGAAAACACTGAGGGATGGGATGGCTGGGTCACCGAGCAGATGCTCGGGTACGCTGGCTTTAACCAGGGTTTCATCTTGATCAAACAATATCAGCAATCACCGCTGAATTTCTCCAAGGGCCACACCTGACTGGATATGTCCAGAAAATGAAAGATAGACCTTGCCTTCAGACAGCCTGCTGTCCAGGGAGGGCAACAGACATGCACCTATGGCCGCTTCAATGACACGTTTGGGCCACGGGTTGCCCCACCTGCTCGGGAGAGAGTGAATGAGGCGGCCCAACGGTGCCCTATGTTTGGGCAAGTAGAGGCCGAAGCATCCAGTGGGGGCTTCAAGCAGGAGGCAGGATGCGAGCTGCACCCGGAAAGCGCGACAAGTGAGCATATGTGAGACAAGAGGAGATGAGGAAAACACGAGGGCAGGACAGGGTCGGACGTGTTCGGAAGAGGAAGAAAAGACAAGCTGGCCTGGCCTAGAAGGGCCCGGAGAGAAAAGAAACATCAAATCAGGCGGCAGGATGTTTGGGGCTCTGATCATTGCCGATCAGGACACAGAGTTTCAGGTTTTCAAGGGTTCTCCCCCTTTCTCTTCTGGGGCTCAGTGAGCTGGGTTACCAATAATTTTAGCCCCAAACAATACTCCGAAAATCCAGACACAACTGAGGAATTTTACATTTCCTCGGGATTTCCAGTTGCAGAAAATCGGGCGTGTCATTCCAACGCTGCTCTAGTGACGTTCCAGGTTCACTTTGCAGTTTCTCGGTTCGGCGGCTGCCCGTCGTAGGAGCTGCACAGAGTAGGACGTCGCTAGTCCGAGGACCCGGCGGTCACTGTCAGTGTTCCTTACGTGCCCGATTTGTGACTTTGCAGGCCCTGCCCTCTGCCCTGTGCTGCGTACAGCTCTGAAGGCAGGGAAAGCAGGCTTCGGGCCAAGTTAAGAGAGTGCCCTTTCAACGCCCGTGTTCTACCCTCAGCAGCCTGGCCCATGAGACCACACGACCCAAATGGGCTGGCAGCAGCTCGGGGGCTCCCAAGTGACAAGAAGGAGCCTGTGCTTCCTGTGTATTGCACTCTTTTCTAGTAGGACAAACCATCTCCTGACAAGAACATGTCTCCACTGCTTATGATCTGTGTATCTTTTCCAGACCTCACAAGGGCACTACCCAGGATGAGGCTTGGGTCTCTGACTCACAACCCTACAAAGACGATCCGATGGCCTCAAGCAGGAGAAAAATCTGTTGACCAGTTCTTGTGGCTCTTGCTGCATAGTTGGGTTGTCAAGGCTCCAAACTGGCCTCTGTGTGGGACTAAAAGTCCCATTAAAAAATGGGCAGAAGACATGAACAGACATGTCTCCAAAAAAGACATCCAGATGGCCAACAGACACATGAAAAGATGCTCAGCCTCATTCAGCATCAGGGAAATGCAAATCAAAACCACAATGAGATACCACCTCACACTTGTCAGAAAGGCTAAAATCAAAACCACAAGAAACAAGTGTTGGTGAGGATGTGGACAAAAAGGAACCCTCGTGCACTGTTGGAGGGAATGCAAGCTGGTGTGGTCACTGTGGAAAACAGTACAGAAATTCCTCAAAAAGTTAAAAATGGAGCTAGCCTATCATCCAGTAATTACACTACTATTTATCCAAAAAGTACAAAAACCTTAGTTTAAAGGGATACATGCACTCCTTTGTTTATTGCAACATTATTTACAATAAGCATGCTATGGAAGCAGCCCAAGTGTCCATTGACAGATGGATAAAGATGTAATATATATTATATATACATAATATGTATATTTTATATGTGTGTGTATATATGTATACATACATATACATATACATATACATGATATGTATATGTATACATATAAAAATAGTTTATTTACATATATAATGGAATATCATTCAGCCATGAAAAAGAATGAAATCTTGCCCTTTGTAATAACGTAGGTGGAGCTAGAGAGTATTATGCTAAGGGAAATGAGTCAGTTGGAGAAAGACAAATGTCATATGATTTCACTCATATGTGGAATTTAAGAAACAAAACAAACAAATGAAGACAAAGAGAGAGAGAGAGAAACCAAGAAACAGACTCTGAACTATAGAGAACAAACTATGGTTACTAGAGGGGAGGTGGGGGGATAGGCAGAATAAATGAAGGGGATTAAGAGTACACTTACCATGATAAGTACTGAGTAATGCATAAAATCGTTGAATCACTATATTGTACATCTGAAACTAACATAACACTGTACACTAACTATGCTGGAATTTTTTTCTAAGTTAATATATAGTTAATATATATATTTTTTTAGTGTGGCAGATGCTCGCCTGAGAAGCAACGGAGAACCACAGTGGGAGCAACCTCAGCTCTGTGGGCCATTGTGGGCCATTGTCCCGCATTTCCTCTCCTTTGACATTGGGAGACACAGCTTGCGGAGAGAGCTCAAATAGCCCCCGGGCACAAATCTCAGATGTAGGCATGTCAGGTGGTGGAGAGAGCACTTGCCTAGAGAGCCCAGGGGACCAGGCAGTCCACAGCTGGAGGGCAGCTTGTACAGAATCGCAGGTGCCTTTGGGATTTCCTCTCCCCTGCTCCTGGAGCAAGAGTCCCGGTGTGTTTGGCATTTCCAGTTTAAGCCCTGAAAGTCCCATGTTCCAGGACACCGCTGTCCTGGGCAAACGCTATAAGTAACAGTGGTCCTATGCAGCACTTTTCTCTGAATGAAGTTTGGGTTTCCATGATGCTGGTTAAAAGTGTTCTCCGGAGCCACCTCACGGCCCAGCCAGGGCAGAGTTGTGGAGCATAGCATTCACTCCTCTTTCAGCCTGGCTGTTAGCGAGGCGGGAAATGCCCACCCTTCAAGGCTCCAGAAATATGGCTGCCGGTCATGGAGGAGGAGCCAGGGCCATGGGTTTCAGCTGCAAAGATGGTTTCTAGATCAGCTGCCACAGTAATTGGTGAGGCAACAGTTCTCCCATGGCTGTTTTATTCGCGATTTCAGAGGGAGCGAATGTTATATGTGCAGTGAGACTGGATCTCTGATGTAGTGGGAAGTCACATCAGCATCCTCCTTCAGAGGGTTTGGTTCTGGGCGAGGCTAGTAGCATTTGTCCCCTTCTCCCACCCAGAAGAAAGAGGATGCAGCTTTGTAGGGTGCTTCGTTGCACCTGCAGTGTCCAAAGGAGACACCTTGGCTAGGCAGTTTTTATTTCTAAAAGCGCATTCTCTTGTGACTGTTCTGGTCCACTGGATTTGAAGGATCTGAGATTCTTCCTACTTTTGTTCTTCAAATATGTGAGGGCTGCTCCTCCAGAAGAGATATGGAAACCATTACCCTGTGGTTGGGCCTCTGTAGTCTCTTGAGCCACTGTCTTCCTGAGGTGCCACAGAAGTTTGAGAAGTCCCATTGTTCTACAGGTGTTGGGCCAAACTGTCTGCAACAGACCTCATAGTGTAAACATACCCATGCCAGACTCGGGGCTCTAGGAACTCCCTCTCATCTAGGTCACCCCCCTGGCCTGATATTGCAACAATGTGCCATTGATAGTGTCATCGATTGTCCCTCAAGGATGTGTGGCTGAGCTCAGTGCTGACGGCTCTGAGACGACTATGGGCATCTGTCCTCCACCACCCAGGCTAGCCAAGACACACAATGTGTTCTTCGTTACAGACTGCACAGGGGGTCTGAATTACAAGGAAATAATTCAATCTATCAGGCTAGGGTGAAACTGCCAACCAAAAGAACAATTTATGAGATCATCCAAACCTGGATGGGAAATTAATACCATACACGATAACTCACCACAGACCACCTTGTTTAATTTTATTTTTTTTCCTGGTAATAAGATCTTCCTGCTATCACTTATGTTCTTGACAATATGAAAACAATATAACCATCATGCTAGAAACTGCTTTAAATCTGAAATACAGAAAGTTATAACAGTAGTATGAGCTTAAAGAGAATTTTGTCAGTTCTAAATGAATTTATTTGAGTTAAAGAGTCTTAGCATGCTTATTAACAATGATCACAACCAGTAAGAAAAGTGAAACTTTGGCCATGGTAGTTGACCCAGAACTAACTTTCTTCTTATTATTTTTTTTTAACCCAGAAATTTCTGAGCCATTCTTGTTTCAATCTCAAAGCTCTGCTTCACAGGACCACGATCTCCCAGCAAATTGGCATTGACTCTGTGCTCCCAGGAGACCAAAAGGAATATACTTCAGGCTTTTGTCATACTATCCCTGTGAAACTCATGACTGAAATTTTGGGAAAAATTAATACAGATGAAATAATAGTCAAGGCCATAAGATTGTATGTCATGGTGCCCTGGAGCTCAGGCTTAATATCAACCAGAGGGTTTTGAATAGGGCTGCAGGGATAAGCAGGGCTCACAGCGGAGCAGGAGCCTGGGAGACTTGAATCAGTGGTGCAGAATCAAGCCACAAACACACGGTTATCGGGATCAAGTGTCATATTGTGGAACAAAATTAGCCCTCAGTGCAAGAAAGAATGGGAGCTTAGCAATCTGGGCCCACCTAGTGCTGGCATCTGGCCCTCTCTTGTGGAGACTAACCAGAAAAAAAAAATGAATGCTGTGTTCAGCTGTGTAAAAATGGCCCCAACCCCAAGGGGCTCTAATCACTCAATTGGAGAAGACCCCTCATCACCAGTTGGATTTTCCCAGTCCCTCTGTGCCCTAGCTCCATGTGGAGACATTCACTCTACTTTGTATACTGACCACAAGGAGACAGACAGAGGCAACAAGGAGCTCCCACCTTGTTTGGCAACTTGTAAGGGATTGTGAAAAGGATTCTGGGTAGCAAAGAGGGAAGCTAATGGCTAATTTAGGGTTTGCTTTTGATTGTTTACCTAGAAATTGGGTTCAAGTCCATGGAAACTCTAAAGGAAAACTGTCCCAGTTACCTACTGCTGCATAACAAACCAGCCCAAACTTCATGACAGAAAGCAACTTTTGCATTATTTCTTACAATGCTGTTGATGGGTTGACTGGGCATCCCTGAGTGGAACTTCTGCTCCACATGATGGTGGCTGGGGCAGTGGTCATCTGAGGCTTTTTTGGGCTGGAACATCCAAGAGAGCCTGTTCACACAGCTAGTAGTTGATGTTGGCTGTCAATTCAGAGCTCAGCTAAGACTTGACCAAAGTGCCTATAGTGTAGTCTTTCCCTGTGGCTTGGGCATCTCACAGCATGGTGGCTGGGTTCCAAGAGTGACAATCAAAAGAGACAGTGGCCCACTAGGGAGGAAGCAGGAGGCTAGACCCAGAAGGCTAGGCCTTGAACTGTCACGAAGTCACTTCCTCCAGATTCAATTACAGGGCCAACCCAGATTCAAGGGGAGGGGAAATAAACTCCACTTCTCACTAGTGAGAGAGACATTTTATAGCCATCTTTAATTTACCACTAACACCTAATTAGAGCCTTTCCACATAAGTCACCATATCCCAGACTGTGCCCACCCCCACTCTTATCCTCACAGC
This sequence comes from Enhydra lutris kenyoni, assembly GCF_002288905.1. Classification (NCBI taxonomy): domain Eukaryota; kingdom Metazoa; phylum Chordata; class Mammalia; order Carnivora; family Mustelidae; genus Enhydra; species Enhydra lutris. The sequence goes on along the minus strand of NW_019154133.1, from coordinate 10,038,680 downwards.
CTTGGTCCCCTACACAGCTCTTACCAAGGACCCCACACAAGGCTAACTACCAAGGAAATTTAAACCAATATCCTCTGATTCCTGGCTCTTCTCTTGAAGCAGAAGCCCTGTCCTTAGAAGGCAAATAAAAGCAGGCCAAGCTAAGTCCACCAGCCTACCAGAAGAATGGACAAGTTACTGCCAAGGTGGGAAGGGGCCTCTAGTAGGGAGCACCTCTTTGGAGAAGCATCTACAGGCTAGACACTGAATGCCCATCTGCTGTTGCTCCGTCTTCAGAGGTAGCCAGCACACTCACTAGTCACAGGTCCTTGGAGAGCATGCTGATCAGAATGAGACTGGCTAGTTTGCAAACTCCCATGGGCACTGTCTCCTTTTACTGCACTGACAGCGCCCAAGCAGACGCCATCTTTGGATGGTGAGTGGGCAGAGATCATGGACAACAGCATTCTTTCTTCACTAAATATTTGGATACACGTTGCCAAATTGTTCTCTAGAAAAGATGTACCAATTCACAGTTCTTTAATCTAGTGCAATAGTATGTCAAGTATCCATAAGACAATAGACTCAGGATTTTGCTTGAGGAGCTGTCTAGCCCTTCAAAAGGAGAGAGGCTGCCCTTCCTTGCATCTTCCTCTTCCTCCTTCCTGAACAAGACTGTCAAAGGTCATCCATGACCTCCTGGTGCCAGATCTTATGGGCTCTTTCCTTGCTCACTCACTTCCTCACTGTGGCAACCAACAGTTTTGTCCATCCCATCCTCCCCTGGCCATCCTTTTCTTATGACTTGCATTCTTTCTCAGACTTCCGCATGAAATTTTCTCTCAGCCTACCTCTACTTCCCAAGGCTTTGCCTTGCCCCCCCCTCCCCCTTTTTTTTTCCTTCTCTTGTTCTACTGACTCTATCTGGAGGATTTTATTAGTTTACATGTCACTGATAACACCCATGTGCTTACTCCTCACAAACACCTTCTCTTCCTCTTAAATGTCTTTCCTGATGTTGACATTACATTTTCAATTACCAATTGAAGATCTTTCTCTGGGTGTCCTGCAGGCATGCCAGACTCAACAAGTTCATGAATGACTTGCTCTTCCCCTGTACTCCCTATCTTAGCGGATAATACTGCCATTTACCCAGCTTCCTAGGCCAAGACACTCAGGTGGACTCCGCCTGAATGAAAATGCCTCACGTCTCCCCAACATCCATGTGGCTGAATCTACCTTCTTTATGCTTCCTGTTTTCCTTCCCTACTGCTACTGCCCTCATTCAGACCCTCAACTATATTGTAAATAACCTTTACTACAGGGGTGCCTGGGTGCCTCAGTCATTAGGTGTCTGCCTTCAGCTCAGTTCATGATCCCAGGGTCCTGGAATTGAGTCCCACCCTGGGCTCCCTGCTCAGTGGGGAGCCTGCTTCTCTCTCTGCTCCTCCCCGCTGCTTGTGCTCTCTCTCTGGAAAAAAAAAATCTTTTTTAAAAACCACACAAATAAATAAATAAATAAATAATGACTTTTACTACCCATCATATGGGACATCCTGAGTCCTTCCTTCTCTTTCTCAGGGTGGTATATGAGGAAATGATTTTAAAGCATCGATGTTAAAAAAAAAAAAAAGCATCGATGTAGTGCTGGTATGCTTGTAACCAGACAGAATAGAAGGAATAAGCTGCTTTTTCATATTGGCCAGGAGGGACAGGGCTATTTTATACAGTTCTTTGTCTCTTTACTTCCAAGAAAATTATACCAACAGAAGCCAAGCTTAGCTTTGGTCTAATATTTCAGAGTCACCTTACCAGCTTTGGCTGCCCTGACTTCTGGGGATGTGTGTGCTTTTCTGGGTCACTGGTGGGCTTCTTCTGCCATCTTCTTCTGGCATCCTGAGGAGTCTAGAGCAAGAGGTGTGTCATGAGATAGGTGGGGGATGTGTAATCCCTTTGTCCGAAATAATTCTCTGACCTGTGGATCATTCTCACCAAACAAGTCCCAGGAGGCATTAGGAGCCACAGATACAGGCCTTTGTGGAGAAGACATCTCAAAGAAGATCCTGTTGTATGAGTAGCCCACAAGAGCTTCCTGTAGGTCTCTGAGGCTATTCAGTTTGGGGTAACATTTATTTGTGTGCATGTTTTATAGCTGCCTTTAAGAAACCAAAACTTCATGATGCAAAACAGGACTATGCCTTATTCATCTTGGCCTCTTTCTCTTCTCAGCATTTATAACATCTGGCACACAGTAGTTGATCAATAATTATTGATTAATTCATTGATTGGTTCTTGGTCAGTAATAACTCATGTTTATTGAGTCCTTGCTCTCTGCCACATATGGCTCAAAACACTTTACATGTATTAACTCATAAAATTAATTTATTCAACCCACATAACAACACTGCCATTCTTACTTAACAGCTAAAGAAGGTGAGGCTTGAAAAAGGTAAGGGAACTTACCTACACATCTGTAAGGAGTTAGTGGAAAAGCCAAGAGTTGAGCATAGACAGTCTGACTCCTAAATCCTGACTCTTAACCATACCCAGCACTGCTTTCTTGACAAAAGGTGGATCAAGATTATAAATCAGTTCATAAGGTTGTTGGTGATGAAGGTGGTGGTTGTGAGGAGATGGTAGCTCATAAAGCATCAGATATCCTGGGGATTTGCCCCAGAAAAAGGAAACATGCAAAATGGATTCCTACAGCACCTTGGTTATGAGTTGGCCAGGCCAGATCACCAAATCAAGGGGAGCAGGATTCCAAGGTAGACATTCTTTTTAATTCTAAAACTTGGGTCATTGGCCTGAGTTTCCTCACAGTGCTTCCTATAAGCATTGTGGGAGCAGCAGAGGCTGAAATCAATTCCTAATGAGGTACATCTATATCTGTCTTCTTGCATTTTCTCTCACTACCTTGTTGCCATCCATTTGACCAATTACACTGGAAGCTCTTTGAGGACAGACACCTTTAAGTTTCAGTTGGTTCCTCATAAGAGTGACTTCATATTTGCTAATTGATTAATAGGTTGGAATTTGGTTAAGGTTAGAGACTAGAAGGCAAAATATGTTTACTCAGATGTTTCCAGGCTAGTGGTCTATTCTAAGATGGAGGGAGTGGCTGTCATGGAGCTGAGCACTCAAACAGCTATGGCCCATTTTGTGGTGGTGACTATGGAAGTGACTGGTTCCAGGCAAAAACAGAGGTTCTGACCTTCTCTGATATCAGCTATGGCCAAAGGGCCAACTTCTCCTTGGAGTTCACTTGTAGGCCTCGGCTTTGCCTGGACCTTATTAATCATCTGGAGTTGGTGAGAGATCTAGTTCCTTCCTCTGCACTCAGAGGATGAGGAAGGACCAGTGACCAAACACCTTTCTGGAAAATTACTACCCATGTAGAAGATTTAAGGGCAGGCTCAAGGGGAAACAGAAGATTTTGACTACTTATTCCTCAAGCTAAGGGGCAGGCATTTAAAGACTTACCTGTAGGGAACACTTAATCTGTTCTGGTCACAAATGTCTTCTCCAGAACTTCCCATTTCCTCATCCTTTTCCAGTGCAGCATGGCTTTCTCACCCATTTCACTTCGGAATTCAAATTTCTGATCCTATTTTCTGCCTCCTCCCACCCACTTAAACAACCAAATCTCCTCCCTTCTTTGGGCTTCCTTGAAAACTTATGAGTAAAATTTAAAAGAAAATCAGACCAAGATTGCTTCCATCTCTACCCACCTCCTTTGTAAAAACCAGAAATCCCTTTACAGTTAAAATCCTCTCAGGATTACAAAAGCAGGGAAGGGGCCTTTTGTCTTCTGGTTTTATAGAAATCACTGAGGACAGATGACTACTCATTGCCTAAGTTTCTCATTATGTGTGTTACAGGAAAGGAGGCTTTTAAAAACATACTAATTGGCATCACTAGAAAGTTTTCATTTTTTATCTTATGTAGTTTTAGGACTTATTCAGGACAGCTTCGTGGGTCATCAGACCCTTGAAACTGAAGACTTGAAAGGACTATAGAAAACCTAACAAACCGGTACAACCTTTACAAACCTGAGACCAGTCTATGACATTTGGGAGACTGTTAGTTACTAAAGCTTCACTGTTTACATTGAAAGTAAGAACTGGCACATGATTATAATGAGCCTTGCCCCCTGGGAAGCAGTCAAGACAGCTATCTATTGGATTGTCTCATAAGACAGTGATTCTTCTCTGATGACTACCCTACCCTGCTCCACAGGGGTAGAATGAGGCGGCCATATTTGTACAATGTGGGCCAGAGGTGAACACCTGGTCCAAGGTGGGCCAATCAGGGGTTCCTTCTTTGATTTAAGGAATGAAATCCAAAGAGGGATTCATTGTTCTTCAGGTGGTTGTTAACTTGGGTCCTCTTTGTAGCCATGTTCTCTGATATGTGTACTTAAGAAGCAGGAGCTGGTGTGGAGAGAGATGATTCAGACATTCAGAGGGAGGAGGGGAATTAAGAGGCAGGGAGAAAGAGAGCTTCCTGGTTTCCCCACAGCCTTCTACTTCCTGGCTCCATTTTGTGTCTGCATTTCTGCCCTTAGGTTCTGTGAAACACCACTGTACCTTTAAAACAAGCTTCCCATTGCTGGTTTGAATAGGTTTCTACAGCTTACGACCAACAGACTCCAAATTGACAGAACGGTGGTATTTTCCTTGCAGGTATTTGATTAAAAATCCACACATTAGGGGCACCTGGGTGGCTCAGTGGGTTAAGCCTCTGCCTTCGGCTCAGGTCACGATCCCAGAGTCCTGGGATCGAGCCCCACATCAGGCTCTCTGCTCGGCAGGGAGCCTGCTTCCCCCTCTCTCTCTCTCTGCCTGCCTCTCTGCCTGCTTGTGATCTCTCTGTCTCTCTCTCTGTCAAATAAATAAATTAAATCTTTAAAAAAAAAATCCACACATTACAAGTCAAATTTGAATATAGGCATACCACTAGTAATAGAGGTATGAATGGTAGTATAAATTTAGAGCATAATGCTCTTAGGGGCCATCATTTTATAGACGTGGAAACTGGGGCTCAAGAAAGCTAGATCCCTTGCCGGGGTCCCATCTGTGTCTGAACCAGGTCTCTGGGCACTTGACTCTTAGGCTCTGGCTCTTTCTCTACTACCCACTGAATCTGACTGAAAGATTGTATTTACTTTCACAACTTGTGCACATTTAAAAAGTAGGCCACAGACTCTGGCATATTCTTGCCCCTGTTGTTTTTGGATGAGAAGCTGAAACTTGAAGACGTTAAATGACTTCGACAAGTCTACACATTCACAGAAGGGCAACTGGAACTTGTTCCAGGGCAGGAGACTCCATCCAAGAGGCCAGACTTCTCCGTCCAGGTCACTGCTGATCCAGTTAGACCCACAAATCCATCAGGGCAGGGGTTTTAGGGTCGTTCATCTGCTCAATAAACATTTACATACCCAAGTGGGCACTGTTCCCAGGCCGGGAGATATGGTTGGGGGTGGTCTGTCTCCTGAGTGTAGGGAGGGCATCTTAAAGAGCTTCTTCATCTGCTGTATGTATGTTTGAGGCTGGAGGGTGGGGCCTGTCCGTGGACATTGTGGGCCGTGGGCGGTGGAGGAGAGATAAGATAATACTGCTAGAGGGAAAGCAGACAGTGGCTTTTCGACAGTGTCACCTGCATAGAGTACGCAGCCCAAAGTATGTAATATGGGCGAGGGAAAAAGTGACTGATGGGGACAAGCAAGTGAACACTGAGCCCCAGTGCGATGGTTGTGAGAACAAAATGCTCCACTCTCTGTGTTCATTTCCTTGTGGGTCTTTCCCTCCAGCTAGAATGTGGGTCCTTCAGGGGGAAGTAGTTTCATTTGTTTATTTATTTTCTGCATTCCCAGCATACATCAGAGTGCACTGGGGATCCAAGGGAGCTTTGAGCTATGTTAAGAAGTTAGAACATAGAGGAGAGCTTCCCTAACAAAGATAATTTTTAAATGAGTCTTGGCAAGGTGAGATTGAACTTGGGTGGTGTCTGCCAGAAATAGACAGTGGGCTTGACAGAGTGTAAGGAAGTCTTTGCTTTGAACCACGTGTTACAAGGTTCCTCGTCAGGAGCCGCGTATCTGTGATTATGGAAATGTAGGAATGTATCTGGGAGTGCGGACTGGCATTCACTCTGCTAGCCTAGGGAAGGGATATAAATGCAGAAATGGGAAGATGGGTGGGATAGTACAGTGGGTTTCCATGGGTCCAAAGTCCTCTGAAGTGAGGGTGTTTTGGAACCCACCATGTTTTGAATTAAAAATGCCACAGTCCTCCTGGGGTTGGAGGTATAATAATGTTAGCAACAGGAACGTCATCCATGATCATGAGTGACTGTCTCTGTGTCGTGTTAAGCAGTGAGATTTAAAGTTTATTTCTTTAACAAGCTTATCTATCCCTTCGGTAAGCCATTCATTCACCCATTTTTGCATGTATTCAATGTATCATTTATGCCTTTATCAGGTACCTATATCATGGTGCGGTAAGTTAGGGGAAACTCAAAGACAAATTCATAGACAATTGTGCCATTAATGACTTTTTAGCTCTGTGTGCAAAACTGTTAGGTTATCTGTCATGCTTGGCCATAATGATAACAAGTAGCCTTTGGACCTTAAAAGGTACAGAACAAACTGGGCAGTGACCACATACCTGCAGTGGGATGAAACACTAACCAACTGGTCTGGACCACATTTCCAAGGTCACCAGGAGTCCTGAAAACTTTCATATAATACGTGGGTTTTTTTCGTTCATCTATTTTTATTTTATGGTGCAGGAATTTGTTGGAAGCTACGGACGACAACAACAAAACTCACTGTTGAGAAGGTTGGCTGGGGAGAAGAACGCTAGGACGACTCACATACATCACTCCAGGAAAGGGAGGAATATCTTGTGGCAGCCTAGTTGGTGGTGTCTCACCATCGATCTTTGGCAGGTTGTACTGGAAAGGGATGGTCAGAGTTCCAAAGTGCAATATTATATTTCCAATTAAAATGTAAAAACAAAGCTTTCTCATAAGCACATTGGCCTCAGCACTGGGAAGTGACTACAAAGCCCATTGCTGATTGAGAAAAGCTGAAAGCAGACACTGTAATTGATAAAGGAGATAAGTCAATCTGTGTCCTTTAAAGAATAATGAGTTCCATTTTTCATCAAAAAGATCTCGTTGTGCCGAAGAAACATTCTTTCAATAAATCTACTTAATGGTTTCCCCTCTAATGATATATAACATTGTGCTTTGGAATGAGCTTGGAGCATCCTAGTGGGTTCCTGGAAGGGTCTGCAGGCCACCCAATATTTGCATTGCTAATCCAACCCAAAGAAAACCCGAAAGGTTCCCAGACAGTGCTGCGTTGTGGGGGAGGGGGCGCGATATCTAAAAGCTTGCCCAGGCTCTTCAAGCAGGTAGATGGGATGAAATTTTTAGATCATTACCCCACCATTAACGTTGAGGTCCTATGCAAATTTGCACCCCACCCCCACCCCACCATGCCCACCACCACCCTGGTGTGTTAGGGATACCTCAGCTCTGAGGGTGACTGTTTAAGGTTTCCAGTATTTGGGTGGTGAGAACCCATGAGCTTGTTTGTTCCCTGGGCTCACCACTCTCCAACAACCCTGACAGCCTTGGGCCCTTGGTGTTGTTCTTGACCATGGGCTGCAGGAGGTAGTCCCTGTATATTGTGTTTGGTAAACTGAAGATCCACTTTGAAGACCCGGCCTGAAGGAGTGCTGTGTCCAGGCCCGTCCCCCTGCCCTCCCTGACCAACCCAGCCGAGGGCCTAAGCCTCACGTGAAAGGAAGAGCCGAAGAGACGGCCCGTCCCTCCTAAGGGAAGGATCCAGGGCCTTCTGCACCCTGGTGCTAGGCATTAGGATGTGTTGCTCAGCTTGGCTTATTGTGACCCCCCCCAACTTTACAAATGCGCTGTTATTTCCACAAGGACCCAGCTTTATGTAACAAGACCCATTTCCTCCAAGGGCACCCAGCCCTCCCAATACTGGCGGACTTCCCCACATGGGAATCATTAAAAACAACCCTCGAGTTATTTCCTTATGTTGCTGTTTGTTTATTCTCCAGTCGCGTGTGAGTCAGCCCGATCATGATTTGTGGTGGTTTTGCTTATGAAATCTTACATAATTATATTTCTCTTGTCATGTTGGGTCGAGCCGTGAGGCCATCGAGTGTTTTCTCATTGCACAACGTGGGCGAATCAATACGGAGAAAGGCTGAACAATGAGGTGACGTGGGCTGGTTGGGAAGCCGGCTCCGAGTCACCCGGGAGGCGGCCCCACGGTGGCGCGAGGGGCCCGGACGCCGGCTGAGGCCACCAGGGCGCCGCTCCCCTCCCCCCTCCCCCCATCATGGGCTGACGAGGCTGGGTGGCGGCCTTGGGGACGGGGCTCGCTGAGGTGAGAGTTAAGAGAGGAGAGCCAGGGAACGAAAGAACAACAATGACAACACTTCACACAGAAACCGACCAAATGTTTACTGCATTCGCTACACGCCGGATTCCAACATGCTGGTCCAGAGCGTGGCTGGCTACAAGCTGGCAAGACGGTGACGGCTCCTCCGACAGGCTGTCCCTTCCCCGCCACGTACATGATTTAGTTTGATCCCACTCACTGTCCCAAGTCCAGAGGCGGTTAAGAACGCGCTCGATGCAAAACAGTGGGTGGCTACGACACACGGATGAGGGTGGGTGCGATTTCCACGGCAGAACGTGGAACCCAGAGAAATGGTTTGTGGAGGCCAGACGCCTCCTCAGTGGCTATAGGACTGATGGAGCTCCAGACCCACAACTGGTTGTTTTTGTTGAATTCCTCGAGTATACTGAAACTAGTTGTTCCTAACATTATTTCATATTTTAAATAAAATATCGGACCTGATTCCAACCTCGTTTGCTTGTATACATCTCTGAGGTGTGCGCCTTAAAAGTTATTCCTATGGATACAGGATGAAGATTACAAATATCGGCAGAAAAAGAGGAACCGTGTGACTCTATATGAAGACAACGACCATCACATTCCACAGCACGTCATGGGTTAATCTCTGAATCATCAAGCATTATTTAAAAACAAGAGAGATAGAGAGAATAGAACTGAACACAAGCGCCACGACAAAAAACAATCCTAACAACAGAACCAAACTCAATTTCCCTATTAATCCTTTAAAATTTTTACCTCTGTTTCTAACACTTCTCATTAATTGTTATTTTAAGCTCCAGTAGCAGGATCAGATTTCTGCTGCCTCTGGGCAAATGAGTTATGATCTGATCTCAGGTTCCAAGGGAGATGCTCAAAGTTTTATTTTCCCCCCGTTGAGTAAACAATACTATGCATATTATCGCTTGTGTTAGAATAGTGTTGTCTTCACATAAGACTCAAATAATGGTATTAGTCATTCATTTCCTTGAACACAGACACCCTCATGCGTGCTGACAGGTTTATAAGGATGTGGTGGCAGCCGCGGTCCTGGGAGCTGCTAGATGACCGACTTTGATTTCTTGCAGTCCTGAGCGATGGAGCCCGGGTGTGTCTGGTTATTGTCCGCTTTCTCTCCCAGATGCTGGGCTTGTCTGGAAGATTAATACATTAACAAGAGCTGAAGGCCCAGGGTTGCACGTCTTCAGACATGTTTATTAGCAGATGGCACACAGGATTCAAAGGTCACCACAAAAGTGACATTTTAAAGTGAAACAACAATATTTATGTTCAGATAGTCTACTGATGAGATCATGTGGAAATGTTTTTGATTAAATTAGCTTATAAATGGTTGCCAATCTGTAGACAACTTAAAATGCCAGGTCTGTTTACCAAATGTGTTCTTCTCACGCTCTCCCCGTTTACATATTAACGACCAACGACCAAGCGCTGTTGGTTGTTAACTAGAAGGATCGATATATCTTGTTTTTACTTCCTGGGTTATCTTTTTTTTTTTTTTCCATTCTCAAAAATGTTATTTCCTCTTCTGTGTGTTTGGAAATCTCACTTGCAATTATTAATGGTTTGGAAAGAGTTCGGATTCTACTAAGTAATGCAATTGGTTTCTGATTCTCTAGTGTAAATTGGGCCTCTGAGAAAGACCTAAACTTTAGGCTCTCAGGTAAGGCCCGATGTTCAGTATCATAAAAAGGCTATGAGCTGGATTCAGAAATAGTCGCTCCAGCTGCCTTCTCGCCCTGCAGCTCTTGGGAGCCACGCTTGGGTGGCAATGTGTGCTTGTGTCTCTACAACACTACGAGAAACAAAATGCGGTCAAGGGGAGGAAACCCCTCGTCTGGGCTGCTTTTTCTTTCCTCTCTCTTGTGCCCATGGCTTAGCAGGGGTGTGTGTGAAAATCTTAACCTTGGAAAGTGGTTTAGATAGAAGAAAGCTCAAAGGTATGAAGCCAAACCGATGTTTTAAGAGTTGTGCAAGTCTCTGTAGTCAGCAAAACTCACACAAATTTTTCCAACAAAGGCATTAAAATGCAGAAATAATGATCAGTTAGTAGATTAAAACTTTCACGGACATCTTATGGGAAAGGAAAATGACCCTATATGCTACTGTTTCTCATTCATTTACATTTAATTGTGTTATGAATAACTTTGTAAGATACAGAAATCATTGTCCTGAGGGGTTCTTTTAACCTTCGTGTCATCGATATCTCATTTTTCTGTACAGTTACAAAATTAGAAATGTAAGAATACAGCAGAAGAGTTACTCACTTTTCAAGAGAACCTTTTTCAATATTCATTGCCCCTTCCATTGGATCCAGTCCTTGCTCAGAAAACTGTTTCAAGGCACTTAAAGCTGCCTAGAAATGAAAACAAACACACAAACAAGAAGATCCATTCACTGACTTCAACGTTAATAAACAGGTGAGTGTAAAAGAGAGCCGGGATGTATACTTAAGACTATCATTTTCATTGGTCTAAATAAATGTTTTTTTGCATCATTTAGCAAAATTACATCTGAAAGTCTATATTATCATGGAGCAATGTATATACCAGGAAGGTTTTACGTCTGTAGAGGGAGGAGGTGGGGAGAGGAACCCCCACAGTCTCATGCCCTGTCCCTCATCCACGATTTTGTTAAGTCACAGAGTTTTTATCTGCAAATGTAAAAACACGTAGTTTAAGCCTCTTGCAGTCTGACAATGACTTTGCATAATTTCTCCTCACATTACCGAAACTACCCTTCCGAGGTGAGCCCATCAGATTTCCCCAGCCGAGGTACTCTTCCCAAAGTTAGCATGAAGGTCTTGTTCCATTTTATATTTCACCAAGTCACGGGAGGTGAGCAGAGAAGTGGACCCAAGACACTCATGCATACCGAGGGGGTGGCAGGATGGTATTCTGCGAGGAGGGAGAAAATGTGTGCTCCTCGGGGCCCCGGGGAGGCAGGCCTGGCCACAGCAGAGCCTCCCGAGGTGTTGATTCGCCCGTCATGCGTGGGACGCTGAAGGGTGTTGACAGGCTGGCGGAGCCTCGCTGGATAGCTGGGAGGCACCAAAAATGCGATGCTGATAAGATCTACATAACTTGTTGACACTCTTGTGCACGTTCCAAACTGTTATTTCTTCGAATAAGAATTTGGTTCTTCTTCCCCTCCCCCACACGGCACCACTTTAAAGCTCCATTAGAAGGGCTTTGTTGAGTCTGAGATAGGTGTGAGCACTGGGGCTGTTTGAATCCTCCATATCCCGCTGGGTCACACTTTGGTCATCTGTGTCTTCTCAACTGCCTTTAAGAAAGGGTTAACTAACCCTTGCCATTTCCCAAACATTTATCTGCCAAGGGCCCCTTTGGGGTAGCTAAGTGTGTGATCCCTTGTAAACGTCATTATTCGTAATACAGTTTCTGATTTTAATTTTTAAGGTAATAAGGTAATTCCTTTAGAGGAGTTTCAGGTTTACAGGAGAATCAAGCAGGGATGTCAGTGCTGGACCCCACTTGTCCGGGGCCCTGCTCAAGCCGTACAGCAGGCTGACAGAGGCCTAGGTGGCAGGTAAGCGCTCTTTCCAGTTGGGTAGAAGTGTGGCTCTCTCACTGGGATACCATTACTGGTTGAATTGTACCCCTCCCTCCAAAAATCTATATACTGAAGTTCTGACCCCCAATACCTTCAAATTGTGGCCTTATTTGAAAATAGGGTCATTGCAGTTTTCAGGGAGATGAAGTCCTACTGGAACAGGGTAGGCCCAAATCCAATATGACCAATGTCCGTATAAGAAGGGGAACTCTGGGTGTGGACACACACACACAGGGAGAATAGCACATGGAGGCAAGAGATTGCAATGATACAACCAAAGCCAAAGGACATCAACGATCACCAGCAAACTGCCAGACACTATGGAGAGGCCTGGAACAGAGTCTCCCTCACCGCCCTGAGAGGCAACCAACACCATCAACACTTTGGGTTCCGACCTCCAACCTCCAGAACTGTGGAAAGATACTTTGCTGTTGATTAAACTGCTCGGTTTGTGGAATTTCATTATGAGAACTCTCACAAACGAATATAGGTCCATCATAATTCCTCCTTAAGCAAAGTAGAACCTCTTTCTCCTGTGATGTTTCCTTTTATTATCTTTGTATTATAAAAATAGTTTTCATTACAGGACAATCATAATAGGTATAAGCCAAAAAGAAATGTGGAAATAGTCACTATCCCACCCACCCATTTACCACTTGCTACAATGTTTCCATGTGCTTTCCTATCTCTTCCCCATATGCACATGCTTTCACCTAGATCATATCTTGACACTGTTTTATAACCTGCTCTTTCCATTGAACACTAGCAGTTTTGCAAGTCAATAGAGACAATGTCAATGGCATCATTTTGCCTGACTGCCCAGACTGTTGACTTGATATGTCCTCTTCTACTTAGCCAGTTCCTACCGTTGGACATTTTGGACACTCCCAATATTGAAGCTGTTATTAAAGCCGCATCCAGCTTTCTTTTGTCTTTTTTTTTTTAAGATTTTATTTATTTATTTGACAGACAGAGATCACAAGTAGGAGAGATGCAGGCAGAAGAGAGAGAGGAGGAAGCAGGCTCCCCGCTGAAGCAGAGAGCCCGATGCGGGACTCGATCCCAGGACCCCGGGATCATGACCTGAGCCAAAGGCAGAGGCTTAACCCACTGAGCCACCCAGGCGCCCCAGCATCCAGCTTTCTGATGGTTAAAATTTTTGTGTACCATCTCAATAATTTCCTTATGATAAATTCCTAGAAATTGAATTTCTAGGCCAAAACGCAGGCACATGTTTAAAGCTCTGAGCTGAAAACAAACAAACAAACAAACAAATAATAAATAAATACCTGACAGGCGCTTTCCCTCTGCCCTCAGAGAGGTTGTGACCACAGCAGTACTGTTCCTCTAGGTGCTTTTGGAATTAACTTCTCAGAACCACTTTGTGGGGCACTCAAGCAAACCAGTTTTGTCATCTTACGGCCCCACCTTCTTTTCATTTGTCCATCCTGACCATGTACTCTAGTCACTGGATTTGGCTTTGAGTAATTTTGGTGGCTTTCAAAAATTAAGCTGACTCTGAAAAGATCCAGATTTGGACAACTCCCTTCCCCCAGAGGAAGTCTGCAGCCAGATTTGGCTTTCGTTGAGATTCATTCAATTGAGTGACAGCTGAGGTCCTTCCCAGTCTTGAAATGCTGGGGTGCTACATGGACTTCCTAGGTGCCTTGCTGTGAATAGCCCCGTGGGTGTGCACACTCCCAAGGGCTTGTTACATGAGCCTGAGCTCTGGAGGCCCGCCTCACGCATATGTGTATGGGGTGAGGCACTGGGCCCACTCACTGCTAAGCTCTCCAGACCAGTCCATGCCTGACCTTTCCAGATAGCCTGACTTTATGGGGAGGGTATTAATGAACTTACAGGTCTTGGTATACTCAACAATTTTGAACAATTAGACCACTCTTTTTTCTGATCCTGTAGTATGTGAATTATTATCAGGAATGCTAGTTTTTATCAATTTCTTCCCAAACGAACTATTGTGGAGGGCTGTTCAGTACCCCCAAACTTAAACTGGCCATGTGATATTGCTGCATGAGACACATAAGAGCGCCAGGGCTTCTCGGTCCTGTTTTACTCCCAACGAGGTCAAAATGGCAATCAAAAACAACTTTAAAAACAATTTTCAAAAGTCATTCGTAGCCTAATTGTAGCTCATTTTCCGTAGTTGTTTTTGGGGTACTTGCTGCCTGAATGCCCAGAACCAAACGTCCTGCTCCACTAAGTCCAGGAGCCAGTGACACCTGCTCTGTTCCATCCAACAGGAGATGCACACAGGAGACGCAGGCCAGGTCTCAGGGAGCAGGTTCAGTGTTTTAGCTCTTGCAAAACCTCCTGGATGATTTTATCAACATGTCAAGCAGGTCCCCATGAACTTTCAAAATGTCTGTCATCACTCAAAGAATGTACTGAAGGCTGGAATGGCGGCGTGCTCTTTCACTCAATGCCACGAACAGATTTTCAGAATTCTTGCGTGGCTTCTTCCCTCCCAAGGTATGCTTAAAGGCTTCCAAATAACATTCCCTTATTTATCTGATGAGATAATTCAACCCACATCTTATTGATAACCCTGAATACAATTGCTTATAAATAGGAGAGGACTTCTTACTAATTTATAAAAAGACAATGAAGGTGATTTATCTTCTCTGTAAACAGCAATAGCTACCATTAGATGAACATCACTCTGCCATAGTCATGAGACGGGGGCCTTTACCTGAGTGACAGCAGGTGTTCCCACAGCCCCGCAGGTGGGTCCTCCCCAGGAGGAATTCAGTAACCTACTCCAGGTCACACAGGTAGCGAATGGCAGAGCAGAGATTTGAACCCAGATTTGCACATTCTTGACCACATCCCCTCAATTCCTTCAAGCCTAGCCAATTTCAGCATGACTTTTTCCAATATCATTATTACCAGCTCACTCTTATTCCTTCCTCCATACTCATTCTATTAATTATTCCCCACAATAGTTACTGGAAGTCAGCTCATATAATTATCCCCATTTTCTAGAGAAGGGGTTTGTTGTCTTGTGGGGAACACAGAGAGCTGCCAGTCTCCAGCCTTCTTGTGGTCCCTAGACTGACTTCTGAGAGCTCTTTCAGCGCTTCTCTGACTCTTGTAGTTTGGGCTAAAATTATATTGCTATGGGAATTATTTTGTCACTTAGAATTACCCCACGACTCCCCAACAAGGTAACTTGACTGTCATTTCTTAACATTCTCGAGGGTACTAAGTCTTGCTCACTTTATTTGCCTCCCCCCCTTCTTGTTCTGAGAAGGTTCATTCCTCACCTGCGTGGGGTTGTCCGAAGGAGGGAAAAACAAGCCTCAGGGTTTGCCTGGGCCCCTGGGCTGTAGGGTCCTGCAGCAATAGGAGGTGCTGGGATTGCAAAGGTGAACGGACAGAGAAAGGACGGAGGGCTCAGCAGTGACTTATAGAGAGCGATAAGCCAACTATGTTTAGGAAAGCTGAGATGGGCAGGGGCTGTCGACCAGGTGCCTCCTCCCACAGGTCCTAACAGAACACTGGCCCCGCTGCTTCCTCTCCCACTGGTCCATGAGCTCAGCTGCGGAGCTCCCACCCTACCCCAATTCATCAGCCACCACTTTCCCAGAGAGGATACTTTATAGATGAAAAGATGCCATCTGGGAGATGGGCGTGCTTCACTTTCTACAGCAAATCAGCTCCCAGAATACGATAATGCAGCAATGCCCGAAATAGCCCCCTTCATTTAGCAAGACTCAATTACCAATCATTCCAAAGAACAATGTATAATGGAATGGCTTTGTGAACAAATGCTGAAAGTGAACAGTCCACAAAAACATTTTCCTATGCACAGCCAAATCTGTCCAGAAAATGGTAAAATCAACAAAATCTCCACGTTTAAACTATTCCAACAGAATAAATTGTTACTTGCTAGAGGCCCGTTGTTTAAAAAAAAAGTAAGAACAGATTATAAAAATGCTACATAATAGTAAAGGACACTGGAGTGAGGGCGAAATCAAATAACTCTCATTTGGAGAGACATCTAAAGCCTGAGTACAGAGCTACTGAGAGGGTAAATAGAGAAGAAGAGGCCCTTCCTGTCTCGGTTCACCCCCTCAGCCTGGACGGTTTGCTGTGTGATCCCTGTGAACTAATGCTGGGGAATCGTGGGAAGGAGGCAAATCTGGGTGCTTAATGAAGAACATTCTGAAATGATGCTTAAATCCAAGTTGTGTAACCTCCCACACACCGTGGATTTGAGAATTTCAAAGATGCACTAACGTAAGTACCCAGAATCCTCCATGCGACTCCAGCCACAGACAAATAGACAACTCAATGATTTCATTTCCAAGGTCAGAAAATGTTTCTTACCAAATCAAAACAAACTCGCTCAGCATCCATGCGTATGTTACTGCAGTCTACCAAGCGGAATCTCGAACTTTAGCTTTATGACCATTTATGTGTTCTGGGATTCCAAAAAAGAAGAAGAAGAAGGAAGAGGAGGAGGAGGAGAAGGGGGGGGCAGGAGGAGGAGGACTGGTGGTGGAGGGGGAGGGGAGGGGCAGAAGAAGAGGAGGAGGAAGAAAGAAAAGGAAAGAAAAAAGGAAAAAAGGTATATTCAAAGCTATTCATGTAGCTTGGTTTGAAAGGAGAAAAATTTTAAAAGTCATTTTAAAGAAGTGGATGATATTTCCTTTTCTTATTCCTGTCTTTTAAGCTCAACACTTGTATCCATTTGTGTGTGTGTGTGTGTGTGTGTGTGTGTGTGTGTGTGTGTGTTTCCCTTAAAAGAAAGCATCTACATAGATACGTAGAAATATTTTGGTCCCCAACAGATTTTACAACTGTTTCGTGAGGAAAGCCCTACAGGTTCTTGAACAGATGTCGCTACCATTTCATGGATCACTTGTTTTGTGCGTAGTTATAGCAATGCCAGAAACAAGATGCCAGGAAGATACTTTCCATGCCTGTTTGTTGGTCTTGGTTTGCACGCTTGCACGCGCGCCTGTGCGTGTGTGTGTGTGTGTGTGTGTCTGTTATGTCCGCACAATGGAGGTGAGACTTCCCAGCCATTTCTGCAATTTCTAACTTTCCTCTCATTAATCAGCAATGAGCAAATTGTGTTGAAACCAGTGCCTGTTCTTCCTGTTTTCTTCTTCAAGTTACATTTTAATGTAACAGCATTAAAACATTTTTTGAGAGACAACAATGGTCCTCGTTAGCAAAAATGAGAATTTTAGCTCATCCTTTTATGACACACTGTTCTTCTTGTGGTGTTTAAACGCAGTGTCTAGTGGATTCTTTTATTTCCTTTTTTTTCCTCCTCATTTCACATTTTTCCCACCAATTTTACGTTCTGAATCCCAGAAACAGATTGTTTCCATTAAAGTCGAGGCAGTCACACAAGCCTGAACGTGGCCTTCATTTTTTAAGTCAGTGTTCAAGGTTTGTTTTGTTTTGCCTTTTCCCCTCGAAGTGCTTGCTCATGTGGAGCTCTTCCTGGGAGCAGCTTTAACGGCTAGATTCCTCTCAAAATGCACACAGTGGTCATATGCGCAGCTCACTAAATAGGTCTTCTTAAATGAGAAAATGATGGGGCTTCAAACGGCAAATGTCTTTATGTGCAGCTGAGGACTCCCCCAACTTCTCATCCCAACCGTCTTCGAGACTGGCTCTCTACTGAATCCTTTCAGTGGCTGAAAACCAGCAGGTTCTTCCGTAAGCTTAAGGATTATTGCCCCCAGAATGTGAATTTTAACATCCCAAAGTTATCATTTTCTGGCTTTGAAAGGTCTGTAACAAAACACAAGTCTCTCTTTCTTTAAAATAAAAGATACCAGAGAGAAAATTGTAATTCTAAATTGGATCCTCAGTCTACCACATTGCAGATGAATCAATGATAGGACTTCAAAAATAAAATGAAAAAGGATTACCCTGAGCTTAAATTAAACCATTTGCTGCCCTGATTCTAACGGTTTCATAGAGCCTGCACTTTTCATTTATGCTCACACAGTCCTATTGGTTCGTGTCATTTCCATAAAATTGGTACTTTATGAATGGCTTACTGTTGGAACAAAGGGATGTCAGCCTGCTTAGATGATGGCTATTTACTGTAAAAAAACAAAAAACAACAACAAAAAAGGCAGGTGGTGGTCTGAAGACACACAAGTTTTAGGCAATCCACCAAAGCAGAGAACAGGAATTTTGACTCTAGAATTAGGGAAACTGGTACAAACTTGGGCACTCGGACTACAGACTTAGGCATCTTCTATACTGGGTGGTCAGGCTCTTACATTGGGTCATCCATGTCAGCCTTGACAATGATACAGAGTCAAGCTTAAGGCAGGATTGACAGAGCTGAGGAATGTTCGTGTGTGTTTAGGACGAACATCAGCTGTGGTATCCATGATGCCATGTCTACTCTAATCACGCTGGTTTTGTTCTACCGACATCATTCCTTTCAAAATTCCTGCGTTATCCAACAAAAAGTCCCCTCTGTAATGGTATGTTACCGCAACATGCTGCTGGGTGCAAAGGCGGGTGTCCGTGAGTGGCAGCAGTGTCCCTCGTGCTTGGCAGTATGATGCCTCCCCCGCTCCACCAAGAAATGTCCATGTCCTCACCCCCAGAATGTGCGTATGTTACCTCACATGGGAAAAAGTGGTTCTGCACATGAGACTGAAGTATAAACATTGAGATGGGAAGATTATTCTGGATTACCCAGATGAGTCCAATCTAATCACATGAGTTCTTAAAATCAGAGAATCCTTCCTGGCTTTGGTGAGAGAGGATGATACGTCTAGGAAGAAATGGTCAGAGTGATGTTGTTAGTTTTGAAGACAGAGGAAGGGGAACACAAGCCAAGGAAAGTAGGGGGTCTTTAGAAGCTGGAAAAGGCAAAAAAGCAAAAAGACCACTTCTCCCCTCAAACCAAAACCAAAACCAAACCAAAAAACTGCTGATGCCTTGATTTTAGGCTAGGGAGAGCCCTGTCTGACTTCTAATCTATACAACTCTAAGATAATGCGTTTGTGTGGTTAACCCACTAAGTCTAGTCATTGGTCAAAGCAGCAAGAGAAACTCATCTACTCTTCCTCTCATCTTGACAAGGAAGGGTGGGGAGCATGGCGCTTGCAGTCTCTCAGGCCTAGACTAAAATGCCAGCCCTACTGTAGGCCAACTGTGTGTCTATGCAAGTTACTATACCTCTCTGAGCTTCTTGGGCTTAATTCCTGGACTATAAATGAGAGCTTTTATTACACAACTTTCTGTTTTTGTGGGTTTTTTAAAAATTTTTAAAAGATTTTTCTTTATTTGTCAGAGAGAGAGAGAGAGAAAGAAAGAGAGCACAAGCAGGGGGAGCAGCAGGGTACAGAGAGAAGCAGGCTCCCCACGGAGCAGAGAGCCCAACGTGGGACTTGATCCCAGGACCCCAGGATCATGACCTGCGCTGAAGGCTGATGCTTAACCGACTGAGCTACCCAGGCATACCATACCTTTCTCTGTTGAGACCAATATCTATCTCCATGTTCACTTATGCCCCCATTTCTTATATATTTCTATTACTTTTTCTAGTAGATTGCTTACCCATCTCTCTTCCTAAGAGAACTCTAATGTTATACCCACTCCTTAATCAAAAGCCATTAAGAATTCCAGCCACCAAAAAACACTCTGTATCCTTGGCCTGACATCCATCAGCTGGCCCCATTCTACTCTACAATTGCATTTATTGCAATTTCATTACTCGCGTGTTTCCCAGAGTGTGACGCCCAGATCAACAAATCAGTCACCAGCCTGAGGAACACCTGGCAGCGTTATCAAGAGCTCCCCAGCCAGCTGGCCTGGAGACACACCAACATTGCAGAAGCCCCACCCACATGGATCTCCTGCCCTGGTCTGATGGGTCTACCTCTTGTCTGCTGAAAACATCTGAGTTTTCTTACCTCCACACCTTTGCTCCTGAAGTCTTTCATCTTCCCAGGGTGGACTTCCCTGATTTCCAGCCTGTCTCCCACCTATGAACTTCTGACGGCCCTTGCCATCTGCCTCCCTGAACTGTGGGCTATCTTCAATGTGTTTGTGTCCTGTCTCAAATAGTTGGTCAGCCCTTGGCCAGCCAAGCCATTTTCCTGTTGGAGATCAGCACAGTATGTTCATAGAACATCTTCAAGGAATATTCCTTGGTTGATTGTTTGTTGGTTTCCATCTGAAGCTCCCTAAGACAGACAAATACTCACAGACACATTTCTGCTTTCTGTTTTCTCTCTGTTCTCTGAGTCGGCATCTTGCTCCTGCTTGCTTTTTCTCACTTCAGGACATTCTCTAAAGCTTCTCTCCTATAAGCCTCTCTCTCCTCCTTTTACACACCCCATCCCACCCCCACCCATGGCCTCTCCACCTGTAGCCATATGCTGTAGGACAAACAGTCCCAGGAAAGCAGAGCTGGGTGGTCTCTATCATCCGTGTGAGAGAAGGTTCTCCTGTCCCACAGTCTACCTGCAAGGATTATAGATGATAGCTAGTGACTTTTTGAAATGTTAATCACTTGGGTTTTGGCTTCTGTCCTCTTTGGGGTCTGTAACTAATGCTTCCCCTTCCCTGGGCCAGTGTGAGGTCTACGAAGAAAGTGCCTGGGAAACCTTCCCCGGGAAGACCCATAATGGGGGCTTTGCCTGAGACCTTCAAGGTGGCACATCCTGAAATAAAGGACCAGAGGGGAGTCTCTTCCACCCAAGGAGAGCCTGGTTCTGGAGAGCAATGATGCCTGAATTCTGCCCTGCCCCAAAGGTTCCTTTGGTACTTGATGGTTCTTTGATATTCTCCTCCAAAGAGAAGGAGAAGCATTGCCCCTGAACATGGGCACACACTGCTCTGTCTACACAGAAATTCCAACTAGGTTTGAGTATGTAATTGAAAAAGACATACAGTTATTCCATAATTTTAAAAAATTCTTTATTTTTTGTTATTTTCTTGTTTTTTGTTATTTCATAATTTTTACTGCATTTCATGTGCTCTTGCATTGCATGGCTATAGGGGGCATTTGGGAACAATAGGGAGTGATGGTTAAACGATATAACCTATAAAGTTCTGTTTAATTTTGAATTATAGTTGTACCGAAATAGAGTCCAAGGTGGTAATGGCACGTGGGTTGTAGGCCTTGCTGGTTCCCTTAATGGGTGAGGCAGGCAGAAGCTCGATTTCTTTTCTTGGGGCATTTGGTGGCCATCCTGGCATTTGGTGGCCTCCTTAGCCTTACTCTTCCAAACATTCACAAAAGTATAAAGGATAATATACTGAACCCCCACACACCTACCACTCGGGTTAAGAATGATCAGTATTTTGCCAATCTGGTTTCATGTATCTTCATGTTTTCCCAGAGGACTCCAAATTAGGTATCAGAAAAGACACATGCCATGATCACACCTAACAAAATTAAGAACAAATCCTTTCTATCATCTAAATACCCAAGTTATGTAAAACTTTTCCTGATAGTCTCAAAGATGTCTTTTAAAGTTGGTTTTTGAATCTACATCCCAACAGTTCACACATTGTATTTGATTCATCTTTTAAGATCTGGGAGTCTTGTGGAATGCAGAATAATGGCAAAGCTGCCCAGGACCTACTCCCCCACCGGGACCCGGGGAGGGGGCAATGAGCCTACATTGCCAGGAGTGACCCATCTTACCAAAGTCCTCTTTAACCTCAGGGTTCCTCAGCCAGTGCCGGCCAGAGAGGGACATGAGACCGTGCAAGAAGGCTCAGATGGATGTGACCTGATAGGCTTGGAAGGGCGAGTTATATAAGGCCGTGGAGCAAGGAATGAAAGGAGCTGACAGAAGCTAGACAAGTCCAAGAGATGGATTCTCTTCCAGAGCCTCCAGAAAGGAACACAATGCTGCCAACACCTTGATTTTAACCACAGGAGACGGTGTCTGACTTCTGACTACAGACTGAGAAGAGACCCTGGTGTTTGAAGCCACCATTCCTTGAGCAGGGGACTGAAAGTCGCATGGAGCTGTGAAGGGCTGATGCCCTGCTCTCTCCTGAGACCAGCTGGTGTTGGGCCCAAGAAGGTGAGACCAGGGCCTGACTGAGACAACCGGGGGAGGGGAGGTTGGGCTGCAGGAAGAAAGGGGGCCAACTACATTGGGTGCTTTCTTGGGGCACTGGTTCTCTGTTGGCCACATCAGGCAGGACAGAAGGAGCCCCTCACCCCACTCCAAGCAAGCTGTGCTCTAAGGCAAGTCACTCATCACTGAAAACCTGCAAAGACCTCCCACCACCCTTAGGGACCTAGGTACCCTCTCCTCTTCACCCCAAATGCTCTGTGCTCACCTCCTTTCTGTTCCTTGACCTGGACAAGCTCTTTCTCACCTCGGGGATTCAGGCTGACCAGCCTCTGTGGCCACCTCTTCTCATGACTGAGAAGCCTTCAGATCTTGGCCCCACAGTGGAACTGAACACCCCAGCTAGATCACTGCCTCTTCCAACCCCCCGTGTGGGGTGGTGGGGGAGCAGTAGAGAGGGAGGGGATATCAAGCCAGCAACAGAGGCTGAGGACTTGCCTAGGTGGGACGGTGAGTGGTGACTCCTGGCTGGATTCAGCAGGGAGGACTGACCTCAACATGGGGACCATTTAGGTGAGGCCAAGATCTGAAGCTAGACTAATCCAGGGTCACTGTAAAAGCTGGGACCCAGATAGGCTGGGGCCCCATACTCACTGGGCTCATCAGAACCTATACATGAATGTATGTTAACCAGCAACCTCATATTTTTTTCTAACATTAATAGATTAGGTTTTGGGGGGACTTCTAGCCCTCTTGCTCTTCCTCTTAGGTCACTGGGAACCTCTTCTTAGTTTCCTCAACTGCTGGCTTTTGCCTTGCCGGGACTTTTAAGTCCATCTCTGGGCCTCTTATCTTCTCTACCATTATTCTCTCCCTAGATGATTTCATTGAGGCCTATGACTCAAATCCCTTATAAACATTGATGGCCCCCAATTCCTATCTTCAGTCTGGCCTTCTGCCATAGAGTTCTCAAATACAACTGCCCGGTGGATTTCTCCCCTTAGGTGTATAAAAGGCATTTAAAATCTGCCAAGACCCGAATTCAAGATAACCATCTTCCAAACCACTCCTCTCCCAGGACATGTAACCCTCATTCAACCAGTGGCTCTTACAAAAAACATTAGGAATCAACCTCACTCACCTCCCACATCTGACCCGTTATCAAGTTCTATTGGTTCCTCTTTGAAATGCATCCAGAATCCAAATATGTCTTGCTACCTGCTCTCCTGCCATTCCAGCCTAGGTCACTGTCATCTCTCTGCAAGACTCACGCCATCGCATCCTAACCGTATTTCCCTGTATCTGTGCTCACATAAGGCCATTTCTTCAAATATACCCTGAGTGACAGGTGGGAAACGTAGATGAGAACAGGTCAAGATCCTGTTCAAAACCCTCCAGGAGTTTCTGGTTGCTCTCAGGACAAAACACCAATTTCTGATTTGATCCAAACCCTTAGGTGACCCTAACCCAGCTACATTTTCCTTACCATGCTGCCCATACCCATGGAGCTCCAGCCATGCCAGCATATCTCCTCTTTGTAGAACACCCCGAGTTCATTCCTGTCTCAAGGATTTTCATATGTTTTCCCTAGACCTGGGATTGTCTTCCCAGTTATTCACATGGGCTCTCTCCCTCACTCCATCTGGTTCTCTACTCAATTGTCACTCATCGTGACCATAGGACCTAGATGAGCTGCACCTCCCCATCCTAGCCGGGTGTTCTCGCAGCTCCTCACGCTGCCTCCTTTTCAGTGCTTACTGCTCCTAAATCAGTATACGTTCAATAAATATTTATTAATGACTTGAAAGAATGAATGAATAAATAATTAAAGACAATGGCCATGTTCAAGAATACCTACATGCCCTATATATATTTTTATTAATTCTCAGAAGTTCCCTATGGAAATTAGGGAGTAGATCATTTCCCCTATTTATTGAAACCTAGAAGTTACCATTCATTAAATGTTTAAAGACTGATTATTCAGGTGGAATGAGTAGGTGCTAAATGTTAGTCTTTTAAATGGAGAAAGTGAAGTATAACGAGAGGTCTCCAAAGTGAGTGTTCTCATGTGTTGTAAACTTATTGTACACCAATCATTGCAATTTTGGAAGGAACTTTATTGGAATTAACTCTAATTTTTTTCTAGAAAGTGTTTCTTCCTTTTTCAAACTAAGAGAAATGTAAAGTCACTATAAAGTTCAAGTAAACTATATCTTCTTTTTCTTACTATCACTGAAAGAAAAGCATATTGCTGCTAATATCACACTTGGTTTGGTAATTTTTAGAAACTCCAGTAAAAGCAATTTTTAAAGTTTATGGTTAAATAATCATCTCAAAGGAAAACTAGTATCTTGATTTCCTAAAAACACCTTCATTTAGACAATATAATCAAAGAAAGAGACTGACTTTGTGTTAAATAATAATGATCACAAATGGTCCTCTTTGTCTACCTCCACCAGCAAATGAGAAGAAATTTAGTATACTTCTGGGGATCTGCTTTAGGTCTGCCAAATACTTAAGTAAAAAATTCTCCTAAGTTGTTTCAAGAAACTGCTGGTACTCTAACAGCTCCACACATTCTAATATATCCAAACACAAGATTTTTTTTTTCTAATTGCTTGGCTGCAGATGAAGATGTAAGGTTATAAGTATAAGAATTTATGTGATGATCAGTGATGGAATCCTAATCCATCTTAAGCTGTAAGCATGACAACTGGCAGTTCCCAACGTGTATTAAGAGGCAGAGAATTTTTTTCTCTTGCCTGAGGGTACATTCCCTTTCAAAAGCAAAATATTTTTCTTCATTTGCTTTCTAAAGATATCACATTAAACTCTACTCTTAACGGTTAATCTTTTAAGGAGGCAAGATAGATTGGAGAGAGAATCTGTGATAGATTTATAAATTGGGGGCAAAATGTAACACAAGGCATTCCAATACGCAATTTCAAATCAAAACCTTAACTTGGGCAAGGGACATTATATCAGCCAACAGCATTCTTTAGAAATGCCTGACATTCAGTTGGATAGAATTATATATTGAAATAGATTGTAGGCATATTGTGAATGTTTTTGCTCTAGCATCTGGTAGCATCAAAGCCCAGGAGGAAGAGTGGGTGACCATGCCAGAATTTAAAAGCTGCCTTTTGGATGAATATGTGGAAAGGATATAAATTAAGTTATCAAAAGGCTAGAAGAATTTGCTGAAAGTGGGGGGGAGGGTGCTAAAAGCAATAAGCCATTTGGAATTTGATAGCATGCAACTCTCATGCTTTGTGTAGCTAGTATTGTTAGCCAAGTAAAGATAAAAGGGTATTTCAAAAGAGAAAAATTAATGAATGAAGACAAGCATAAAAAGCAACAACGCAATACCTGATCTATAAAAGTTTAGTAGTACTTATGGTATCTGAGATCCAGTGTGGGATGAGCCCCCAGGGAAATCAGGCACCTCCTCTATGACGTCTTTGGAAGAGAGCAGTGACTTGTGATTTCTGTGTTCTGTGTATTAGTCAAGATAAGCTAACTGTTGAACAAATACCCCCAGAATCTCAACACTCATGAAAAGATCAATTGGGTGTTCCTGGGCTGTGGATCCTAGGAAGGGTCCCAGGCCCCTTCCATCTTGTGACTCTGCCCTCTTCTAGGCTAGCATTATGGTCCTCTCCTTCCAACCAGTGGATGGGAAAATAAAACGGAAGGCAGTATGTAGGAGGATTTCATGAAAGAAGATGAAAGCACTCATACTGCATTGACCAGAACCTGGTGACATTATGACACCTAACTCCATGACTACACCCATCTCCACACTGGATACTAAATCTGGCGGTGCCTCGGGGAGAAGAGGAAGCAGGTGTGGTGGTATCATGTTACTGCACTCACTTGCTGAGGCATCTACACATCACCCTTCTCACGTTAAGTTGTAAGTCTCCAGAGTAGGGTAGAATTTGGTCTTATCTGTTCTGGTAGCTGTAGCAAGAGCTCTAACATAGAGTTAATTCTCAGTTTGTAGTCAGGGGATATGGGGTGCCACGTGAACAGAGTGAACCTGGAGATGTTAAGACTGGTCGTCTATCCTCTAATATTGCCAAGAAATGCCTGGATTTTTCTCCCTTCCCGAAGATGGCCTCTCTGTGTAGATATTTCCAGAGGACACAGGGACCACATGCCAACAGTGGGCATGGGGCACCAACTTTGTTAATTCTCATTGTGTCTTTATACAAGAAGCCTTCACAGGAGGAAATCCTCGTACCCTTCACCTCTCAGAAGGCACTTGAGTGGAAGAGAGGTTGGATTCCTGAAAGACAAATGATAGGGTGGAGGGTTTCTAGTGAATCCCAATCTCAAGAATAAAAAGGGAACCAAAATCTTCCCCAAGGATAAACCTGACTTCCTTATCAACTGAGAAGGAAGCCAGAAGTTATAGGTGAATAAGCAGGACTATAGAACATTATGAAAATCTAGAACCTTATTCTTTCTGTCTCCATTTGGTTTCAGGTAAAGCAAGAGCAGCCCCTGTGTGGCTACTAAAGGACTAGTATCTAGAATATATAAAGGATTTTCAAACTCAACAGTAAAAACCAAACAATCCAATTGGAAGATGGGCAAAGGACTTGAAGAGATGGTTCACCAAAGAGGGTTTACAGATGGCAATTAATCGTGTGAAAAGATGCTCCACATCACTAGCTATTAAGACCACAAGCTTAATAAAACAGCTAAATTAAACAGTAGTGACTATACCAAATGCTGGAGAGGATTCAGAGAAACTGGATATCATACACATTTTTGATGGGAATGTAAATATGGATCAGCTACTCTGGAAAATAGTTTGACAATTTCATAAAAATGAAACATAAACTTACCATACAATGCTCCTATCACACTCTTGGGCATTTATCTCAGAGAAATGAAAATTTATGTCCACACCAAAACCTGTACACAAATGTTCATAACAGTTTCATCTGTAATAGTCAACAATTGGAAACTACCCAAATACCCCACAATAGATGGGCTATTAAATAAACTGGTGCCTCCACACCATGGGATAACTCAATATGACTGTACAATAAACAAGAACGAACTATTGGTCCACACAATTTGGATGGATCTTAAGGGCATCAGGCTGAGTGAAGGTCACTTACTATATGATTGTATTTATGTAACATTCTCAAAATGACAGAAGTATAGAGATGGAGAAGACATTGGTGGTTGCCAAGGGTTAGTGATGGCATGGGAGGAGGAGTGGGAAGAAGGTGAGACTAGACTGTACAGGAATAGCATGAAGGTAATCTCGGTAAAGATGGACAAGTTCTCCATCTGATCTCAGTGGTGGTTATGTGAGTCTATACGTGTGGAAACTGGCATTGCTCTATCATACACACATGGTACTGATAGCATCCTCTTGGCTTGGATATTGTGCCATAGATAAATAAAATAGGACTGCTGCAGGACAAAGTACACACAAGCACTCTGTACTACTCTTGTAACTTCCTGTGAATCTATAACTATTTGAAAATAAAATAAAGTAAAATAAAAATTAAAAACAAAATAAAATTAGAACAGTGCTTTTGGAAAAAAAAGTAGCATTTTTAATTTTAAAATGAATCATTCTTATCATAAAAGTTTGAAAAATACTTAAATGTTAAGACAAGTTCCTTGTACTGTCTCACCCTTCAATCAACTCCAATCCCACACTCCAGAAATAACTGCTATTAATGTTTTGTCTGTGTTTGTCCAGGTATTTTATTTGTTATATTCTTATATATACATTCATGGACTTTTTGTCTTTTCCTCAAATGGAATCCCTAAGCTGCTTCTTCTGAATATAATAATAAGACACCTCGGACATCTTTTCATGTCACCCAAACTGGCCCTATTTTCTTCTTTTTAATAGAGGCATCATATTCTCCTGCACAGTTGTGCCATAATCTATTTAATTAGTTTCTTACTAATAGGCAATTAGACTGCTTCTAGCTCTTAAAAATAAGGTTCCTGAGGATATTCTTGTACATTTAATTTGTGCAAATACGCAAATACATCTACAAGATAAATTAAAAATTTTCTATATTGTCAAATTGCTTTCTGAAAAAGTTGTAACAAGTTTCGGCTAACGGCTGCCTGAAAGAGAACAGGAAGGCTGGCTGAGTCACCAGGGCCTGGAAGGGGAGATAAGCACAGGAGCTGCCCCTGGCAGGGGAGGTGGGCTTCCTCAAAGAATAGCTCTGCCACCCACCTCCACGTGTGGGGAAGCCATATTTACCGGAAGTTAGCATGGTTTTTCTTTTTCCTCCTACTTCTGGGTGGCTGGATGACACTTCATCCCCATGTGGAAATGAAGTGAGAGGGTCTATCTCACCATCCTCTGGGAAACGTGAGCCTAACTGGTCTTCCCTCTCAAGACATGCTATTATAGTCCCATGAGCTTCAACACTGCACTTAGGGCATCTAGTGGTGGGGCTTTCAGCTGACACCTTCCAACTTCTCTGCATCAAAATGAATACTAAAAATTCAATTCCCTCTCTAAAATCCTTGGGCATCTCAGAGGACTTTCCAGTGAATACCAGTTTCAGGATTTAGAGGGATGTATTTAAAGAATTCATTTATGGTGTTAAAATCTTCCCTTTAACAAAAAGCAACATTCATGGTCATGTTATGACCATCATAAAAATCAGTAAAAACTTCATTTTTCCAATATTATTTTAGCAAATACCCGGTCTTATCCAGTCCAGTCGCTCTAATCTGAACCTCTTGTGGCTCCTTGTTGTCAGTGGAAGAGTTGGGTATGGCAGCGTGACTCCCAGTGACTTCACGATGGTGCGCCTCTCCAAGTTTTAGCTTCTGCTAGTCCCCTTCTTCCTCTTATTTCATTTTTCCTGTAGCTTCAACTTGCTCATAGTTGCCCTACATGCATCATGTTCTTCCTTACCTCTGTGATCTTCTCCTTCTAATATCTCTGCTTGCATCCAAATGGCCTCCTCACCGGTCTTGACCTCACTGGCATTTCTTCCAAACCCAACTGAGACATCTCTCCTCTGGGAATCTGGCCTATAGCCTTTTACTAAGCCCACATGTCTCTTCTCTGCAGACACCTACCACTTCCTACACCATACTAAAATGATCTACTTGTCTATCTACTGTGGCAGACTAGAAGCTCTTCAAAACTATAGGCCATATCTTCTTACTCAGGTTTTTATACCCTGTACCCAGCAGAGTAGGAGCTTACCACGTGTGTGCAGTGCCGCTGAATTTCTGCCACAACACACGAGTTTGACTTGAGTTTGAGAACTAAGGACATGGACATGTTCCTTCACTCTCCCCTTAGTCTGTTTTTGTGTGAACACTGAGCATGGGATAATTTTTTGCTATGGGAAGTAGATGTGAGAAATCTGGATTCCTTGGCCTGTTCTAGCTCTGTCCCTCTTCTATATTTTGGTAAAATAAGTAGTGTTCAAGGTAAGGGATTTGCTTAAAATAATATGGAAGCATCTTTTCTGACTTACTGAAGAACAAGTATCAGCAAGTCCAGCACCCTGATTCCTTCTCAGGAGTCCTTGGGTCTAGAGCTCCATTGTCCCAAGTTGCCTACTACCTTGGGGGACAGTCACCTGACCCACCTATAGGGTTGGCAGGCCCTGCTGATGGGACATTGATGCAGCTGCCTCAAGCTGAACCTGTTGGAGCACCTGAGGCTAGAGTGGGTCTCCCTGTGTTTATAAGAACAGGCTATATAAAACATTTTTGCACCTTTTTATTTAAAAAAAAAGTTATGTGCTTGGCAGGTTTTGGCCTTATTACCTGCCACAGGTTGGCATAGTTAAACGAGAGAGGGTGAGTATAGTTTCTTCCATCCCTCATTTCCAGAAGGGAGCAATACTGACCAAAGGATCCGCTGGCTCACCACCGTCCCTCCAAGAACCTGACGTGATGCCAGATCAGAGGCCCATTCCCAACACAGTTCTAGTCTGACTTAACATTGGACTAGCACCGGTGGGAAGTGATGGGACTCTCCTGGGGAGGACCCTGGGCAAAACTCTGAAACAGTCCTCTCCCTCCTAGCTCCAGCATCAGTGAGTTCTAAACTAGAGAGAGTAAAGTTTGGCAACATCATCTTAGTTTACAGGAACTCATGGATCAAGAATCATTTTGGGAAAAATCATTTTGGGGAAAATTCCACATATATATTTTTTAAACATTTGCTAAAAGAAAGCACAGGTCTTCAAAGGGTGGAGGATCATTGCCCTGGACCTGAGCCCACTGCTTGCAGATGAACGTGCTTCTCAGAGAGGTCCTGGGACTCCTCTAAGGTCACAGAGCTGGTAAATGGCCTGCCCTGGCCTTGAATCCAGAATATCTTCAGCATGACGACATCTGGCTGGAAGATGCTACGTGAACTTGTTTAGCTGATCCTTATTGGCATGCCGGGTCCCAAGGCCTGTGCCAAGTGCTGTGCCAGGCTCTGGGAACACAAAGATGAAGGAAAGACAACCCTCCCCCGTGTGAGCGGGGGGCACAGAAACACGCGTCAGTGACACTTGTGCAGCCAGCCATCGGCGGCGGGGGGGGCAGAGGGGTAGTGCGCAAGGGGGCCTGCAGCCTGGCGGGGACAGGGAAGTCTTCGGGGGAGCCATGCAGCCCAAGCATTTGCAGAGGATGAGGAGATGTGGGAGAGAGGCATCCAACATCGGGCCCAGAATGGCAGAGGCACCAGAATGAGAGGTAGCGTGCCTTTATGTCTGTGTCCCACACGGAGGCACAGCTGTTCCTGGAGCAGCGAGAGGACATGGGGCCTGTCTTCCCAGGAAGCTGAAGAGTTAGGCTGGGCAGGTCCTGCAGGGCCTGCAGTGACAACAAAGTACCACAGACCAGGTGGCTCACGCCACAGAGGGTTATCTTCGCACGGCTCTGGAGGCTGAAGTCCGAGATGAAGGTGGCAGCAGGGCTGGTTTCTCCCGAGGCCTCGCTCCCCAGCAGATAGCCGCTTTCTCGCTGTGTCCTCCAATGGTCTTTTTTCTGAGCATGTGCATCCCTGGTGTGTCTCTCTGTGTCCTAATCTCCTCTTCTTATAGGGACACCAGTCAGTCTGCCCAACCTAATGGTCCATTTTAATCTAATTGCCTCCCTTAAAGCCCCTCTCCCTAAACACTGTCACATTCTGAGGTACTGGGGATGAGCCTTCAACATTTGAATTTGAAGGGAATTTTTTTTTGACGTTTTAACAGTTTATTTTAAAGGTCATTTAAAAACAAAGTTAAAGACAATCTGAGAAAAAATTGCATAGAATATACTCATTAAATAAGTATGGTGATTAAATCAAAATAATGTTTTCTTCTGTAATTCCGGAAATAAGTTCTGTTGTCCTGACGGTTCTTATACTTCCAAAAACGGAGAAAAAATCGTGGCAATTAAAGCTGCCTCTTAATCATATAAATCTACAGTAGAAATCAAAATTTTCTGTTCTTCCCAAATTCAAGCTTATAAGCAAATATCCAGCTTATAAGGGCCATTGTGTCATTTCAAACTGTAATGGGGGCAGTGGCATGCCCACTTCTGTGTTTTCAAAGGACCCAACTGCCCACAGCTGGAGGGTGGCAGTGGCAGGGAGACCAGCTGGGAGGCCATTGGAATGGACAAAGCATCTTCTCCTGACTGACCTGATGTCTCTGCAGATCTTACACCATGACACCCCTCGTTACACTGCTTTCTCCGGACAGAGGCCTTCACTCTTGTTGGGCCCAGAAGGGCTGACTGGTTGGGGTGTGGAGAGGCCTTTCCCTCGTGCCCCCTCATGCCCACTGCTGCCAGGTCTCGGCTCTGACCTGATCTGCTGGCACCTTCCACAAACACTGAAGGAGGCACCACCTTCCCTCTGGGGCTGCAGGGAGGCCAAAACACCTTCCAAGTCACTCAGTGCGGGACAAGGGCCAAAGAAGAGGCCAAGGCTCCTGAAGGCAAGGGGCTGATTGAGAAACAGAACCACAGTGCACAGGTGCTGGTTAGAAGATGGCATCCTCATCCTCACCGGGGTTTAACTGGGGCCCATGCATTTAGGGACTCTGTGACTTTAGATAGGGAGGACATCACATGTTCTGGGTGTGTATTAGCATCTAATGGAAACTTAGCACTTCTTTAGGCAAAATATTAAAAATATTGGAATTACAGCAGAAGTATAGTTGTTAGACCAATTGCTAGATCTTGTTAGTCCACGTGCTAATAAATCCATTTATTACTACAGCACAAATTTATTCTGAAATATTTACTCTCACATAACACAAATGCTCTTAAAACATTTGATCAAAATGTTCAATATATGAACATTCAAAATGTTCATATATTGAAATATGAAATTATATTTCAGTATAATTTTTGAAATCTTGTGTATTTTTACTTTATTATTACTTATGTAGTTTAGAAATATTCTTCCACAAAGAGGTCTACAGGTTTCACCAGAATGCCCAGAGGGGCCATTGCTCAAAAGAGGTTAAGGACCTCTGCTTGACCAAGTCCACAGATGAGGAGAGTCCAGAGAGAGGAAACTAAGTACCCATTTTACCCTCGGTGAATGAGACATTTGGGGGCTAGGACGTCAGAGGATTTAAACTGCTCCTGGGCTAGAAAGTTTAGGGCTTGCAGTTATAATACAGATAAAGAAAGATATCTGTATTTCTCTGAAGAAAACTGTTGTTTGTCTTTCAGTATCTTTTTGAACACAAGCCCACATCTGACAATGTGGACCGTCTGCACAGTGCTGCCCATCACAGGGACCTCTGCTCTTGATCTTGGATGTGTGCATTTAAGACCTACCAGCGCATGCTCAACCAGGAGAAGGTGCTGGAGTGGGGGACATGGTTAAAACCATCCCTGCGTGTGTGCTGTCTCGGCTCCAAGCTCACTGGCTGCTGCTATTGTTCTCTCTCGAGATACCACAGGGTGTGGTGGCCCGGGGACTCTTTGTCACCACCCCTCAAAGGGATGATGACGCAAGAAGGTGACGGCATCTGCAGTTACCAACCACCCTCTTGCTCCTCTAAAATGTTTGTGTATCACACATCCAGACGCCGGCACGCAAGGCTGTGGCGAGCAGGCACGGCAGGCATAGTGCCAGGAAAATGCCGAGAGGCCCGGTTATCCGTGTGCTGATCCCGCGTGCCACGGTTGGCAGGCATCTCGCCACATTTCTCTCCCAAAGTAACTGAGTAAATGTGAGCCTCGAACAGGACCCTCTCATTCCCAGCGGCTTTCATTATTTCGTGCTTTCGACTTTGGAGATGTTGTCTTTGCTCGTCCCACTTGAACCTGCAGCCGTCAGCTCCTTTAATAGGGGTGTCTATAAAGAACGGCCCTGAAATATGCTTTTCCACGGCACTTAATGTCTTTCCAATTAAATCCAGATGTGAAAAGCTGAAGGAGCAGTTCTCAGGACTGAACAAGATGACATAAATCTTGCAGCTGACAGAGATCCCACTGAGCTCGGTTGGGGAAACTCACAGAGAACTTGTTTGGGTCCAGAAAGGCGGCTGGGTATAAAGACAGATGTGTACACTCTGAGTCCAAAAAATATGCTGATAGAGAAAACGCTCTTCCAACACAGCGCCTACAAATAGGGCTGGAGGCATGAGGCAGGTTGGTTTCGCTCCCCCTCCCACACTCGCTGCTAGATCAAAGGAGGTGATTGAAAAGGCTTTGCTAGAAAACAGACCAACTCAGCGATGCTTCCTGGGATGCTTCCTGGTCTCCTTAATTGCTCTTCTCGGGGAGAGGAAGGTGGGCACTCCTGACAGACCTTTGCTGGAAGAGAACAAGGGCTGTTTGTGCAGCTGAGGGTTTGGCTTTTATTTTTTTAATTATCAGGTTTTGTACACTTTCCAGAAAGTTCCTTTTAAAAATAGTATAGTCTTCCTTCTCTTCTCCAGATGCTAGGAAGTGCAGGTTCAACCCAAACCGTGTCTATTTCAAAGGGACACAAAAACCCGGGGCTGGAGTTCAAGGAGTTTGGTGGCATGCTGCCCAAGGACTCAAGGCTTGGGTTTTCTCTTACCCTCCCAGTAATTTTGTTTTTAAAGCTTGGAAAACAAATTCCACGGACGGATCAGCTTCTGCAGGATGTAGCAATGGCAAGGGCGGGCGGGCAGTGGAAGCAAGGAGCTGGGTGCAGGGAATGAGCCTAGACTGGAGCCAGTGTGGTCAGTTAGATGGACAGGTGCACCGCGGACAAACAGCTCGCTGATGCATCCAGAAGCCTCGCCTCCTAGAGTTTCAGGTTCACGGGAGAGCAGGGTGATTTTTTCCTCTCAGGAGCCTGCCCAGTTATCCACTGCTTCCTCTCTCCCCTTCTCCTGCCCCGCCAGGACGGCAGCTCCGTGACAGGATAGCAGGTGTGGGCAGCTCACAAGGGCTTGGTCAGAGCCACTCCTGTGAACCTCACCTGGGTCGGGAACCAGCGTGGGGAGGAGCCTTGTCCCCTCTCAACTGAAACGTTTGGCTTTTTCCTGCCACGCATCCTGTGTAAAGCCCCGATGAGAGTGCATTTCATTGACAATTTTATGACCCTGACCATTTCCCCTTGTAACCATATCTTTAAAATGGCTCCTTGTCTTCAGGTGGATGAGATCAGGGCTGTGTTCTTCCCTCCACTTCCTGCTGCTAAAACGTCTCTGCCTCGAACAATGGCACTAAAGTATCAGAAAGTGAGTCTGGGTCGCAGAACTGTGCGCGTAACTTTGACCACTTTTATTTTCCATCTTGAGATAAAAGCCAAAACATGTTTTTTAAATTTATGTTTTACATCATTCATTGGGTATTACTTTTCTGAGTGAATTCTAAGTATTGTAAAGATGTCTTCAAAGAAAGACAACTTTAACTGGAAAGAAATTAATGCAAATTACAGCGTATCGCAGTGACATGCTAATTTATAGCACCGTAAAGGTACAGTTCAAAGCTCGAATGAGCCAGAGTGAAGTTGGTGGATTGATGGTTTGCAGCAAGAAAGGTTCAGAAACAATAAAATGTAGCCAGGATTTTAGTTTGGAAATGAACGAAAAGGTGCATTTGTTCCAAGTTACTGAGCTTTTAATTTAGATCTGCTGTTAAAACCTAATGCATTTTGTATTTGTGGTTAGTAAATGACCCTATCTCAGTGTCTTTTAGGAGAAATTGCAAAAGAGCCTGAATAATTTTCAAAGAAGAGACTCACAGCTGCAGGTTCCTTAGCAAAAATGTAATCTCTGTATCTCACCTTTAACATGAGAAAAAAGCAGAAATGTAAAAACAAACAAAAAAAGATACACCTATGGTTATTTATTCTTTTGTGGTTAGCAATTGTTGTAAAAGGGAAAACATATTTCCATGGAGACAAAAGTCACCTGTAATAGCATATAAAGTACTGTATATTCATATACCATTGCTGGCAATGATTTGCCCCAAACACCTGAATTGGAGCAAGATCATAAAAGCTATCATCTGATATTTTTTCATGATTACATAAGCATGTATTTCCATTTCTTTGCTCAGTAGTCTACACCTAAGGTGCAAATATATTCGGAAAACATACTCTTTAGAACCTGAGCTCTGTCTGGAAAGAACTGAGAGGCACTTGGCTACCCAAACTGAGCTGATGAAAACTGGCAATGGGGCTTGTCACAGCCCAAGTGCTTTGGGCCTGAGTAGATAAACCAGTTTGAAAATGGATAGCTCTTTTTAGAAATCAAAGGAGATTTTTTTTTTTTCTTTTAAGAGGCAATGAATTCTTAGTGTAGGTAGATTTTTTTCATTGTATACCAACAAGAAATATCAACTCTGGTTTGGTAACACCGATAACATGTTTCTAAAAGACACCGAGCTGCTGATTAGGCATGAGGCCTTTTTTTCTTAATTTCTTTTTTCTTTTTTTAGCAGGCAATGGTCCTAGGTGTGCCAGAGCAGCCAGGCACTGTCTCCCCACCGGGGGTGTAAGTCCTCTGAGGACCTACCATCGCAGCTGCCTGGTCCTAGAGAGCCCTGTGCCTTCACTCAGGGTGTGTCTGCATAGCCCGAAAACAAATGGGCACTTGCCCTGGAAAGCTGTTTTCCTCTTCCTTGAGACCATCTGATTCTAAATACACTATTCAGAGAAAAAAAACCCAGAATATTAGATTATTTAAGAATTAGCTATCTTTAATAAATAAGCAATCTATGAAACAGAGGTTACTGAATTTCTCAGTAGTGCAAGTTATCAGACAGGAATTCTGCTCAGCAGCCCGAACGAGCAGCGGGAGTCAGCACTCCCGGCTGCGTGTTAGTTTTAAAAATGCCACCCGTTCATAAAGTTGCGTTTTACTGCATATGGTGAGAAGCATTAAACAGTAACTGTGATGTAACACCCACTGGACATGTTTAAAATTTGCAGAACCCTAAAGAATAATATTTCATCTTGGATTATCGGGTTGCCTGTTTCACTTGTAGACACGACCTCGTGAAAAAAATGTTCCGTAGACGTACCTTCAACTCACATGTTAATTTATGCTTTTCTCTCTCTCTTTTTTTAACCCTTTCACTGCCCACTGCTTCATCCCTCTCCTCTTTCCCCTGACAACCACTAATCTGTTCTATCAAAGTTCTGTTTGTTTTTTTTTTTAGGTTCTTCATATACATGATATCACACAGTATTTGTCTTTCTCTTTCTGACTTACTTCACTTAGCTAATGCCCTCAACGTCCATCCATGTTGTTGCAAATGCTAGGATTTCCTTTTTGTTTTTAATGGCTGACGATAATACTTTATTGCATATATATACCACATTTCCTTTATCTGGTCAACCATTGACAGATACTTAGATTGCTTCCATGTCCTGGTGATTGTAAATAATGCTGCAATGACCATGGGGGTGCAGATGTCTTTTCAAGATAGTGATGTTGTTTCTTCTGGATCAATACCAAGGAGAGTTACTGGATCACAGTTCTATTTTTTATTTTTTGAGGAATCTCCATACTGTTCTCCATAGTGGCAGCCCCCACTTACATTCCCGCCAATAGCGCAAGAGGGTTCTCTTTTCTCCTTATGCTTTCCATGTATCCTTCTTGATAGTATCTTGGTAAAGTGGATTTAAAAGACATCTTCCTCTGATTTTTATTTGTACCTGTATTGAAGGATATTTTTCTAACCCTTAACTCAATGGCAGCAACAGGGAAAGAAAATAAAGACCAGGACCCACAGGAACGGGGTTCTGGGTCACTTTGTGCCAAGAGTACCTGCCAATCACTTCCCCAGCTGCTCCCTTCCTCAGCGTGACAAATGCAATAACAGTCCATGATGACATCTTACATTTTATTATTTTTAAAGAGCGAAGACAAAGAATATGCGACAAAGAAAGGACTAATGGGGACATCTTTCAGAGGCAATTCAGTATTGGGATGCCTGGGTGGCTCAGTCGGTTAAGCATCTGCCTTCAGCTCAGGTCATGATCCCAGGGTCCTGGGATCCAGCCCTGTATTGGGCTCCTTGTTCAGCTGGGGCTTCTCCCTCTCTCTCTGCCTCTCCTCTGGCTTGTCCCCAACCCCCTCTCTCAAATAAACAAATAAAATCTTAAAAAAAATTTAAAAAGGCAATTCACTCTCATCTCAGGTCACTGAGCTGTAGAAGTTCTAGATGTACAGTCTATAGATTATATTAACGCACAAACACCACGTCAGCGACCACAGCAAACCAGCAGTAAGACCACGCTCCCCGCTCCCCAGGGGACAGTGACACTGCGGGAGAGCTGCAAACCGCACAGGTCTGTGATTGTTAGCACTGATAGGTGGGTGCCTGGGAAGCAGCACTCTTGTCAGGAGGACAAAACCCTCCCCGGGCTAGCAGAGGAGTGGTTGGGGCAGTTCTTCCAAGCCAGCTCATGCTTAGACATAGGATTCAGCCTCAACTGGAGATGGAAATATTCAGCCAGATGATCCCACTCAGTGTTTGCAGCATGACACTGGAATTCTCCCATGTGCAAATCCACCAAACACATGCCTTTCTGCAGGCAGAGGGGCCATCTGGATCCCATCTCCTTGTACAAAGGTGCAGGTCATGAAGGCCACTGCCCGTGCTGCTTGGGCTGGACCCAGGACTTGGAGTTATCTACTGGTGGGGAAGTTTCTTCATGTAAAGGTTCAGAAAGGAGGCAGCACTGATTCAGAGAACTTCACAGCTTTAGTCTCTGGTCCAACCACTACTCTCCATCCTGTGACCAGGGTAGAGGGGCCAGGAGCCAGGACCACAGGTCAGAAGTCAGGGGTCAAGAGGCCCATGAGGCTCACTCTAGCCACAGTAGACAATGCAGGCTCTTTAGCAGACCTTCCTTGATCTGGAATATTCCCAGCGGTTGCAGGACAGCCACAGTTTGAGGCAGGCCCATGAAGCCCAAACCAGGAATGGGAGACAGCCCTCACAGCTCCCAGAGACAGGCCCAGGGGGTGCCTAGTGCCTTTGCTTAGGCTATTCCCTCCGCCTAGAGGGACCTTCCCACCTGTCTTCACCTGGAAAACCACTACTCATTATTTACACTTCAACTAAGCTGTCATTTCCTCCCTGAATGCGCCCCAAATTCCCTGAGGGCAAGTTGTTCTGCTTTTGTACTTCCAGAATGCTTTGCCCATATCTCCATTACGGATTTTTTATCACATCGATGATATGTAAGACCATACGCCAATAGGCGATGAGCTACTCAAGGTCAGGGGGTATGGTGTATGTATCTCTCTAGCCCTAGCACAAACCCAAAGTATACAGGATATTAAATAAATATTGGATGGATGGATGGATGGATGGATGGATGCATGGGTGAACAGCTAAGGCTCGGTGTCTGAAGGTATCAACTAAATCAAAGTTCACTGGCTATTTTTAGTCTAAGAAGATGGGTTCAATGTCTAGGAGAAAGTCAGAAAGGAAACCATGTATTGGCACATATCAGTTGCAAAGATGCCTCTCTCCAGTGGGCAGGATCAGGCTCGGCAGTAAAACAAATACTCTTACAATATTCAGATCTGCGAGTAGCATGCATTTCAGTCTGGTTGCCATGGAGCGTTGTTGAATTAAATGTTAAGTAGGGCATAATTACTGCATGAGATTAGGCACAAAAGGGCAATCTAAAATATACAGTGTGGTCTATTTAAAACAGATCCCAGTTGGTGGTATAGAGGACTTTAAATAGGACCTATTTAAAATAGGTGAGCCCGAATCCAGGGTAAGAAATGGAACCTCGCATCTTGCATTACACAGAGAAAGAATAACAGAAATCTGCCCAGAGTTATCAATCATTCATTCCATCCGGCGTCTTTTGAATACATCCTCCATGCACAACATGGTCTCTGCTTTATGGAGGGCATAAAGAAATAGGAAATGTGCATGCGAACGTGGAAGAATTGTCAGGTGGGAGTGAGAGGAAGCGGGAGGGATGGGGCCACGCAGCCTAGCCACCCGCAGGAATGAGCGTGGGGCCCGCAGCTGGAGGTCTTGGAGGCTTTCCATTCGAGTGCATCTCACCAGATAATCTTTCTCTTCCTGCTACTCATCCGTGGGTCACCTGAGCGGATACAATCCTACATTTTTAGAGTCACTGACATTTTCTTCATAACAACAGCTACACTTTTCCCTCAAATATGCATAATTTATGCATAAACACATTTGGACATCTATTCAAAAATGGAAACAGTACCAGGGCTGCAAAATTCAAATTTGAGGAGTTATTACAGAACAATTTTACTTCATAGTGAATCACTTACATTATATTGAAAACCACATTTACCAAAGGAAACCAAGGTCCTTTTCTGTATGTTCCCAAATCTTTGATTCTCTGATTTAATAAATGTATTGAGATTTGAACTTGTTAATGACTGACTTCCTTCCTTTATCCATGTTTCCTCCTTCCTTCCTTCATTCCTTCCTTCCCTTCCTCCCTCCCTCCTTCCTTCCTTCCTTTCTCTCTTTTCCTTCCTTCCTTCCTTCCTCTTTCTTTCTTTTTCTAGCCCAGACATCTTTCTTTCATTTGCATTGGGTACTGTTTGAAATGCTATGATTTTTCCTCATGGGTGCCTTTTATCTATGAATTAAGATTTTCTTCATAATCCCCTCTGGCTTTTTCTTGCTAATCAAGGGCACTGAAAGGTATGAAAATGACTGCCATGCAGTCAGATATCTGTTTTTCCAGTGGAAAAAGGCAAGAATATTGAGAAAGAAATCTCAACAACTAAAAGAGCATTCCCGGTTTGATATTACCATCTAAATGCTGGTGAATCACTAAATAAGACTGTAGGTTGGTGTCTGGTCAAGGGGTCCTTGGAGGCTGCAGGGCCCTCCCAGGGAGCCGATTCTGGGGAGGGAGAAGGGCCGGG
This sequence comes from Enhydra lutris kenyoni, assembly GCF_002288905.1. Lineage (NCBI taxonomy): Eukaryota > Metazoa > Chordata > Mammalia > Carnivora > Mustelidae > Enhydra > Enhydra lutris. The sequence continues at coordinate 9,998,289 of NW_019154133.1, read as the reverse complement.
AAGCCCGAGCCATGGGCAGAGAGGACCCCAGGCAGCTTCCACAGCCCTGAGGCGATGACACATGTGGTTGGGTCTTCATCTCAAATGAACCATTCATGCTTAGGCACCCTCTCATATTTCCATTTGTAATGTTGTCATAAAGGAATTTCATTTTATACTTTCCAGACTAATGACTTGGTACAAAAAAGATATGCTGCTAAAATGAGAGGACGGGGGAGGAAAAGAATTCTTGCAGACATTGTGAATCAGCAATGCAATAGGCCGAGAAGAGCTATGCCGTGACTTTGATCTCCCCCGTCTCTGTGACTCTGAGGCTTTGCTTACAACTGACTCAATCTGAGCTTTAAATACCACTCTTAGGTTTTCTCTTTGGTGTAACCTTTGTCTGACTTTTCTTTCTACAAAGATATCCTTATTTTAGCTATTTTAATTTATCAGATTTCCAGTAGGATAGGCATGATATGCAAAGTACTGAACAACAGGTTAACACGGTTAACAGGTTACTATGGGCACTGACCAAGCAGACTGCCAGTCTGACCTGGGGCAGGGTCTGAGACACCCCTGTTGTCCTGAGTGTGACTTCTTTAGTTGCTGGGTTTTGGGGAGAGGAGATGAAGGGGGGTCGGTCTCAAAGAGGCGCCTAGGCAGCCACGGGGTTGGCAGAGGGCACTAAGAGCTCTAGGCCATGGCTCTTTACCAATGGGTATGGAAGTATTTCAATATTTTAACAACCAGTATGGGCATAGTAGAGCATACTAACACCGATCTGATGAACATCATCCCCATTAAGATCTCTCCTGAAATTTCCTTCCCAGGAACCTCACAGGAAGAACTACGATTTAATTAAAATTCTCAGCTTTACTTCCATAAAATAAAATTGGCTCTAGCACCGACTTGGAATTTTGGTTTTCACAGTTATAGCTTTCCTCATTAGACAGTTCAGCTTCAGGGTAATGTATCTGAATCTCATGGTTTCTACTCTGATTCCAATTCAATATTCTAAGATAGTGAGGAATATTTATTTTTATTCCTGCTTTCATTTTCATGTACAAATGCCTTCTTACTTTATCATTCTTTGGACTTAAGCCTGTCTAGTAAGTTTATAGAAACAAGAAAGAGAGAAAAAAAGAGCCTCCACTTTCATTAACAGTTGCCAGACATTCTTTCCCAATACTTGTCAAGCAAAACTCAAGGGAAAATGTTAAACAATTGAGAACAAAATTATACCCCCTGAAAAGTAGCTATAGAATGTTCTTTTAAAAAAAAAATCTTTACTAACTTGAATTTTATCTCTAACTGTAAAAATTTTGGCTCATTCTGAACGCCTTTAACAAAGATATAAGAAAATTAGCTCTTGTTAGATGAAGCTGATTTTCATCATGTGTATTCTCAAAAAGGGAAACCAGAATTTTATCCTGCTATATTCAGAACCAAAGTGCTGTAAACCAAGCTCTGAATACAGAAAGAACAGGAGGAAGTTGATGCTGGTCAGTGGGTGGATGGCATTGGAGAAGGGCAATAACACTTGACATTAATTATACATCGTCCCACCCGGTCCTAGTTGGGGTATTTGCCAAGAAGTTCTTACATTCCTGTGGCTGGGGAACAGGGCCACACTAGAGTTTCATGGAAAACAACAGTGCATTATTAAACATTTTAATCACTCCAGCTCCCTGCAACGACTAAAAAATCTAACAAAAATTTTCACTGAATGGAAGCCTACTTTTGTCAAAGTAATCCAATTGTGACTTTAAAGGTTTTTTTTTTTCCTCAAAGATGTTTCCTATGGTCACTTTTCTCTCATGACTAATGACTGATGATTTAATATTAACTTGCTAAGGTTTTTATGCCACAATGATATATGCAAAGACACAGGGGCGCCTGGGTGGCTCAGTCTGTTGAGCGTCTGCCTTTGGCTAAGGTCATGATCCCAGGGTTCTGGGACTGGGCCCCGCACTGAGCCCCCTGCTCAGTGGGGAGCCTGCTTCTTCTCCCTCTAAGCTCTCTCTTGCTCTCATTCCCTCTCAAGTGAATAAATAAAATCTAAAAAAAAAAAAAGATATGCAAGGACATAATTTGTACACACGCAAAAAAACGTACAGAGGATGTTGTTACCTTGCCAGTGTATAGTCACAGAAGAGAAGCAGAACTCCTCCTTACCTAGCATGAAAAAACTTAATTTCTAACAAATATCAAGCATATGAGCCATTTCAGATCGGCTTTATTATTATATTTGTATGAAAGAGCTATCCTTTTCCACTCTATAGAAATAGCTTTAGAGAATACATTTTCCATATGGAAATTGGAAATCCGAAAATCCTTCCTGAGAGCCATCTGAATGTCCAGGTTTTTTATTTTGTTTTGTTTTGTTTTTTTGTTTTAAAGGGGTGAATTTAAATAGTTGAGAGGCACTCTGGTTTCTGGAGCTGCATTTTTATCCTCTCCCTGTCAGGAAGTAGGGCCTCCTACACGAAGTCTGCTCTCATTAAGATGATCCCCTCCCGCCCACCCCCAGAGACCTCAAACTGTGGCCCTAGTATGTGCAGAGCTCCCACTGAAATAAAAACTGTTCCTCAGACTCAGGCAGCTCTGCCCCCAGATATTGCCACGTCCCACACAGGCTGCTGTCATTACACCCACGCCGTTGTCACAACACCCAACGGGCTGTTACTCAGGGCTCTGGTATGCTGCTGAATATATGCATTAAATAGGAATTTCAAAAACATATTTCAGGAATACTTGTCCTTGGCTCCGCAACTTCACTTGCTCAACGTGGCCACTGTCTCTGGAGGAGCGACTTCTCTCCGGCATGGCTGGCGGAGACGCTTGAGGCCTCTCGGCCTCTCAGAGGAAGTCAGAGGAACGCGGCCAGAGCCGTGCAGGCCAGCGCTGACCTGGACTGCTCCCCTTCTCTCAGGCCATTCGTACAGGTCAGCACATCTCGCTTCACCCTCATCCTCTACTCGGCAGTGGTCGCCAATCCAAGCTCAAACTCGGTTCCAGTTTTGTGTCCTCATCTTCTAGCCGGAGGAAGCTGACCAGCTGTGTGTCTGGCAGACGTTCTCCCGACTCTGCCTTGATGCTGTGGACGCTCGCCTCCATATTGAACCGAGCAAGAACGCGAAGGAAAAGGGCATTGTTGTTATTGTTTTGACTGAGGTGATTTGGGAAGGTTCATCTGTTCCAAGTTAGAAAACGGACAGGATTTGATAGAACAAATGACTAAATCAATATTTAAGGGCTTTAATTCATGTTAAACATGTATGTTAAATTACCACAGGGGATGAGAGAAGTTCTGAACAAGTTTAAACCCATGTGATATTTAGCTTAAGAACTCCATTTCAGGGGCGCCTGGGTGGCTCAGTTGGTTGGGCGACTTCCTTCAGCTCAGGTCATGGAGTCCCAGGATCGAGTCCTCACATTGGGCTCCCTGCTCAGCAGGGAATCTGCTTCTCCCTTTGACCCTCCCCCTTCTCATGCTCTCTCTCTCATCGTCTCTCTCAAATAATTAAATAAAAATCTTAAAAAAAAAAAAAAAGAACTCCATTTCACCTTCCATAAAAATGGTCACAAATATGTCAGCAGCGGTAAAGGATGGCCAAGTAGTAATGACAAAGGGCTTTTGAGGAACACACTTAAGGGAGGGGGATGATTTTTGTCCTCTCCTAAGGTTTCAGTACTCTTAGATCCATGGTCTTCTAGACTTGAGGCATCTTGTGGTGTTCCCTAGCTGCTTTGGGCTGGGGTGCTCAGCTGAGGTGACGACAAAACATCGGTTGCTTCCAGGATGAGAGAGCCATGATTATTTAGTGCCCTACTCAGTCCATAGCTTTGTTTTCACCATCACACTGATGTCATCAGGAGCTCTAAGATTGTCCTAACATATTGAGGATATGTTTGTTGCATTCCACAAATTTCCAATATGCTTCTGAGAGGGATTTGTTCCAAATGGCTTAGCTACTGACGCTCGGATCTGCTTTGGACTGGGAGTCTAGACCATAGTTCTGAGCTCTAGTTTTTGGGGTGCACCTGCTCCTTTACCCCCTCTTCCCCCAACTCCTTTCCTTCTTTCAGTTGAAGGAGTCACTGAATAACTGTGTGCCAGGTTCTTTGGTGTAGTAAGTGATTATATGGTCTATGGGGTCAGAATGACTTGGCTTGGCATCTGGCTAAGAGACTGGGGAAATGGCTTCCCTTCTGAGTCTCAGGGTCTTCGATGAGTTTCATCAAATGAGATAATGCAAGGTAAGTATTTACCACAGTGCCTGGCACATGGATGTGTCCGACACAGGAGCTCTCACACTTACACAGATGTACACGACAGACCACATACAGCTCGTGGGCTAGTGGGGAAGGAAAACACGGAACAGTCCATTTCAATACTTCTGATAAATGCTACTTTTAAAGGGATGATGCTTATCCCAGCTTTGTAATTGGGTGGACGTGAGACTCAGAGGAGGAACACAGGAATTGATACCTGAGCTCTATCTTACTGTATAAACTGGGGAAGATATCCTCTCACTGGTTTGGGAGGAAAATCGGAAACCTGGTGGAATCATAATTAATTTGGCAAACATGGGGTGCCTAATAACACATAATTTCTTCTGCGTATTGGCAAGCACTTCAGTATGCTAGGGAGAAGATGCCACTTACATCATGTCATCGTGGTGGCAGCCAGTGAGGTCAACAGATAGCGTAAGCAGGGCAGCGAGTGGGAGGAGGATGGAGACCGTGCAGGATGGGAGAATGAGGTGGGGAGAGGCAGAGTCAGGTAGGGACCCAGCCACAGGCTTTCACCCATCTGTGGAATGCATAGGAGCTCTTAAACTTGGAGGCTGCTGGGCTGGAACCAGACCAGTCCCCCAGAACTGCACACTTGGGTCTCTGCCTAGCTGCAGTGCCACACCGCGAGTTTGGTGCCATTGTCCCCAGCATCTCTGGCCCGCCCCCCTCCCCGGTCAATCCGACTTCCCTGCTTCCTTGTCTGGTCTGATTACCTAACCCAAGCCTCACACATCACCTCCTCTGTCAGTCTTTTCAACCACTACCACCCTGTCCCATTTATAATGGTTATTTGTCCACATCTGCTAATAAAAAACAAAAAATTTTAAACCTAAAAATATGGAAGATATTTTCCTTATTCCTCTGGCATCTATGACTTCAAGTGTCACTTGTGATATGCCAAAATGTAGTCAACTTAATGTCTTTATGATACCTAGTATTTAAAAGAATGCAATTTATTTGAATGCCTTTGGAATGTATACAATCAGTTGGTTAATAGAAACTATGGCAGGGGCACTTGGCTGGCTCAGTTGCTAAGAGCATGGGACTCTGGATCTTGGGGTTGTGAGTTCAAGCCCCACATGGGGTATAAAGCTCAGTTAAAGATAAATAAACAAACACAAATTTTAAGATAAAGTTAAGGGGCTGCCTGGGTGGCTCAGTGGGTTAAGCCTCTGCCTTCAGCTCAGGTCATGATCTCAGGGTCCTGGGATCGAGTCCCGCATCGGGCTCTCTGCTAGGCAGGGAGCCTACTTCCTCCTCCCTCTCTCTGTCTCTCTCTGCTTGCCTCTCTGCCTACTTGTGATCTCTCTCTGTCAAGTAAATAAAATCTTTAAAAAAAAAAGATAAAGTTAAAAAAAGGAAAAGACTATGGCATTCCAGAGTGCACAGCCAATGATGGTGAAGAAACTTCTCTGAGGACTGTTTGCACAATAGGTAATTAACTTGAAGGTAGACATAGTAGGAAGCAATGAGAAGGTTCCTTTTTTCCCCTTCTGTCTGCCTCTGTGTCTGCTTTTATGCCTATCTATACCATTTGTTGAGCCAAAATGGAAAAGTGGGTCTAATAGAAGTGGCTTTGACTCCTTGCTATGTGGTCATGGACAACTTAGTTACGACATTACAACACTTGCTAGAGAGTGATAAGACTAATACGGTCTAGTTTTATATTACTTTATGCCTTATCGAAGCAATACGCTGGCCTTTGAAAATGAAATGGCACATAGATCTTTACATGTGGCAATACGCGTGAGGTAGGCTTTTACTGGTTCGTTTGTACTCTTTCCAGACCTGCTTTGAATGAGCAAGATGCAAATAAAAAATGGCTTTTATAACAATGTTGTCCAGAAAGATTGTATTCCTCATATCTATTTCATTTCACATCTGCCATTTCCGAAGAGTAAATACACTTTATGCATGAATTTCGGAGTACTTGATTGTAAAGGATATTGCTTCATAAGAAAGACTATAGAAAAATAAATCACCGTAATTTTTATGTAAGCTGATGACACAAAACAAATGTTCACAGTTCAGGTTTCTGAGGCTTTCTAAGTGGTCAAGGCCTTAGTCTGATACTCTTCCCACGACTCTGTTAAAAGTTTATTTCTTGATGTGCCATCCAAGATTCAGGACACTTATTTTTATGGGAAGCATGTTCAGGAAAAGGAGTCGAAGTATCTACTCCATTCATGAAATTACCTTTCAAGAAGGTAATTTCCTTTGGCTCTGATTTATCCCAAATCTGGGATGAATACAAGTTTGATTTGTGCAAAATGACTACTGATCAGGGAGCAACTGTAGGGAACATTTGTGAGCTGAACGAGATAAGGAAATACCTTTGGTGTCACGGAATTGATTTGGAATATTTTTCATTTTAACCTTCCACGCAGGTTCCTTAACCTTGTATGTGCACTGAAGAGGAAGTGGGGGGTTGGTGGCCTTGAAATCAAGACTTTACAATGGTGTATCAAGAGCCTTCCCACCCAAGGCCAGATTTGTTGTGAAACATCTTTATTCCACCATTTTACCCCCCTTTTTGATAGTGGTTTTGAGCAACACTTTCCAAGTTGCCTGAAAATTGGTTGCAATTTCTAGCTTTTGAATGAAACTTTTGTGGGATATGGCCTGAAGCAGAGAGCCCTGGTTTGGTTTGGTTTGATTTTTTTCACATAAGAAGCATGCTGGCAGACAGACCAGGCAGAACCCTGTTTCAAGAGGCCACTTGATCTTCTAAGCTCACACGGAGCAGTAAAGCTGGTTCTCAGACGTCTCCATTTTCTCCCTGAATCCTTTCTGAATGAAGGTTCTTGCGGCTGCTTACTATTCTTTTAGAGGGTGACACCCATTCTCTATTCTCCTCCACTTTGAATATCATTTTTCAAGCTTTCTGGGAAGCGCTGTTACACTTCTATGAAGAGACTCCAACTGCCAATCTTGAAATATTCTTTGAAACCAGTAACACCAGGTGCTCTGTTCAAGAAGGAGAGGAGGCAGCTCCATAGAATATACAATACAACATTTGTTCGCTGGGAGCATTGGATTTACACACACATACACACACACACACACACACACACACACACACACACACACAACTGCAGCCTAAATAGCTCAGTGTTTCTCTTGAAACGCTCTGACAGTTCAGGAAATGCAAGGAAACTTTCAAAAACAAAGCATTTTAAAAAATGGAAACAGAAGAATCAAAGGAAACACTAAAAAAAAAGAGCCCGAGTCAAACACGGCTTGTATTAACATGCTTAACAGAACGGAAGTTGGGAAGTGAGATGAAGTTATACCATCAACCTGCAAGTAAGAACAAACTCTTTCAGAATGATGAAAGATCTACTCTTTGTAAGCCATTTGAGAGGGGGCGGATTTGTTTTTGTGATACCATTGTAGGAAGATACAGCTAAAATGAGATCATTGCTCACTGGAAGATGCCACTGATTTCTCAGCATAATTTGTGTATGGAACCAAAGTCAATGGAAGAATAAACATCAATTTGGTGTTTTCTACTCTTGTCAAGAAACTGTTTATTGTCCTTTTGAATTTTCATAGAGTCTTGCTCTTCAAAGATCAGAGATCTGCAAAGGAGGAAATTCAGGTCACAGAGACGACCCCCACCCCAGCCCACACTCAGCGACAGCCTGGGTCTGACCCCTCCAGCTCCCAGCCACTCGAACAGTGTGGCCAAACAGGCCTGGGCTATCCTATCCCACGGTCACCAGTTTAAAACATGATAAACATCGGGGTGTCAGGATGGCTCAGTGGGTTAAAGCCTCTGCCTTCAGCTCGGGTCATGATCTCAGGATCCTGGGATCGGGCCCGCATCAGGCTCTCTCTCTGCCTGCCTCTCTGCCCACTTGTGATCTCTGTCTGTCAAATAAATAAATAAAATCTATAAAAAACAACAACAACGTGATAAACATCAAATCCTTTTGGATGCGTATTGATGTTTTCCAGCACATATGACAATTTTTGTTTTACTTTATAATTGTCTTATTCAAAGCAAATTTTAAAACATAATTTTTTTCTTTAAAAATTATTTTAAAAATTTTTAAAAATATTTTTTAAATATTTTAAAATATTTTATTTTAAAATAAAGATTTTAAAAATATTTTTAAATATTTAAGTGGATTTTTTTAAAACCACAGTTCCTTTATGCTATCCTACAATATAGCCCACCCTCATTATGCAGTTTCTGTATTTAGTAGCAAGTATTTGACCAGAAAATTGTATTAGGCTGACCCATTTATTTTTTATCTCTTAATTATTTCTTCAAACTTATTATCTCTTCTAAACCAAGTGTGGGTTGCTACATGTATTTTTTGAGGCAGGTGATTAACTTCCCTTCCTGCTTTCAGAGGACAATGTTTTAAAATTTCCCTTCTCCTAAACTTTCACAGGTATGGCTGCTTTTGATTTGTTGTGATGGATATTAGATACCAATAGCCCTGTATATCCATCAGAGCCTTGCTTTGATGTAATCCATTGTGTGTGTGCACGCATGTATGTGTGTGTATATTCATTGCTTAATTATACCACAGTGGAATTAACATCCCCCTTTGTATCTTTATTGCTATTTCCTTACCCCTGCCTTTGAAGGCAGTGTGTGCTAGGGTAGAGTTAGGCCCAAATGCTCTCATGTCAATCTCTTGACTAATTCAGCAAACTCTAGGGAAGCATTCTTGCATTTTAGAGCAGTATACCTTTAGACCTCCCAAACCTGAATGGCGATTCCCAAATTACATTACTTTAAACCCAAACACCATGATGTATTCTCATAACTGTCTTTCTGGGTTTCAGGTTCATGAAGTGACCCAATCATCTTTACTATTTCTATGTTCTGTTCATTTTAATGTGGCTAAGGAGTGTGAGTCCTTCCTTCTTTACAATGGAGTCTGGGTCTTTAAAGACCTAAGTTTGGGGCGCCTGGGTGGCTCAATGGGTTAAAGCCTCTGCCTTCGGCTCAGGTCATGATCCCAGGGTCCTGGGATCAAGCCCCGCGTCGGGCTCTCTGCTCAGCGGGGAGCCTGCTTCCTCCTCTCTCTCTCTGCCTGCCTCTCTCCCTACTTGTGATCTCTCTGTCAAATAAATAAATAAAATCTTAAAAAAAAAAAAAGACCTAAGTTTGCCAGCTATTCTATCCCAAGTCTTTGCAATAAAATGCCTCCAGAAGAGAGGAGAAAGGGCTGGAGAAACGGCTTTCTACCCTCTGGCTTATTAGAGAGGAGGAAGGGCTTCTCCAAAGGATGAAAGAAATAATCCAGGAAGGAAGCCAGGAAGAAAAGGGGGTGGAGGGAAACTTAAGCCAGTGTCAAGAGGTTGGTGAATGGAAGAATGTGACACAGAAGAGAAGAATGGAGAAGCCACTCTCATAAACCTCACCATCCACCCCCGAAGGCCTATTTCACAGGCTGCTTCTCCCCGAAGCCACCCCTCCTCTCCCACCCCCCCTTCTCCCACCACTGCAATCCAGAATGTTTTATCTGCATCTCCCTTAGAGTCCTCACCAATTTCTACTTTGTGCTGTGTTTGTGTGATCTCCTGTAAGCCCTCCATTCATTCAACATGGAATAAACAATCACTGAGCACCTTCCTTGATGGCAGGCACTTGGCTAGGTGACAGGGATATGAAGATGATTGAGACGTGATCCCTGCCCTCAGGAGGCTCACAGTCCTGGCCTGGCCCTCGCCTACAGCACCAAGCACAACCTCTGCCAACTCCACCATCTTGTTCCTATGTCATTTCTCTGTCAGTGCAGGCCCTCTTGCCTGAAATGTTCTTTCTTTCCTTTTCCTTGTTTGTCTTTTGAGGTTCAGGCACAGACTCTTCAGGGAGGTTTTCTTGAACTGCCAGGCTGAGTTCCCACAGCACATGTACACTTTTCTTTTAGCACTTCTCATAAATTGAAGTTTTCTTTGCAAATCTCGCTCCCCCAGTGCAATCAGGGTGGGCGTCTTGCCTTCTGATCTTTGATTCTCTAGGCTCAAGCACAACTTGAGTAGTAGATACCCATTAAATATTAGCTGAATAAGTAACTGATTAGCCCTGTTCATAATATTCTCTTAGGTGAGAAAGATATCACTTATCCCTTTTTATAGGAAGGGATGGTACAATGGACTGAGCATCTGTGTTCCCACTGTCCCAAAATTTACATGTTGAAGCCTATTCCCTAGTGTGATACTATTTGGATGTGGGGCCTTTGAAAGGTGATTAGATCGTGAGGGTGGAGCCCTTGTGATTGGGATTAGTGCCCTTACAGGAAGAAACACAAAAGAGAGACTCTCTTTTCTCTGCCAAATGAGGACACAGCAAGAAGACAGCCATTTGCAAACCAGAAAGAGAGCCCTCATCAGACATAGACCAGACTGGCACCCTGCTCTGTGACTTCTCAGCCTCTAGAACTATGACAAATTTCTTTATTTAAGCCAGCAGCCTATATAGTACTTTGTGAAAAAAGCCCAAGCTCACTAAGACAAATGGAGAGGACAAATGACCTGACTCCAAATACAAGTGATGGTAGGGCTGGGCAAGATGCCACATTTTCTGCTCTATCCATGAGACTAAGTAAATTTGCTATTAGAAAAAGATATGCCGGGGCACCTGGGTGGCTCAGTGGGTTAAAGCCTCTGCCTTCAGCTCAGGTCATGATCCCAGGGTCCTGGGATTGAGCCCCACATTGGGCTCTCTGCTCTGCAGGGAGCCTGCTTCCTCCTCTCTCTCTCTCTCTGCCTGCCTCTCTGCCTACTTGTGATCTCTGTCTGTCAAATAAATAAATAAAAAATCTTTAAAAAAAAAAAAAGAAAAGAAAAAAGAAAAAGATATGCCTTTCCCCTCTGTGTCAGCTTAGGAGGAGGATTTGGATGGGAGATAAAAAGACAAGGGGACAGGGGCGCCTGGGTGGCTCAGTGGGTTAAAGCCTCTGCCTTCGGCTCGGGTCATGATCCCACGGTCCTGGGATCAAGCCCCACATCCGGCTCTCTGCTCAGCGGGGAGCCTGCTTCCTCTTCTCTCTCTCTCTCTCTGCCTGCCTCTCTGCCTACTTGTGATCTCTGTCTGTTAAATAAATAAATAAAATCTTAAAAAAGAAAAAAAAAAAAGACAAGGGGACAGACATGGCAGGAGACCATGAGTGAAACACACCCATTTTCTGTGGTCCCTAGAGAATATAGGATGAGAGTCAGTGCTGTTGCATGTATTCTATCCCTGGTCAGTTCAAGAAAGGAAAAGAATATGGTCAAAGGAAGCAAGGTAGAAAGCAGATCCGCAAGTGAGTACCCGTTCTGGGCAAGAACACACATGCAAATGTACCCAGACAAAGGGTACCCGTGCGGAATCCGACGAAAGCTGGAATAAAAACCAAGCTGCTTGGGGAGTAAAGCTGGGATCCCGGAAAAACGGGAAACAGCTCGACAGATTTATGAATGAATTTCTAATGTGCAGATACATTTGACTTCCATACAAGGGTAACCAACGGGAGCACAAAGCAGTGGGAGGGGCCTGACTGTCCCGTTTGAATCCGGAAGTCCTGGGGTTAGGTCTCTGTCTTACAACTGGCAGGCTCTGTCACTTCTGGCAAGTTACTTAACTTCTCTGAACCTGAGCTTCCTCGCGAGATGATACAACGCTGTATTTTTATAGGGTTGCTGTGAGGACTGACTCTCCTTTTAATAAGAAGTTCGGATTCGATTTTCGAATGATTACGTTCACGACTGGATTAGGTTGTCCACGAGTTTCCCCAAAAGCTTCTAGGCAGATATGCCTCTAAGTCTCAAAACTGAGGTTTCCGTTCTTCAGCTCCCCCAGCTGCAAGGGAGTTTGGACAACAACTACTTGTTGGGCTTTTGTGGTTGTTGTTTTTTCTCCCCTTTTATGAGATGAAACATTTAAGGCAGAAGGGGGTTAGGAAAGGCTTTGGGACCAGCCAACTTGAGCCACAGCACGCAAGCGCTGGTGGCAAGAGCACGCACACAAACACACAGAAGCAAGGGGTCATGGGACGAACAAAGTTATGCAGTAGCTTGGGATGAGGAATCTAATTAAACAGTAAATTAAGTGTAATAGGGACGGTGGCATGGAATAGCCCATTAAGAGAAACTGCTGAAGCAGTCCCACACTAGTTTCCAGGAATAACACCTAGGCATATTTCCAACAAAACTGAGTAGGAGATGGAGTTGCTGCTTTTAGGATCTCCCTTTTTCATTACCTGAAGCCACCATTTGCTTTCACTTTTCACTTCTTCTCCCCTTTACCCTCAACCCTAATTATTTTTAATACCCTTAAATCAGCACTCTCTAATGCCATTTTAGGGTGAGCTCCATTTTCCAGGGTTTTCTATTTCTCTTGCTTATCCCCAATATCAATTATCTTATGTTTAAACTTCTCAGATTCCAATGATTGATTATTGCCTCTATGGTGAAAGGAAGGAAGGAAGGCAGACAGGCAGGCAGACAGGAAAAAAGACAGGAAGAAAAGACAGGAAGAAAGAAATTCAAGCTAAGATGGGTTACCCCTCTTTAATATTTACATTTTAATAGCAGCTCTTAATGTCTAAATGAAAAATCAACAGGTAGTATAGGCATGATTTGGAGCATTGAAGACAGGACCAGTGGAAGAGAGATTTTCAGACTAGGGGACCTTGCTTTAAGCTGACGCATTATTACACCCCTACATTGGCTAAGCTAAAGGCTAACCCTTCTAACAAAATCCCAGAGCTGAGATGCAGGAAGGGAATGCAGAATGGATTTGCCATTAATCGGTGTGTGGTGTGATAGGACAGGGTGGTGGTGTACCAGAACTGGGTGGGGAAGGACAGATCTGTCAAAACACTAGAAGAAAAACTGATGTGCTAAGAAAAGATGACACTGGGTTTAAAATAAAGCTCGATAAAAAGCTACCCAGTTAGGTAACACCCAATCAAAACAGTGCCGCTAATGGACTAATTATTAGCAGAAAGATACAACTGTGAATGGGGTGGGTCTTGGGGATGGGGTATAAGGAGAATAGGAGTGAGAGAGAGTCTACTGAAGATAAATAAAGTTAACTTTACATTAAAGGACACACCAGGCACAATTAAAGGAATTGTCTTTGCTTAGTTTTCCATAAATTATCTTCTTTTCTTTCCCCCTATGTATTTAGCTACAAGTGTGTGCTATTAGAAAGTCATCAATAAAAAAATAGGATAGATAAAGTAGGGAATAATTACTCACAATATAAAATACTGACTTTATAAAAAGAATTCTTGAGTTTTTAAGTGCTATTTAAAATACAATCCAAATATCCAAGATCTTTTTAAAAAATGAACAGAACAAGCTTTTAAGAATTCTATTTCATAAGGAAAGACCAGCCCATGTAATAGGAAATAAAGCTTTCAGTTGATTTAGTTCAGCATTAAGAAAAAAAAAAAAAAAAAACAAGAAACATACAGTGCTAATAGATAAAGGAGATGGAAAAATGCAGTCCACCTTCAGCTGTCATAAGGGGTCATTTTATACGCAGTGCCAGGAAGCTCCTGTTTCACCAAGAAGGATTCATTAAGTAGAGTGAAAGTCAATAAAAACGAGTTTTATTAAAAAGAACTGATGTAATTAAAGGTATTAGTGAAAACTAGCCCAGTTATGAAGGGGAAATGACTCAGCAGATGTCTAAGAAATGAAACGATATACCATAGAATCTTCTCCCAATTTAACTTATTGCAGGAAAAAAAAAAAAAGATACTCTACATTATTTGTAACAGCCAAGGTGAATGCCCACATGATGGGGGAAGAAATACTCACATAAAGCTGTCGATCTTCAGACAATAGTGAATTACAGTACTGACCACGTTCACAGCCCAGCAATCCGGTTGTGGCCATCGTAAGCAAGCCCCCGCATGACTCAGACCGACAGGGCTTAAGGGGAGAGGTGATTTTCATCAATACTGTTCTGTATGTTAAGACTGAAATGAGAATATTCGGTCTCTGTAATATTTAAAGCTGCATCCTGGGGAAAACAGATTTAAGACACTCTCAGAATGCCAGATCAAATGATGTTTCTGAGGGGGAAAAAAGTGTGTGTGGGGGAAGCCAGTCAAATGACAGAGCAGCCACACATTAAAGGGCAGCAGAGTGGCTGTGCAATACGGTTTTCAAAAAAGAATCCTTCTATCCGAGTGTTTGTGGTCTTAGTCACATGGTTTGAATATGGAACAAAAATCCACATGCCTCGAGACCAAGTCATGTGCGTGCAGGGCTTTTCTGCAGAGCTCGGATGTATGGCCGTGCATGGGGGCCAGAGGCAACACGTGAGTCACCAGCACCTTCGCCCCCAGGGAGCCCCCAGCTTAGTGTCATGATCAGAACACTGTCTTGGGAGACACAGAAACCGCCGGCGGCCTGGATTTGCCGGTGATGCCAGATGACAAGCCACTGCCTAGTCTAACACCTTCTACTATAACACCATCAAAAGGATTAAGTGCTTACCAGCTAAAAAATAAAATTAAAAGGTGGATCAGAAGATGCTCCGAGCGGCGGAAAGCTTAGTGCAGGGCTCTCCTGGCCGCCTCACCCTCCCGCCAAGGGGGAATATAAAGAGGAGTATTGTGAGAAGAAGGGGATGGAAGAAGTTTGGAAATTTCCAGTTACAAAAATAATAAACAGCTCATAATAAGATCAGTTACAAATGGATGGCACTCTCCAAATTAGGCTGGAACATTTTTCATCCGTTCCGTGATCCACACAACCTTTCTCGTCGACCCCGGAGAGTTGCTAAGACAATCAGATGAAATATTGTCTGCAAGCATGATTTATAGGAACTATAAACCCTTCAATAATTTATTGTGGCATGTGGTCTAAATGGTTAAAAAACAAAACAGAACACGTCAGGAAGCCTGAAGAAGAATATCTGACGTGGTCAGACCTTTATCACGTCCCTGGGTCTGCAGGCACTTTCTTCTCGAAATGTCTGCCTCTGCACTCAGAACCGTGTAGCTGGGGCAGTGAAAGGGAGATTGTCTAATAGAAGTATAAATAAAAGTTGGGTGGCCAACTTCGGGGGTGATTTTGTGATCTAATTACTATTGACTTTTCATGATGTGCAAGGGAAAAACATTAGAAAAGTTTTGGTGAATCTGAGACTTTAAGCTTGCCTTACTTAAAGCTCTTTCTGCCCACAGACTACTGCTCTATTAACAAGTGAAAGCAAAAACGAAAACTATCACTTTCTATCTCTGACTATGGCTTAGGATCGGGGTTTCCCAACTCTGCTGTTTGTCACTCCTCAGGCAGAGGTGTGTTCTGCTCAGTTCCCATCTTAATGGGTGTGTCTTAGGGAGAGAAGAGAAAAAGCACGCTGGTTTGAACTAAAATTAATCATGCATTTTGATACTCATAAAGCTAATTTCTACCCAATCTTCCAACAATGGGTAGTCTCTATGTCAAAGTATCACGCAAGGGTACATTTAAAAATGGGTCAGTCTCAGGGCCCCTGGGTGGCTCAGTCAGTTAAGCGACCAACTCGGTTTGGGCTCAGGTCATGATCTCAGGGTGCTGAGATCAAGCCCTGAGATGGGCTTGGTGCTCAGCAGGGAGTCTGCTTGGGATTCTTTCCCTCTCTCCCTGCCTTTCCCTGCTTATGTGCACTTGTTCTCTCAAAAAAAAAAAAAAATAAATAAATAAAATCTTAAAAAAAAAAAGAAAAATGATCAGGTTACACAGATATGCCCAATTTTTGAAAATACATCAAAGTGTATGTACACTTATGTGCTTTTTCTGTTGTAAATTTTACTTCAAGTAAGAACTTTTTAAAAAAAGTGGTGCACCCTCTAAGTTGACAGGATCCAGTTCGATTTGCTCTGACCGGTACTCTGACACCACCTGTTTTCAAACTTCCTACTTCCCACGGGTCAGGAAGCAACTGATCAACAGAAGTTGGACTGGCTTCTGAAGCTTAAAGCTGACACACAGAATATATAAATAAACACTTTTACTCTTCCTATAAATCATGGGTTCAGTAAGTGGGTTTGTGAATTCAATGGATTACAGGTTTACAGATCCATGGATCTTCTGAAGTCAGTGGGTGATAGCTTGGTTATTTGGACTTTGCTCTATTTTTGAAATGTCTTAAAAACCTTTTAGATTCTAGGGGTGCCTGGGTGGCTCAGTGGGCTAGAGCCTCTGCCTTCGGCTCAGGTCATGGTCCCGGAGTCCTGGGATCAAGTTCTACATCGGGCTCTCTGCTCGGTAGGGAGCTGCCCTCCTCCTCTCTCTCTCTCTCTCTCTCTCTGCCTGCCTCTCTGCCTACTTGTGATCTCTGTCTATCAAATAAATAAAATCTTTTTTAAAAAAAGTTTTAGATTCTACATCCCCTATATGAAAGAAATTTAGAAAAGTGAGTCAAAACCATCTATTCAGTTTTTTACATTGACAAAGGGTTTTCCCATTGATATATGATGGGGTCTCATTTAATGGTAATTTAGAATCTTGGAAGATCCTTTTGAAAATGATCATGCTATGATTTTTTTAACCCCCTCATTTTATAGATGAAGAGCCTGAGATGTAAAAGAGGTTAAATGATAAGCCTATGAACATACAGATATCCACAAACAGAATATGGACTAGAATTCAGGTTTCCTAACTACTAAACCAATTCATTTTTGTTCTAGCATTTTCATTTCCACTTACTGTTGATTCACAGAATTGTGAACAACTAAAAAGAGATGATGTGAAATGAAGTTACTATGTGACATGAAAATTTTAATTTACTGTGATATTCACTCATTCTAAAGAACAGAGCCAAGAAATCCTGTGTTCCTAAGTGGCTACTGACTTCTAGAAACTGGTTAGTATCAATTTAGGAACTCATATGTTAAAAAAAAACACTAACACTCATATAGGGCATTATGTTTATTGTTACCAATGGGAGCTGTGTGGGTTATTTTACCTTCTTATTCAAGAACATATACCAAATGACCTTAGACCAGCCAGAATAGAATCAATCAGACCCTTCTATGCACCTCTGAGATAGATTTGATGTTATTATAAAACTTCTCAGCTTGAGAACATTTGGACTAGTTTTATCCTACAATGGCTTTTCAAGGGCTATTTACCTGCTATGGGTCATTACTATTTGTAAATAGTAATAATTACTTAGAGTCAAAACTATTTACTGTGTTCATTCTGTTTACCCCGGCCATATATGACTCAGACTCGCTGACTGTAAAGCAAAGTAGATGCATTATTCTCCAGCCAATTTACCTCCTGGCCTTATATTATGGGTAATGTACTGTAACTTGGTATTGTGACCCTTATTCAGATTAAAATTATAAGTTTCCTTGATCATGGCTGCATAACATTTACAGCCTGATTCAGTATACGTCTAATAACAGAAATTGCTAGATTAAACCAGGCTTCAAAAGCAACCACCAAAGAAAATGAAATCACAGTATAAAATACTGAGGCAGCTGTTAACATCTTTTTTTTTTTTTTAAGATTTTTTTATTTATTCATTTGACAGAGAGAGTGAGAGAGAGATCACAAGTAGGCAGAGAGGCAGGCAGAGAGAGAAGGAAGCAGGCTCACTGCTGAGCAGAGAGCCCGATGTGGAGCTCCATCCCAGGACCCTGAGATCATGACCTGAGCTGAAGGCAGAGGCTTAACCCACTGAGCCACCCAGGTGCCCCAAGGCAGCTGTTAACATCTTATTGTACTCTCACCCAACACTCTCAGGTGACTGGACATGAACTGCACTTTCCTCTCAAGCCTGAAGAAATGATTACATGTTTCATGGCACTTGTACCCACAGATGACCCATGGGCCATCAGTATCTACAAACATTCATAAGTAGATTCTATGTACTGTAGAAATTCTAGCATAGAGGTAATATTAAATACATACCATTCTAGTCCCCAGCAACAAAGAGGGCATGATGTGAAATAAATTCATCCAGCAGATAGTGAGCACCAATTCTGGCAACTGGAGTTTAAAAGAGGTAACCCATGGGAAGGGTTTCGCACAGGGACTGGTATGTGATAAACACTATAAGGACTATCAGGGTCACACTTCTTAAAGGAAGTGACATTGAAGCTGACATGGGAAGGACTGGAAGAATTAAGGAGGCAGGTGGTGGAGTAGGGTGAGGGTAGTCAAAGGCAAAAGACGGCAGCATCACTGTGGGACTATCAGGGTTCAGGAAAGCTGGGGCATCAAAGCTGGGCTAGGGTTGGGATTACACAAATGAGCAGAAGGCAGAATGCAAAGAGCCCCATCGCTTTTGCTACAGAGCTCAGTTTTTAGCATTTGTGCAATAAGAATCCGAAAGAGCAGTGCTTTCCACACCGTAGGATCTCATCTACTAGTTAGCTCTGAAATCATTTTCATGGGTTTCAACCAGCACTGCTTTCTCAACAAGAGAGATCAAAATAGAATACGACAGGACAGAACAGAAAACATAAAATGTGTGTGTGTGCCTGTGTGTGTATTTAGTCATGATGAAAAATTTATTTCTAATTATGAGCCATAAAATAAATGGTTTGAAGCTCACTTCTCTGAAATATTTATGGGGGATGAGACAAACAGTGTTGCCCTTTGGAAAATCAACTTGGCTGTGGTGTAGAAAGGACTGGTGGGGACAGGCCTGAGTACAGGAAGAACAGCTGCAATAGTCAGGAAACAGATGACAGTGTGCAATGGAGGGCGAGGCTGGTAAGGATGGACAGAATTTCTGCCAGGGACACCGGGATGCTGAGGAGACCAAGGTACTGAGGAGGATGCCAGAAATGCAACCTGGGTTGTCGCAGGTTCTACCTTGAGCAACTGGTTGGGTTTTTGTTGCCCTTCTCTTTGGCAAGAAACACCAGAGCAAAAGCAGTCTGGGAGGCAGAAGAAAATTATTAGGTTGGGCACATTGAGATGCCAGGTTGAAAATATGGAGAATTAAAATAATTTGGATAAATTTTTCTATAGGATATTTTTATTTACAAACCAATCATTATCAAGTGTCTACTGTCTGATGCTAAAAGTTAGCACCAAAATTTGGCACTGATGTTAGAAATACATATAAATGGTGGTTTCTCATTTGCTTGTTTTGTGGTAAGGAAAAAGAGTGAGTACATAGGAATTTGCAAGTGCCCAGACACTGGGGACAGGATGAAAAAAAAAAAAAAGACATCTTAAGCAAATGTAAGTAAGAACCATTATTAACAGAAGAAGATTGAAGACGATGTATAGGAACATCTAGCATAAAAGTTGACACATAGTAGATGCTCTATAAATGTTAGTTTTTCTTTCCCTCCACTTTCTTATACCTTGTCTATGGGTCTGAAGATATGGCAATAGAAACTATTTACATGAGTATATCTCAGGTGAGCTGATAGTTAGATTTATGAGAAGATGCTATGACTCATGAGCAAAACAGACCATGTTCTTTATTTTACAAGGGCTACCAAGAGGTCAATGGGCAAATTCACAGTGTTATCTCTAGTAAGGAGGCTGAAACTCATCACATGCATTCTGTACCTCTCACCTCTGTCTGATTTTTAAGACTTTTCTTCAATTCCTTCACTTAAAAAGTATCAATGAGAATTTTTAAAAGTCACTTTAAATCTTATACATATTTTTTTAAAGTAATTCAAAGCTCACAGACAGGTGGCTCGATGGGTAAATAGAAAAGAGACAGACAGATGTTTGAAATTGATGGATGGCTGCATATTTGATTACTAATCAATGACCTATGAGTTTTGGGTAGCTGAATCGGTTCCATGAACCGTGTTTCCTTCTTTTTAAAAAGGTGTTTTTTATTAAAAAAATTCAAACATATACAAAGGAGAGAGAAGTCTCATGAACCCCTGCCTCCAGCATCATTTCAACGGTAAATGTTTAAGTATGAATCTCCAAAAGGTAAGGACACTTTAAAAATGTAACTGTAACATTATCATACCTAAAAAAGTTAACAGTAATTCCAGTAATTCCTTAATACCATCACACATCATTAGACACATTATTTCTGGATCAATTTATGAAACAGATCCTCAGTTAGTTAAACTTAGGATAAGAGCAAGAACTTTACCAAGGATCCTTCGCTTCACTGTCTGAGGCTGGGATTCCTCCAGCAATTCCTTCACCTTCTTTCTGTCTTCCTATGTCCCTCCCGTTCCGCCTCATCTCCTTCAACTACAACGCCAATTCACGTGCTGAAGCATGCACGCTCACACTCACACTCACACACACACACACACGACGGGTGGAAAGCTTTAAAATTTGCTGGTTATGTTAAAATGAATGCTTGCTATAAACATGAAAACTGTAACACAGCAGAGAAATAGGCTGAACAAGCTCTTAAGAAAACTCGTCTTAAGAATTATCAAGGGAGAGGAGTCAAGACGGAGGAGGAGTAGCTGGCTGAGACGACATCAGGTCGCAGGAGTTCAGTTAGATAGTTATCAAACCATTCCGAACACCTACAAACTCAAGAGGACATGGAAGAGAAAAGAGCAGCAATTCTAGAAACAGAAAATCGACCACTTTCTGAAAGGTAGGACATGCAGAGAAGTGAATCCGAAGCGATGGGAAGACAGGCTGGAGGGGAAGGGCTGGCTCCGGCAAACGGCAGAGCAATGGAGTACAAAATTTGAACATTTAAAAGTCTGCTTCTCTGAGGGACCTTGCTCCAGAGGCTAAACAGGGGTAGAGTCCTCACGGGGACAGTGTGATCTCAGGTTCTGCAGGGTCACAGAAGGATCGGGGGTGTCTGAGTGTAGCAGAGCTCACGGGTATCAGAGAGGAGAAGCCAGCTACAGAGATGGCACCAAGGAGTGAGGTCTCAGCTCCGGGTTACCTTAAACTGTGATCTGTGGCACTGTTGGACCACTGCTCTTTGAGCAGGGACCCCACAAGTGGCAGATCTGGGGAGACTCACCTTCCTTCTCTGAATGCAGGAATCTGCTGGGTTTGGAGACTCCAAACAGGGCGGTGGGCCAGAGACAGAGACGCTCTGCCACAAGCCGGGTGAGCTTGGAGCGTGGCTGGAGACCAGGGAGACAGGAGTGATTGAGAACTTTTCTCCAAGGGAGCACTGAGGAATGGAGCCCAAGCTCTCGGCTCCTCCAGGCTGGAGATTGGAGGACCACCATTTTCATTCCTGTCCTCCAGAGCTCTATGGAAAGCGTTCACGGAACAAAAGCTCTGGAGAGCAAACCCGAGCAGATTACTTATCCCAGCCCCTGGCAAGGGCGGTGCAATTCCACCTTGGGCAAAGGCACTTGAGAATCACTACAACAGGCCCCTCCCCCAGAAGATCAGCAAGAACATCCAGCCAAGACCAAGTTCACTGATCAAGGAAGACAGCGGAATTCCAGAGGAGGGGAAAGCAAAGCATGGAATTCATGGCTTTCTCCCCATGATTCTTTAGTCTTGCAAATTTAATTAAAATTTTTTAATTTTATTTTTTCTTATTCTATTTTTTTTAACTTTTCCTCTTTCCTCTTTTAACATTTTTAAACTAGTTTATCTTAACAATACCTTTCTAAAAAAACTTTTTAAGCCTTCATTATTATAGTCATATCTTAACCTTCATTGTATCTAACTTTATTTTTTGTATACATATAGGGTTTTTTCTTCTTAAAAAATTTGGGGATACAATTTCTTTTCTTTTTTTTTTTAAGATTTATTTATTTATTTGACAGAGAGAGAGAGAGGGAGAGTGAGAGATAACACAAGTAGGCAGAAAGGCAGGCAGAGAGATGGGGAAGCAGGCTCCCCGCCAAGCAGAGAGCCCGATGCGGGGCTCGATCCCAGCACCCTGAGATCATGACCTGAGCTGAAGGCAGAGACTAAACCCACTGAGCCACCCAGGTGCCCCAGGATACAATTTCTTCTAACAGCTCAAAATACACCCGACATCTAGCACAGGGCTTTGATCTAGTCTCCAGCCTGAGAAAATTCTCCCCACTTTCTTTTCTTTCTTTTTCCAACCAACTTATCAATTCCTGTTTTTAGAATTTTTTTTTTCATCCTTACAGTCATATTCCATACTTTCATTGTGTTTACTCTTATTTTTGTATATATATAAGTTTTTCTTTCTTTAAAAAATTTTGGGAGGTAGTTTCTTCTAAGAGACCAAAATACACCCAAAATCAAGTAGGTGGCTCTGTTCTTTTCACCAGTCTAATATATATACATATATATATATTTTTTAATTTTTTATACTTTTTTTAAACTTCTTTTTACCTCCTTTCTCCCCCCCCCCCAATTTGGGGTCTCTTCTGATTTGGTTAGTGTACATTTTTGTGGGGTCTTTGCCACTCTTTTAGTATTTTATTCTCTTGTTCATATATTCTTATCTGGATAAAATGACAAGGCGGAAAAACTCAACACAAAAAAAAGAAAAGAGGCAGTACCGAAGGCTAGGGATCTAATCAATATGGACATTGGTAATATGTCAGATCTAGAATTCAGAATGACAATTCTCAAGGTGCTAGCTGGGCTTGAAAAAGGCATGGAAGATATTAGAGAAACCCTGTCTGGAGAAATAAAAGCCCTTTCTGGAGAAATAAAAGAACTAAAATCTAACCAAGCTGAAATCAAAAAGTCTATTAATGAGGTACAATAAAAAATGGAGGCTCTTACTGTTAGGATAAATGAGGAAAATGAGAGAATTAGCGATATAGAAGACCAAATGACAGAGAATAAAGATGCTGAGCAAAAGAGAGACAAACAACTACTGGACCACGAGGGCAGAATTCAAGAGATAAGTGATACCATAAGATGAAACAATATTAGAATAATTGGGATTCCAGAAGAAGAAAAAAGAGAGAGAGGGGCAGAAGGTATATTGGAGTGAATTACTGTAGAGAATTTCCCTAATATGGCAAAGGGAACAAGCATCAAAATCCAGGAGGTGCAGAGAACCCCCTCAAAATCAATAAAAATAGGTCCATACTCCATCATCTAATAGTGAAACTTACAAGTCTTAGTGACAAAGAGAAAATCCTGAAAGCAGCCCAGGACAAGAAGTCTGTAACATACAATGGTAAAAATATTAGATTGGCAGCAGACTTATCCACAGAGACCTGGCAGGCCAGAAAGAACTGGCATGATATATTCAGAGCACTAAATGAGAAAAACATGCAGCCAAGAATACAATAGCCAGCTAGGCTATCATTGAAAATAGAAAGAGAGATAAAAAGCTTCTAGGACAAACAAAAACTAAAAGAATTTGGAAACACCAAACCAGCCCTACAGGAAATATTGAAAGGTGTCCTCTAAGCAAAGAGAAAGCCAAAAAGTAGTAGACTAGAAAGGAATAGAGACAATATACAGTAACAGTCACCTTACAGGCAATACAATGGCACTAAATTCATATCTTTCAATAGTTACCCTGAATGTAAATGGGCTAAATGCCCCAATCAAAAGACACGGTATCAGAATGGATAAAAAACAAAAAACCATCAATATGCTATCTATAAGAAACTCATTTTAGACCCAAAGACACCTCCAGATTTAAAGTGAGGGGGTGGGAAAAAATTTACCATGCTAATGGACATCAAAAGAAATCTGGGTGGCAATCCTTATATCAGATCAATTAGATTTTAAGCCAAAGACTATAATAAGAGATGAGGAAGGACACTATATCATACTCAAAGGGTCTGTCCAACAAGAAGATCTGACAATTTTAAATATCTATGCCCCTAACATGGGATCAGCCAAATATATAAACCAATTAGTAACAAAATTAAAAAAAAACCACACTGACAATAATACAATAAGAGTAGGGGACTTTAACACCCCCCTCACTGAAATGGACAGATCACCCAAGCACAGATCAACAAGGAAAAAAAGGGCTTAAATGACACACTGGACCAGATGGACATCACAGATATATTCAGAACATCCCATCCCAAAGCAACAGAATACACATTCTTCTCTAGTGCACATGGAACATTCTCCAGAATAGATCACATCCTGGGTCACAATCAGGTCTCAACCGGTACCAAAAGATTGGGATCATTCCCTGCACATTTTCAGACCACAATGCTCTGAAGCTAGAACTCAATCACAAGAGGAAAGTTGGAAAGAACCCGAATATATGGAGGCTAAAGAGCATCCTACTAAAGAATGAAAGGGTCAACCAGGAAATTAAAGAAGAATTGAAAAAATTCATGGAAACAAATGAAAATGAAAACACAACTGTTCAAAATCTGTGGGACACAGCAAAGGTAGTCCTGAAAGGAAAATATATAGTGATACAAGCCTTTCTCAAGAAACAAGAAAGGTCTCAAATACACAACCTAACCCTACACCTAAGGGAGCTGGAGAAAGAATGGCAAAGAAAGCCTAAACCCAGCAGAAGAAGAGAAATCATAAAGATCAGATCAGAAATCAATGAACTAGAAACCAAAAATACAATAGAACAAATCAATGAAACTAGGAGCTGGTTCTTTGAAAGAATTAATAAGATTGATAAAACCCTGGCCAGACTTATCAAAAAGAAAAGAGAAAGGACCCAAATAAATAAATGATGAATGAAAGAGGAGAGATCACAACTAACACCAAAGAAATACAAACAATTATAAGAACATATTATGAACAACTATACACTAGCAAATTTGACAATCTGGAAGAAATGGACACATTCCTAGAGACATATA